>NC_052048.2:89380943-89698915 GCF_903992535.2 Arvicola amphibius
GTTTAGTATCTGGCCTCTAAATACTTCCTGTCTTCAACTATTTCTTTCTTAAATCATCCAGTAATGTTGCTTAATGTCCATTCCTGTGATTCCGTCTTTTCCCTTGTTTCATTTTCTCTGTCTATTCCAGACGGGGCTATATAAAATAAGGTTCTGAAGTTTTTTTTTTTTTTATTTTTTTCAGGTTCCCCAAGCAATTGTGTTGGTTGTGATGCTCTGATGTTTTAACTACCACTCCAGAGAGAGTTATTCCTCGACATTTGTTTGTGAGAGCTCGCTTTTCTAAATCCATAGTCGTATATCTGATGGTCTATGGAACACAAGCATAACTGAAAGACACAGCATAAAATTTACATACAAGTAAATTCTTCTTCCAATTTTCCATAGACAAGATTAGACATCAGATTCAAAGGCTGAATGGTGCTGGCTGCACATAGCACATTTGGTATATTGCTGACCGAAAGTTAAGGCATGAGCCAAAGGACTCAAAATATCTGAAAAAGGACATAAAAAAATGTGAGCAACCCTGGGGATAATAATAATTGAAATTAATGGAAGCATTTCATATATGTTTAAATCTGTAAAATAAAATCCATCATGGTAATTATTTTTAAAGACTTATAGGTCATCTTTGAAAGGTATTTGAGAAACTAATTGAAAACTGGGAAACAAAGAGAAAAAGCCCTTTCTCCAAAGAAATGCACCTTAAGGCAAAAGATAAATTGATGGAGTTGAGTTTTTGCTTATATGAAATAGTGGCTACTAAATGAGAAGGCACAGCAAAACCAGAAAATATAGACTGGGAGATGTATCAGTCAGTAAAGTGCTTACAACACTAGCATGAAGGTCTCAGTCTGGATCCCCACATCTGATGTAAAAGCTGGGCACAATGGTGTGAGCTTATAACTTCAATACTGGGGGAACAGAGACAGGCAGATATCTGGAGCTTATTGGCTAGACTGCCTAGACTAACCCTTCTACCCTTCCCATTCTCTCGCCCACTCCTCATGTTCATAGGTTCTATATATTATTGTTATATATTGATAAAAATGTAAACAACATGGTGAGCACATTTAGTGTTACCTGTATGCATACATTTTTAGGGTTGAGCACTCAGTACTGGATAATCAATTTGGGAGCTTAACTCTGGGAATAATAATTCTCCCTCTCTCAGCTTCATCATTGGGTGGGGCCCTGTGAGACTTCTCTCATCCATGTTGGCATGTCAACTGGTGGTGTCACTGTTCAGACCCTATTTATGCAAGCATGCTGTTGAGATCCCATGGGTGTAGCTTCCCTGAAATATCTTGCAGCAGACTTCCTGGTCCATGGGCTGTTACATTCTTTCCACCCCGTCTACTATGCTCCCTAAGCCTTCCATATAGGAATTACATTATAGATGCAGCAAGTAGGGCTGGGCACCCCATAGTGAGTTGTTCTCTGCATTTTCATCAGTTGTGGGTTTCTGTAATGATTTCTATATACTGTATGAAACTGTTTCTTTGATTAAGGGTGAGAGCTACACTTCTCTGTGGTACACTGATAGGTACTTAGAATGTAGTCTGGAATTATACTGATTTAGGAAGGAGAGTGACTAGAGTAGGTTCTTGTCTCAAATCCATGACCTCACTAGCCATAGATGGTTGGCTAGGTTTATAGTATTACGGATGATTTCCTTTCTTAATTTATATGGGCTTTTAGAACAATTAGACAGCTGTTGGTTACCACATAACATAAGACATTTTTAAAGTACATCCAGTACCTGTCTAGCTAAAGTAAGGTACATATGCACACACACAAACACACACTCACTATTTGTAGGGTAGGTTATAAGTCTCCCTGACACCAGAGACAGCCATGGGTCAGAGTCTAGTGTGGCTCTCATGGTGTACCACGAATCTTTAAGGAGGAAAAAGTGAATGTCAATGACCCATCTAGGTTCTCTCAATTCCTTAAACCAAAAACAGTTTATTATATTATAAGAATCACATAATTTTATCATAAGAATTACATTAGGCACTGGTTAAAATTAAAAATCCTGTCCCCTACCAAGAGTCTCTGGGGACCAAGCTTGGAGGTACCTGGTTTAACAGGCATTCTAAAGACGTTCCCAGGTTAGGCGTCAAAGTGGTTATTTTCAATGTATAATTGAGACTCAACTAGGAATGCTTTATCAACAACTGGAAGCTGGAGACAGCTGGTCTTGAATGAGGTTTGAGACATAGAGTGATACATGTCTAAAAATTACTTTTATATGATTTCAAAAAGAATTGAATAAATTCCCCAAAAATGAAAACGCAGGGTCCTGGAGAGGTGGAAGAAAGTATTAACAATTCTGGGGACCAATTAGTAATCAGTCTTGGTCTCTTTAACTCAACTGATTAAAGACTGTATATGCCAACACACAAGTATCAAAATACCAATTGTAAATTGCTTTGACAGTGGTGGATAGAATACAATTTAGAGCTGATGCTCAAAGAAGATACCTATTCCATCCTCATTCAAATTGGAATTATACTCCAGGGTGAAGACCACACTTTATACAGACTCCTCTTCTTCTGGGACTTGCCTGACACCTGACATCATAATTTTCTTTCTACACAAAAGAAAGGGAATACATCAGTATTCAAGCCAACCAAAAAGCAAGGAATATACAGAGGACAACAGAGCTAGGCTTGCTTCTTTTTTCTTGTATTTCTACTTGCTGATAGAATGACACAGTGGCTGGCTATTGGGGCCACCCCAGAAGACTGCAAAGGACTGAACTCTATAAAGAGCCCTCCCATTTACTGTAGCCAGACAGGACTTGGAGGTTAATGAGGGCCTCTGCACAAGGCATTCTATAGTTTCCAGTGCTCAGAAATAATGTTATTAGCTCTTATCATAGTTAACGGAAGTCCAGTTTTCTGGGCTGCTCCCCAAAGTCCCAGTTTTATTGAAAACGCCTATCAATTAAAGTTCATAGAGCTGAAGGGGGTGGAGAGATGGCTCAGCAGTTAAGAGTACCTACTGCTCTTTCAGAGGACCTGAGTTCCATTTTCTGTACTCACGTCAGGCAGTTCTGCACCCCCCCTCCCTTTACCTCTGGCTCCAGGAGATCTGATAACTTCTGGCTTCAGTAGGTTCCTGAACTCACTTGTATGCACAGATAACAAGATAGATTTTTAAGGAAAATGAGTGTTAAGTCTGGGGATGTAACTCAGTTGGTAGAGCATTGCCTAGTACTCATGAAGCCCTAGGTTTAATCTCTAGCTCCATATAAACAGGGCATTGTGGTACATGCATGATGATCAAGCACACTAGGGATGACAATAAAAGGGT
Organism: Arvicola amphibius; assembly: GCF_903992535.2. Lineage (NCBI taxonomy): Eukaryota > Metazoa > Chordata > Mammalia > Rodentia > Cricetidae > Arvicola > Arvicola amphibius. The sequence continues at coordinate 89,384,265 of NC_052048.2, forward strand.
TAAAAGCTAGTTAGTGAGTTGGAGGCCAGTATGAGGTGTATGGAAACACTGTCTCAAAAATAATTCTCAGTTTTTTTATTTTTAAGAAACATTTTGTGTGTCTAAGGTTTTTGCCTACCTATATCTATATCTGGTGCTCAGAGGCCTGAATGGGGCATCAGATCCCCTTGGACTGGAATTACAGATGTTTATGAGCCACCATGTGGGTGCTGGTTCACTGAAAGAGCAGCCAGTGCTCTTAATCACTGAATCATTTCTCCAGCCCCAACATTTCACATTATTTGATATTCGTATGTGTTACATGCTTAAAAGATGGCTTGGAAAAATAGTAAGCACTGGATGCTTGTTATTAAAACAACTTATCGAGAATGACAGCACTTATGGCAGTGTTTTGATAAAATTAACTTACTTCATTAAACCTAGGTAATGTAACTGATGGAATAGCACAGCAGAAGAGTCCTTGCCTAGCATGCGAGAGGCTCTGGATTTGATCCCCGAGACCATGTTAAAAAGAAAAAATCAAATTACTACTATCCCAAATGTGTTCAATTCACTCCCCAAAAGAAGTATATTGGGTATGAGCTGTGCATGTTTTCAGTATGACTAGCAGTCAACAAAACATGCCCAACATTTTTAATTTATCATTTGTGGATGGACAATGTAGCTCCATATAACCTAGATTGTTGTCTGTTGCTTGCTCTCTTGACTTCTCCGATGTTCAGATTCTTTGTCTGTAAAATAGGTATAGTTACAAAATTCAGACAATAATATCATGTCCTTCACCGTGTCATCAGAGGTATAAAAATGGATTATATTTATAATTTCCACTAGAATACAACACTTACCCAGCACTTTCTCATTTAAATAATATTATGACTTGTTTTCCTACTGTAATACTTAATAAAAAATCTACAGTAAAGAAGGACTGATATACCGAGTAACCTTTTAGAAATATATGGAGACCAATATGAATTGACTACTGTATCATTTTCCAACACTATTTAACAATCGTTTTACAAATTCAACAGCCAAAAACAATCCATGTTTATTTTCTCACAGTATGAGGCAAAATTCTAAACATAGTTGAGCTTTGTCCTTCTTTAGGTGTCCCGCATGGCTGCCACCAAGATGCCTGTTAGAGCTTTAGCAATATCTAAGACTCAGCTGGGAAGGATTCATTTTCAAATCTATTCATTCTGATGCTGGGAAAATTGAGTTTATTGTGTTTGTTGAACTGTGGGTTTCTATTTCTTCAGGGAAGTTTGTAGGAAGCTACCTGAAGTGTTGAGAAATCATTTAGAGACCCTTACCATGCTGTTTCCAATATGGCATTCTGCTCCCTAAAGTTATCCAAACAGGGAAAGGAATGCTGTAATGTCATGCAACGTTGTCATGTGAGCCCTTGCCTATGGTTGCCTTCCTGAATCATACTGGCCATAAACAAGTCACAGATAAGGATGAATATCAGGAGATGTGTCATAGTTGATCTTAGAAGTCTGCCTGTCATACTGTATTAGTTATGTTTTATGTTGCTGTGACCCAGGACTTTCCTTTGACTTCAAATTCCAAGCAGATACAAGTCCATTGTGGTTGATAAAGGTGTAATAGCAACAACTTGAGGGGCTGGTCACATGACATCTACTGTCAGGAAGCACAGAGCAGACAGAAAGCAGGGCTAAACTATAAAACTTCAAGGCCTAATCTCAGTGACTTGCTCTTCTTCCAGTGAGGCTCCACCCTCTAAAGGTTCCATTAACCTTCAAATACTACCCACTGGGGAACAAGTGGTCAAACGCCTGAGCCTTCAAGGGTATTTCAAACTGCCTCACATACTTACCAACACCTTTTGTTTTAGGATGAGGAGAGACATACTTCCACTGTATATTTGAAGTTTTGGGGGTTTTTTTGACAGTCAATTCTGGGGAAATGTTGAACAAGTATAATCTGCTATATAAAAAGTCCTGAACTATGGTTAGTGAAGTCTCTGATAAGGAACACAACATAAAATCACTCTCAGAAAGCAGGGGATGGAACAATGTCAAAATAATCAAACAGTAGTAGTTATAGTGTTGAGAAAAGATGGGAAATAAATTATGACTGACATGCTTAAAAGATACAACTAGAAAGACAGTTACAAGAAAATAAAAAAAACATTGGCTTTGTGGAAAAGAGATAGACTGAGAAGATGACAACTTTTGAGGAAATGTAAAACATTTGACTTTGTTTCAGAAGCAATGAATAATACAAAAGACTCTTGTTTGTCTTTTCAATATTTGGGTTTGAAGAAGAGGATTATAATCCATGTGCTGTTTGAGTGATTCTGAAAATAATGCCACTGAAAATATCCTGGAAGTGAGTCACAGCTAACTTGGCTACAATTGCTATTTCCTCTTCAAAGCACTTTCTAAACATGAAAAGAAAATAGAATTGGTAAATGCTGGTTGTTTTAGTGCTCTGTGATGTCCTTTCAAAAAAGTCTTTTGATAAACACTGGCAACTTGTATGATGGTGATTTCTGCTCATACATGGCTAAGAGCAAGAACGACTTAAGCTGTTATAATGTTAAGCCTTATCAGTGAAGGTGTAGAATTGAAAGGCTTTAAGCTGAGGAGAGGAAAATGATTTAAGGGCTCAGATGAGTTTCATAGGCCCATAAAATGGTATTAAATCAGTTCTGAAAAAATTTGAAAGAGGACACAACACCCTGTAAGTGTGTTACACTTTGGTATCATTAACAAATGATTGGACAACAGAAGAGGGAAATATGAGATGGGCTATCAGACCTGCACAAGACACTGAAAGTCTTAAGGAGCATTTGAGTCATGATAGTTGACAAACTGAGCCCTTGCTCCTTATCACACCAATGCTGATCACTGGGGAGAAAGAATGTGCAGAATTTCCAATATCAGGGGCTGAAAGGGGCGTTTGGAGCCAGTTTGTTTTTGTGTATTGAACTGATTCAAGAACACTGTGACCTTGCATAACTTTGGCTATGGGGAAAATCAGTCTGAAAGTCTTGGGAGAGATAGTTTATTAGTAAAAATAATATTCACAACATTACTTGGTCAATAACTACTTTCATTTCCAAATCTAGTGTTCTCGTAGATCCTTTTAGCCCCCAGCATACCTCTGTATGGTACCATTGTCATCTAAGGTAGTAGCTGTCAATTACTAAAACTACTGCTACAACTACAATTACTGCAACAGCAACTACTATTACTACTATTAAAACCTCTAAAGTATGTTTTTGAGTCAACAAACACGGAGGTGAGGACAGAATTAATATGGGATTTCCTCTCTGTATGCTGTGATTATCATTAATAAATAAAGAAACTGCTTTGTATCAATAATGGGGGAGAACTTAGGTGGGGGGGAAACTAAACTGAATGCTGGGAGAAGGAGGTGGAGTCAAGGAGAAGCCAAGGAGCTGCTGCCAGAGACAAACACCCTGAACATTTGCTGGTAGGCCAGAACCTCGTGGTGATGCACAGATTAATGGAGATGGGTTAAATTAAGATGTAACAGTTATCCAATAAGAACCTAGAGCTAATGGGTCAAGCAGTGATTTAATTAATACAGTATCTGTGTGATTATTTGGGTTCTGGGTGGCCAGGAGGAACAAGCAGCCACCTTCCAACACAGATTTACCTTAACTCCTGTCTGCCTTTGTCTGAGGACAAAGATGGTTAATTGGTATAACAGACAGTGGCTGACTTTTCCCTGGTGACCATGTATGGTTATTTGTCTTGTCCCAAGCACTTTCTATGTCTTATTTATTTAATCCCATAAAAATTGGGCAAATTTATGTTCAGATAAGGAAACTGAAATATGCAGCAATTAAACAATTTCTTCAATCTCAAAGAACAATGAAGGTTAGAGCTAGCATTTAAAGCTAGCTATTCATCCCAACTACCCACAGTCCTTTCTATCAGTCTTCAGGATACCACTGAAAACCTCTTATTATTAGCTGTTAGACAACAAAATTACACACTCTAAAGTTATCAATAAGTGTCTGGGTTATTTTAAGTATTTGATTTTCAGCTCTAGAGACTATACATTGGACTCATAAAAACACGTGGGTCACTGAGCTCAAAGACCACAGCTGTAGGAGTTCCCTTGCAGTATCACCTCTGAACTTCTGCTACTGGTTGTTTCTCAGGGCCAGAAGCTTCAGGATCAGTAATACACAGAGGTTGAGAAAGGATGCTATGACCCATTACTGCTCTACTTGAGGCTTTTATCTAAGGCTAGTGGCACGATCTCCTGTTTAAAGTGTTGGCATTACTGCTTTTCTTAGTTACAATAGTAGGGGAAGAAAATATGCTGCATGGTGGCACAGGATTCCTGAATGTTAATTACCCACCTCCCAAATGGCTTTAAATAGGTGTCAACAAAATAGCCCCTTTTACAATGATGCCCTGTACTACCAGTTTTACTTTACTGTGCTTTGCATAGCTTGACTAATTGAAGTCTCATTTCCTGTAGATTATTATTCAGTACATGAAGGTTATATAACACTTTTATAAACTAAGAGATTAACCTCTCTAAAGGACCTTGATGTTTCTCCTAGACTATGCAGATAAGCATGTTAAGTCCCAACACTTGCTTTTAGGTCTGGATTCTCTGTCTTGGATAGCTAGATCATTTAGTCTATTGTATCTGAGTCCTGATACATTTGAGTCCAAGTATATCTCTATAAATCAGTGTATTTACAGCTAGAAAACTGTGGTCAATTGAAAACTGGTCAATTTAGACAATACATAGAGGCTTTCAGAGATGAAGAGGATTAAGTTGAAAAGAAACATGGTTGCTTAGAGTACATTAGGTGAGGAAAGCAAATCTCAGTGTGTATTGATGTCCTTGAACCTCATTCTTCAAAATATTACACGAATGAGAATCTCATGGAGATCTTTCCATGATGCAGATTTATGTTCTGAAATGGGGCTTGTGAAACTATATTTCTAATACCTACCTGGGGATACTCATTTTTCTGTTCTGTAAATCATGCTCTGGGTGACAGAGTTATACAGCAAAACAAAGCAGAAAATGGGTCGTTTGTAGCATTGGATGAGAAAGAATGTGAAACGAGTTGATTTGATAGCCATAACTTACATGACAATTACTTAGACTTCTGTTTAAAAAACTTATCAGATCTTTAATTCTGTACATGACTCCATCTGTATGTGGGTATGAACATGTGAGTGCAGATGCCAAGAAGAGGATGCTGGATCACCTGGAGTGGGAGTTATAGGTGACTATGAGCTGCCCATTGTAGAGGATGGGAGCTAAACTTGGGTACTATGTAAGAGCATCATGCGCTCTTCTTCTTAAACACTGATCTATTTCTTTAGCCCTTTCACCAGACTTGAAGAGATAAAAAAAATCATAGGAATTTGTAGTTCTATATATTGTTGGTGTATCAATCACTGGCCAGTAAAAGAGATCAGAGCTTATGTGTTGGCCATGATCCTTGCTTTATGGGGCAAAGAGTCAATTCTCAATTATTAGAGTAAGCAGGGGCTGTAGAATGAACTAATCTGAAGCAAGTGGAGTTTCATCTTCTACTAGCCATTCTTCCTTGACGAAAGCTTCTTCTCTATCTGTAAATTTTTTATTGGCGATGAACCGAGAAAACAATATCCCCTACAATATTAATGAAGACAGTTCAACCAGTTTAAGAAGTAACTCTGACATACTTGATGTATTAATGCTTGCATGACAGTTCAATAATGACACTTTTAAAAGATTTACTTATTCTGTGTATATGAGTGCTCTATCAAATTTGTGTCAGAAGAAGGCATCAGATCCCACCATAGATGATTGTGAGCTACCATGTGGTTGCTGGGAATTGAATTTGGGACCTCTGAAGGAGCAATCAGTGCTTTTAATCTCTGAGCCATCTCTCCAGCTGCACAATATATTTTACGTAGATTTTGATGCTATTTTGAGGATTTAGGATCTTCCAATTTTGTTGGTGCATGTGTCACCATGTTTTGAGAATTCTCCCATCTCTACAAGTAGGTGTGGAAATGGATATAGAAGAAGAAGTGATGATTTCTCTTAGCAGATTAAGAAGTGGCACCCATCAATTCTGCATCCGTTCTGGGTACAGTATAGTCACTTGGTCTCATCTCCCTTCTAAGAAGAAATAAAAACATAGTCTATATTTATGTCCAGGACTGATGAAATACATTTTCTGAATGGCTATCCTATCTCTTCTTAGAGAATTAAATCTCATCCTCTAAAATATCTGTGACATATACTAAGTTAACCTCTACTATTACATATAGAATGATGTTTTCCATACCCTTCCAGAGAAAATCGGGGAAATCATTAATCAAGTCTATTTCCATAGTGATTCACCAATCTTTGCTATACTGTGAAACTGAAGATGATGTCCAGAAGATCTAGTGAGGAATTATATAGAGACATTCATACATCCCATAGTATTACATGCGTACACATTGCTATAGAAAATAAAAATAAATGAAACAGACTGGAATGGGGGTGGTAGTAAGTATGGGAGAAATAGAAGCCACAGTGAAAGCTACTTTCCTCTTTTGTAATATTGCCAATTGCCTGGATTACCTAAAAACCTCTTGATTCTTACAGAACTCTTACCCTGAAGTCACTTCATCTGTATAACTTAATGAATTTCCTTAAGCCTACTGTGTTAATGATCCTTTTAAGAACCCCAGGTAACATACTGTGTTTCTTAATTGGCATATTGCATGCATGTTGTTAGTTTCATACCCATACATCCTAGGAACAGAAGTCACTTTGTATCCCTCCTTCTTCCTGAGCCCATAGAATTAGGCACTTGAGTTCTATCTTTGGAATATTTTGCTTATTTATAGTTTTCATAGAGAACAGTATCGTCACCTGTTTGGACTCATTGGAGGTTCAATACACATGTTTAGGGCCTCTGATGATGGCATGGTTCCTAATAGCCACCTCATATTTATTGCTCAGATGTTCTTCATTTCTTGAATGGATATTTAGACACATCCTCAAATAAGTAAATAAGGATTTATTAGATGAGCTGAATTTATAGAATGAATACATATGGGAAGGGGATTTATTTGAACGGCTTATAGGCCATGGTCCAGCTAGTCCAACAATGGCTGTCTACCAACAGAAATTCCAGTAGTTGTTCACTCCAAAAGACTGGATGTCTCAGCTGGTCTTTCATGTATGCCAGAATCCCAAAGAAGTGGGCTCTACTGCCAGTGAAGGGATGGACTTGACAGTGAGAGCAAGAGCAAGTGGGCAGGGAGGGTTTCCTCCTTCCATATCCTCTCTATAGCCTGCCAACAGAAGGTGCGGTCTACATTATAGGTCGATATTTCTACCTCAAAAGTTCTGCATTAAAGCTGTGTCTTCCCACTTTAGTTGTGTGGATTAGAAGTGAAACTTCCATTTCAAATTATTTAATTAAGAGAAAATCCCTCACAGTTCTGCCCAGACAGTTTGGGTTAAGTCCAGATGTAGTTGAGAACCAAGAATAGCCATAATAAGACCAAGGATAACAGCAATCCATGGGGATTTTGCCCCTAGGATTTGCACACAAGGTGATTTCAGGAACTAGAGGAAACTGGTGGCAATGCTCACTCAAGGGCATGAGGGTGAAGGTTTTTCTGAGTGATGTCCAAATCATGCTTCCAGGTAGTATCTATATACAGCACCAAATTTGTAAAATAATATGGCCTGGATATGATGAAGGAGTAAAGGCTACTATTGTTCTTTGGAGAATCGATGTCTTGCAGAATGGCTTGCAGGGCTGGCTTGTGTCCCTAGAAAAGCCATGACAAAAGATAAAGCCAGATTTCTGTTTTCTTGATCATTCACTGCTGTATAAAAAAAAAGATGATAGATCTGCCTTGCATTGCTGTCTCAATGTAGTCATTCCAGTCAAATCCATGAGTGGGTTTTATCTAGTTAATCTCACAAATTCTATGCAAGCCTGGCCCAGTGACTTTTCTGTGACAAGCTATCAGACATCTCTTCTTCATTTTACATTTCTCCATTTTACAAGAACTTGGTAAATAATTATATCTGACAGCTTTTAATCCATGTAGGAGTGATCACTGGCAATGAGGGTTTTAGAGGAATTGTATGCATGTTGTCCTTCTGGTACATTCTGTTACCTGCTTTTTAATCAGCAGATATGCCACACACTGACAGTGTCTTTCATTAACACTCTATTCAGGGACCTAGTATTTTTTATTTATTTATTTTTACTTCTGGTACATGATAAGCAGTAAGGATGAACCCCCTGCTAGAAAATCAGATTTATTAATAAATAGCTGACACTTTGTACTTTTGCAGAATATCAAAGCAATTAGTGACAACAGTGAAATGGTTTTCAATACTACAAAGCTAAATATCATATTGATTCATGCACAAAACTTTTTCTAAATAGCAGTTGCTAAGTCCTTGCACAGCTTGGAGCAACCAGGGAATGAGGGAATGACAGTCAGGAACAACAGACAGATACACAATTTTGAAAATCCAGGACCAAGTGTTTCGGACTCTTAGGCAGAAGCCACAGCAACCCCAGAAGCTCAGTGTGTTTACTATGTACAGTAGGACAGGGAGACAGGGCTATTGTATACAGCTAACCCAAAAAGTGGGTGACTATTACATACACATTAAAAAAGGAAGCAGGATCATTAGACAGCTGGACGAAGAGGCAAGGTTAACTCATCATAGTCGGATCAGTATCTGTAGCAGAGATATCTTCAGACCATGACTATCCAGGGAGAAAAAGCTAAAACAGACATTTTCTTTATACACTGTGAAGCTAGATCTGAGGAAGGCATTGCCATCTCTTAGAGACTCACCCAGGGAAGACTTTGCCACTCCCATGGGACTGAGGCATTGGGGTCTTTCACATGGCTGGGTCAAGAACATACAACCACTCAGGACTTCACCTCTTTCCTACAAACAGTCAAAGAGTTGTTGACTTATTTTGTCAATTCCTTTAACTAACAGGTAAAGAAAAGGAATATACAGCAGTCAAACTGCTTGACTGTCTCTCCTCCTGGCTCGCTATGGGAACCACATTATCCCTGTAGAATAACCAGTGCAAAATACCGAGTAAATTAAGGAGGTTAGGAACTCTTTGTCTCCTGTGTGTGTGTGCATGGGGAGGAGAGAGAGAGAAGCTTTCAGATTTTAGCATCACTGTTTCATGTAAAGTCGGGATCTTCACTTGATTTTAAAATGGAAGTTTTGCTGTGGGAGAAAAATGGAACATTTAGATCATAAAATCTTAAAAGCATAAAGTTGTTGGATGTTAAACCAGAGAAATTCAAAGAGATGTGCTAATCTGATTCCTTCCCTGGAGACATACAGTATTATAACCCCTATTTATTGGGCACCATGCTACAGATGACATATTGAAGCCAGTGAGGAAAACCTGATTACCCAGGAAATAAGATTTTTTTTCTTTTCAATTGAGATGCCTGGGCTGGGGAGATGACTCAGTGGGTAGAGCGCTAACTGTGCAAACTTGAGGACCCGATTTGGAATCTCCAGCATCCACACGAAAGCAGAACACACATGGAGGGCACTCTGGAAGTCCAGCAGCAGGGGAAACAAAGTCTGGCTTCAGGGAGAAATCTGGCTCACTAGACAAGGCAAATCTGCTAGCTCGAGATTAAGAGAGTCTCGGTCTCAATTTATGTTGTGGAGGGTAATGGAGGACCACACCCAACATCAACATTGGGTTTCTACTTACTCATGCAGACATGGAAATGGTCATCTATTTATGGACATACACACCTACAGCTGCATGGACATGAACACACATACACACACAATCCACTCATGTGCATATAACACACACACACACACACACACACACACACACACACACATATATATACATATATACATATATATATATGTATATATATATATATGTATATATGTATATATATATATATATATATATACAGGCAAATTAAAAAAATTAAATGCCTGTACTTCCCATTTCTCCGAGGAACTGTGCCTCTGTTGATTCATTTTTTTTCTTTATTCGTTTGCTTACTAAGTCCCTAGCACTGTTCTAGGCTCTGGAAAGAGCAGATCACACTTCAAGGCAACAGCATTATCTTCCTGAACCTTACAGGATTCTTAAAAGAGACATCATAAATAAATGAATGGCATTTGTTGTAGCAAATGTTATGTAGAAAAGTAAAGTAGTCAGATGAGATGGAGGAGAGAGAGAGAGAGACAGAGACAGAGACAGAGACAGAGACAGAGACAGAGACAGAGACAGAGAGGTGGAGTGGTGAGTGTTAAATGAACTGGTCAAGAAAAATCATGTCCAGGGAATCTCGACTGAATAGGAGCCGAAAGCAAAGGAAGACAGCCATGTGTAGAGGGTTTATTGTCCCCTGGCTTTTAGAGCAGTCTGGGTAGAAACTACAAGTGTAAGCACACTTAATATGCTTGTGGGTGTGCCTATTTCATGCTGTGTTTTCCTTTCCCCCTCTGGTCATAGTTTTTATCACTTTCAGCCTCTTCAGAGAAACTGTCTTTCCATTTCTGTTGAATACTCACCTAGCTGTAAACCATTACCTGCTTTCCATCATAGCTCACAAATCTTGGATCTGTGCCCTTTTCAAGGCACAGCCTCTGTTTTATGTCAGTCTCTGGGCATAACTGTCAGCCTCCATGCCCTCTGCCTAGTTCATGCCAGGGCACCTCAAGACCCCCTCAGCTCTGGTCATTCAGGCATTCTCAGCAGTCATACATTACCCCTTTATGTATTTTGACTTAATTTTCTCTCATGAATTTTATAGTTATGCCTGAATCTTAATCACCCCTTAACACTGCAGGGGGTGATAGAGCCTCAGAAACACATGTTTCAGACACTGTGACCCTTTATTTTCTCCCTCGGTGTTAGACTTTATGTTACCTACTGGAGTTATTGTGACCCTCCTGACTGCATGTGTTTCACAGCAATATGTCCTTCTTCCCTCCTTCCTTCCTTCCTTCCTTCCTTCCTTCCTTCTTTCCTTCTTTGCCTCCTTTCCTCCTTCCTTCCTTTCCTCCTTCCCTTCCTTCCTTCCTTCCTTCCTTCCTTCCTTCCTTCCTTCCTTCATTCCTTTGGTTTTTCAAGACAGGGTTTCTCTGTAGATTTAGAGCCTGTCCTGTAACTCACTCTATAGACCAGGCTGGCCTTGAACTCACAAAGATCCACCTGCCTCTGCCTCCAGAGTGCTGGGATTAAAGACATGCACCACCACCACTGGCCATTCTTTATAAGAAGGTTCCACATGTCCTGAGGACAGTGCTGCCTACAATCCAGTTACAGTACAAGCCTGTCTCTAGATGAGTAGTGTTTTCCTTTGTATACATGCATATTTAATAATTATCACACAGAAACCATATTATTTGTGATACTGTTTGGCCAATAGCTTAAGCATATTTTTGGCTAACTCATATCCTAAACTAACCCATTAATTTGTGTACTGCCATGTGGTTGTGGCTTACCGGGTAAAGTTCCATCCTGCATGGCATCTGTCTCTGGCGGGGCTACTTTGCTTCTCCTTGACTCTGCCCTCTTTCTCCCAGCATTTAGCCTAGCTTTCCCCTCCTAATTCTGTTCTGCCCTGCTATAAGCTCAAAGCAGTTTTTTTATTAATCAATGGTAATTACAGCATACAGAGGGAAATCCCACATCACTGGCCTAGCATGGGCAAATGAGTTTTATCTCCTACACTTACATACAGGGCATGGTGTCACAAGGTTTTGATCCAAGAGTTCAGAAGAAGAAGAAGAAAGATCAGACGTTTGAGGTCATCTGTAACTACATAGTGAACCTGAGAACAGGCTGGGATACAGGAACAAATACCAACAAATAGAGAAATGAATAATAAAAAAAAAAAAACACGACCTCAACGTAGATGGTATGACACAACCTATATGTGTGCCTGAAAAGCTGTGTGTCAGTGTACCATGGAAAACAAACTTCAGGGACTGGAGGGGTAGGTGGCTCAGCAGCTAAGAGCACTTGGCGCTCTTTCAGAAGACCAGATCCAGGTCTTAGCATCCATGTCAGAAGGCTCACGACTGCCTGAAATGCTAGTTCCAGGGGATCCAACAAATCTTCTGACATCCCTGGACCTCTGTGCATGTATATGCACACACACACACACACAAACACACACACACATGCACGCACAGACGCATGCACACATGCACGTGCACACATGCATGCGTGTACACACAAAATAAAATAAAATAAACCTTTAAAAAGAAAGTTTTGCTTCAAAGCCATAACAAAGAATCAAAACAGGACTCCCAGCTCTTCCGTTCCAATAAATTCCAAACATTATATTATTCCAATCTCAGGAACATGACTGACAGTCAAAGGAAAGCAATAGCACAACTCGCCTGGATTAGATATACTATTAGTCATTTTATCATTTTGTCAAAACAGTAAGAATGAATTTTCTCATGCCTGGAGACATCCCAGTTTATTCCATAACTATGTACAAGTTCAACGCATTAGGTTAAAATTTTAAATAAAGTTAATTTTAAAATAAATTACAAAATTGAACAAAATTCTATGAACTCTAGTTTTTTAAGTATCCCCCCTTCTAAAATTCAGAACTAAATTAATAATAGACCACTGGGTATCTGAGAACCCATAAGTCAATTTTTATTTACAAAAATGATCTTTCGGGAATTCAACTGGATTTGTGACTTAGAAATCTTGCATTTAAAGAAACAAATATATGTGTTTACTGTTTGATAAAAGTATAAGAATCTTTATTCACACAGCTTCATTCTATTTGTATTTGCTTATTGGTTTGGTTTGTTTTTCTCCTTCTCGGAATGTTTTGCCTCTGCCTAGCTATATCAGCTGAGTTTTGTTCTTGCTTCTGTCTGAGTTTTGTGCAGGGGACCCAGTCAGTCTCCACGTTACGGCCATTTCTCTCCTTCCACCCATCTGCAAACCCCTGTTAGTATTCCATGCATGGGGGCTGCTCCTCTGAGCTTCGGTCCTGTTAAGTTTGAAGTAAATATGTAGAATAATATATTCAGATATTAGCTTTTCTGGTTGAAAGGCTCTAATGAAAAAGGAGTACCATGGCAATGCAGGAATATGAAAGTTAGAAATAGAGAGCAGCTCTGCATATATGGCAGCCCTAATTTTGCTCAAAAAGGTAGAATTTAAATAGGTTCAGGTTTTAGGCATCTCCATTTATTTGCAGGCTAACGAGTGAATGCATTATTTATTTATCCTGATGTCAAATTACTCTCACTGATGTGATCTTTGAACATCATGTGTAACATTATCTCTGAATTCTTATCTGCTAAAAACACAGGATCCCATATGCACAGCTGCTATCAGCTTATCCCTTATGCAGAGGGATGATGCAGAATCCTCAGCACACCCCATTTTCTGATGTTCTCCATGCAAAGTCTCATGATTGGCCCCATGTGGCTATCAGAGCTCATGCAGGTCATGGAGCAATGCATCAGCATGTGAAAGAATCACATTGTCATTTATCTTGGTGCACAGGAAGATGCCGGCATTCAGAGGATGAGCCAACTTTGGAAAGGAGCACACACAAGGCAATGGAGATTAAAAATCATCTGGTGTTCATTGAATAGGTAATTTTTCATCATTTGCAGTCTCCTTTATGTGACTTTAGAATATATATCAGTCTGCCTGCTTCAAAAACCAACATTTTCATTACTAGAGATGGTTTAATTCCTCACACATGCCCATAACAAGTGTGAAGTTCATATTCTGGTTTTCTGACTGTACTCTTGCTTCTGCATTGATATGGAATGGGAGGAAGGTCTGTTTACAGCTACAAAGCTTGCTACCAGGGCCTGAAGGGATGGATCAGAGGTTAAAAACACATGCTGCTTTCACAGAAGATCAGGGTTCAATTCCCAGCATCCTCGTGGCATATTATAACCACCTACAACTTCAGTCCCAGAAGACACTCCTGGCCTCTCTGGGTACTGTACATACTTGGTAGATAGACATACATGCAGGTAAATCACTCATAAACATATACTAAAATAAATATTTTAAAAAGTGCTACCTATTTCCATTATTCCTGTTGATATAAAAGTCTGTTTTCTTTCATTTTCAAAGATGCAGGCAATCTTCTTGACTTCTGAAGGCCGAAGGACAATGACTACACTTGCAGCTTATTCATTTTGGAGGGAGTACGATGTGGGAAATCCTTCTGTATGTTTTGTTTTTATTGGTTAATGCATAAAGAAGCTACTTGGGCCTATGTCAGGACAGAATAGACCTAGGCAGGAAAGCTAAACTGAATGCTGGGAGAAAGAAGGCAGAGTCAGTGAGAAGCCATGGAGCCACCTGTAGGAAACAGACGCACTTTAACTTTGCCAGTAAACTACAGCCACATGGTGGTACACAGATTAATAAAAATGGGTTAATTTAAGATGTAAAAGCTAGCCAATAAGAAGACAGAGCTAATAGGCTAAGCAGTGATTCAATTAATACAGTCTCTGTGTGGTTATTTTGGTTTTGGGCAGCCAGGAATGGACGAGTAGCCTCCCTGTCTACAGGTGTGGTCTGTCCCCTTGACTGTCTATAGTTTTCTTTCCCAGAATACTCTAATCTTGTGGGTGAGAAGACAGATGTTTAGACAAATGGTGAGTTTTAATGACTCAGTGAGGAAGTAGGACTGGAGGAGTGTTCTCTTCCTATCTTCAAATATCATCTATTAATTTGACTGACAAGTATTATCTACATGTGCTCTTGGTGAATATTGTGCAAATCTTGAGCGTATTCAAAGATCTTGCAGTCTGCTCCAGTAATATGCATATGGAGATGTCATCACAGCTCCTCTTCGCCTACCATCATTTCATCTTAATATCTTCAAGTTCTCGCTTTTTATTTGGTTCGTTATAATTGCTTCTCCTTCTATATTATTTCATGTCACCTGAACTGACATGCCTCAACTTTCATACAGTATGAATACAGATGGCTAGCCAACATAACAGAAAAAAAATCTGTTTATTTCAATTCTATTCTTCATATAAAAAAGCATGCTAAATAACTAGTAAGTCATGAGAGATATAATAAACTTTGCAGACTAGTCCCACATTCAAGGCTGTAGGAATTAAATAGGCATATTTAAAACAATAGGCTGACAATGCGTAACACTGTATAATCATGGGCATGAGAACTGGAAGAAACCAGACAAGGCACAAGTGTGCATTGGAGAGATGCAAAAGGCTGCATGGCAGATTGGGAAAATGAAGAGTCACTGGAAGAAACGGCCAGAGTAGCAGAGAAGCCACAAGCTCTACTGAATCAAATAACACCTGACCATGTGTGGTGGTGCTTATTGTGGCTTAGGGAGAAGAAAATGATAGCAATGCTCCACAACTTCTTATATACATTTCAAAATATGTTATGCACAATATTGTATAAACAGAATCACTTTGTTCAGGGTATGTCGTGTTTTTATTTCATTTAGTTTTTAGTTTGTTTTATTTAACCTATTTCATTTCATATTTAGCATTTAGTACTTAATTTTCCTTTTTAGATTTATTTTTATTCATGTGTGTTTGTATGTGTATGTGTGTGTATTTCTCCGTGTATACCACATGCACCAAAGTGCTTAGAGAAGCCAGCAGAGTGTATCAGATCTTCCGGAGCTAGATTCACAGGCTGTAATGAGCCATTTGGTGCAGGTGTAGGGAATCACCATAGGAAGAGCAAACACTCTTAGCCTCTGAACAAATTTCTTCAGTCCCACAATTTCATTCTCTAAGTTCCACCCTTTCATCATCTTTCAAGATGGAACAAGAAAACTCACACTATGTGATCATTGAGAAATAGGCATGTATCCAAAAATAACTAATACATAAGGTTACTATAAAAATGAGCTATAGGAAGATGTAAAAAAAAACTCTGGTATTTATTAGCATGCACCTAAAAATTCTTCAGATTTACAACCTATTTCTTTTTTTCTCTTCTTCTTCTTTTTGTTTTATTTTGTATTGTTTGTTGATGGAGGACTCTCATTGGTTAATAAAGAAACCGCCTTGGATTTTTGATAGGACAGGATTTAGATAGGTAGAGTAGACAAAACAGAATGCTGGGAAGTTAGTCAGTCACCATGCCTCTCCTCTCCAAGACAGATGCAGGTTAAGATCTCTCCTGGTAAGCCACCCCTCGTGGTGCTACACAGATTACTAAATATAGGTTAAAGCAAAATGTGAGAATTAGTCAATAAGAGGCTAGAGCTAATGGGCCAAGCAGTGTTTAAATGAATACAGTTTGTGTGTTGTTATTTCTGGGGCTAAGCTAGCTATGCGGGAGCTGGATGGAATGAAAAGCAGGCCTGCCCACAGCTCATCACTACAGTTTGTTTGTTTGCTTGCTTGTTTTTTGAAAGAAAGTTTCTCTGTATAGCCTTGGCTATCCTGGTACTCCCTCTGTAGAACAGGCTGGCTCAAACTCACAAATATCTGTTTGCCTCTGCCTCTGCTTCCCAAGTCCTGGGATTAAAGGCATGAGTCACCACCACCTGGTTAAAACCTATTTCTGTAAGTTAAAGAATCATTCATATATTCATTATTATTTGGAAAAATTTGTTATGAGCATCACATCACACACACACACACACACACACACACAACACGCAGTGCATACAACCACCACCACCACCACTCAACAGGAAAACAAAACATAGCCACTCAGAATCTTTCTTTGCAGTAACAAACTTGTGTGGCTCTTGAAGACAGTGAGCACAGATTGTCCCACATCTCATCTAAGAACCCAGCCCCCCTAGACCCCGAGTCTTTGAACCACGATAATGGGGTAGGACCCCAGCAGTTTGCTGATGCTCTTTGGAAAGATTCCTTTTACCTTTTCACCCCACCTTTGAACAGAGAACACAGGCATCTTTTTTATGTACTCAAGCAGTTGCATCTCTCGATAAACATGGGAGAAAAGGCTTACTATAGAGATTTTATAAAGACAGAGTTGCCTCCATGAGAGGATTAAGACTTAACTATTGGAGGTGCCGTCATTATAACTCTATTCACTTAGAAACAAAATGTCATTTCTCATGACCCAATAAATGAAGTGTAATTACCAAAAGTACATAAATGATAGAACTGAAAATGTTCTCTTTCTGATAGTGCTCGTGACAAGAAGAAATTTCACATATTTAAATAACCAGGGACTGACTAGAAACACTCCATGACAGACACAGCATTTTGGACATAAAGTTGACATTAAATATCATGTTAAATAGTCATTCTTTTGGGAGATCTTGGTCTTTTGACAGCTGCTAAAATCCAATTGTGAGTTTTTCACTCTCCCTTGGGAAATGTTTAACTCACACTGAGTTTCATCTCAAGTGACAGACACCTGGGAATACTTCTGAAAATACCACTTGTGGCCCTTTGCCTTCTGAAACAAGCTTCGACCCTTTTCAACTTTATCAATGAAGAGTCATCAGAGATTTTCATCTTCTGAGATGCAAAGCCAATGAATAAATAGTCCTCTGATTGCCTGTAATAAAACACCCATAAAATTTCCCATATAATAGTGAAGTCAAGTGCAGGATTCTGTGCCTATTTGGAAACCAAGTCAGTATTTGATCTCTTTCTAATTTGGACTATTGAATGTTCAATTTTTAAGTGTTATTATTATTAGGGAGAAAAATTATTCTGTCAAGCTCTTTTCCCACAGAAAATCTGACTAAATGACTTCACATTCTTGAAAGGATGCCGATTCCTCTCCTAAAACTGTACATGGCACTCAAAGATGTATGATTAGAAATTATGAGGCCAATTTTCCAAAGGTGTTCCTTCATTTGCATCAGCAAAAAGAAAAGAGTACTTGTAATTGTCCATGCAAATCAAGGACTTTCATATGCAAATGCTTATATGTGGATGCAATTATGCTGCTCCCACACACGAATCGGGGTTTTAAACTGTGATACAATAAGTGTGTAAATATACATTTGTATTTCTAATTGTATTACAAAAAATATAAAACCTGTCATCCATATATGTAACTGTTGATAGGAACAGACACGATAGAGCAAGCAAGGGTCATCTGTTATGCTTCAGATAAAATTCTGTTCACCAGCCAGCACCTCAAGGCCAGAACTGCTCCCATTCTCTACTCCCTCTGTGCCTGGTTGCAGAAGGTTAGTCACAAGAGAAAACAGAGGCAGACTTGGTCTTCTATTATGATGATAATGTCACTCTATGGAGACAAGCCACCTTTCCTTCCCATATTGGTTGTTACATGGTCGATCCTTTCAGACAAGCCTGACCTCCATTACTGTTTGTGTTAGTTTCCCAGTAGATGCTTCAACCCCATATAGATCACACTAGGCAACTATTTCTACGGAGTGCCACTAGCTCTCCCTAACAGGTCCATTTCAACCCAACTGGAATGCCCATTACACAACTGTCTCTCCAAACTGTCTTACCTGCCATATATAATCTGAGAGATCAGTTATTCTGGTTGATATTTTGTTCTAGAAATCTGGACCACTCTGTCAATTCAAACTTAAAGATTTACATACTACAATGAACAAACAAGTCTTACTTTGGGGACTGTTTTCTCCACACAATAAAGTGGCACAAAGAGAAAAATCTATTTACTGGAGAAGTTTCTGGTGCTAATTGACAAGGTGGCTCATTTTAATTTGACCCAGAGAAGAGCTTTCACTGCATGGGTAAATTATGCTGCTTTGTCAAACCCTAAGCATTTTTCATATCTTCCCTGATTCCTCTGATGGAGAGGGAAAACTAATGACTGGAAAAGATGTACTTTGTTCGACTACAAATCATATTTTATTCACAATTTGCAATTAAAAAAGGAAGAATTTGGAAGAAACATATAGAGATATTCTTATAAAAAGATCTTCTTCCTTGATGGTGGAAGTTGTGACAATATATGCATTTTAAAAATATCAGAAAGTATAACTCAAGAGCTGAGTAATTACATTTTATCTTGTTTTCAGGGCCAAGAAGAAACTCAGGTGATGTGACCTGGATAAAAGCTACTAAAACTTCTAGAAAACTTGAAGGGTTTAATGGGGACAGCAAGACAGCAAGACAGCAAAACAGCAAGTTGAGATAGCAGACATCACTCGAGCAAATCATGCCATAACAGGAAAAGATGGCTGATTCCTTTGAGGTTCCTAGGGACACTTCTTAGTTCATGAGTCAGAGAAGAAATTTTTGGGTGTCTTGAAATTATTGGGAGTAAATAAGAGTATGAACTAGGTTGCAATTGCTTATTTGTTTTGAAAGGCTGCGGGTAGAGGTGTCTGGTGTCTATTTATTGAGTGTGAATGAACATGTGTGTTTGTGTGAGGGGATGCTTCATGAATGCCTATATATATATATATATATATATATATATATGTATGTATATATATATATATATATATGTGAAGTTAAGAGGCTGACACTAGTTATCTTCCTAGGCCACTCTCACTGAGCCTGCAGCTAGCTGATTCTGCTAGTTCAGCAAGCTTGTTTGCCAAGAGGATCCTGTTTGTGCCTCCCAATATTTGAGATTATAGGCCAACTCCAAGGCTGGCTTGACATCTTCACTGTTCTCATGTTCATCCAGCATGGACTTTACCCACTGACGTATCTCCACAGCTCACATTATTTCTTTTTATGAAGCAGAGTTGAAGGTTTTATTAAGGATACTTTAAGGCAGGCTTATGTATGAGAATTGGGGAGAAAAGTATAGTGATGAGACAAGCAGGCCTGCTTTTTGTCCTGCCCAGCTCCCACACGACTAGCTTTACACCCGAAATAACAACACACAAACTGTATTCATTTAAACACTGCCTTGTCCATTAGTTTCAGCCTCTTACTCACATCTTGACTAACCCATATCTAATAATCTGTGTAACACCATGAGTGGTGTCTTACCAGGAAAGATTCAGCATGTCTGACCTGGTGGCTGGTTCCATCGCGTCTGACCCAGAGAGGAGAGGCATGGCGATTGCCCAAGGCATCTGCCTCACTCCCAGCATCCTGTTCTGTCTACTCCACCCACCTATGTTCTAACCTAGCAGGCCAAGCAGTTTCTTTATTAATTAACCAATGAAACAGCAGATAGATAGAAACACTCCTACATCAAAAAGAAGTATTTTGAACAAAGTAATACAGATTTACTGAAGGCATAGGTGTGGGCTTCTCAAAGACAAGTCTTCAACTTATTTTTTATGTAATTGTTATTGAAAGGCTATTTCTAAACCCCTACTGGTGGGGTTTGGCATATTCAAACTCCAGTAGTATTGCCAGCTTTCACTCATCGGCACAATTAAACTGTGCAGAGATTGTGCACAGAGAACACAACATTATTTAATTTTCTGGAATATAAAATAGTCATTGGGCATTCATAGCTGTTTCTACTTCAATTAAATTTAACCTTGGGCAACAGGACAAAGGGTTGTAATTGGTTATTGGTAAAAGAGCCACAGGATTTTATGAAACGCAGAAAGTACAAAATTTCATAAAAATATTGGAAAACAAAGCACAGAAAAGCATTTAAAATTATATTGAACTGCAAAGTTTCAACACTGTATCTTCTCCCTGGAGCCATAGAAAAGAACTGTTATCTCATAAACCTGGCCTGGAAGCCATAGGGCCCTGCTAGGATAGCATAGAGACATTTAGAAGAAAATCGAGATTCAACAATAAAAGAAACACATGTTTATTACCTCAGAGGTGGGGCACCCGCTGGACACATAAATGAAGTGTCTAATCAAATAATATTCTGCTTAGGAATGCGAATTTTCATTCCCAGTGAAAAATGTTTTTGGAATGACATCTTGCTGGTGACAGAGTAGGTGGAGAATTCAGGACTCTCAGAATTATGATCTGCTTGTCATCCATAAAACTAGCAAGCAGCACAATTGTCCCACTTTAATTAAAAGCTGGCTCTGGAGTTGGGGCATGGCTCCCTCTCCTCTAGACTCAAGTATGCTTGTTTAAAGGTTTCTTCCAAAATATTTGTCCCATATCCAGCTATTTACCTGACTATGTGACAGAGAAAGTAGAGCAAAACAAAATAAAGGGACAGACTATCCCCAATAGGGACTATTTCTTATCACCTCATACTCTTTGGGTTTAACTCTAAACTTATTGCTAAGGTATAACTCTTATCTCAAGATTTATAAAACTATTTTCCAAACTTTCTATGCCTCAAGATTTGTTAGCACATTGGGTATGCCTAAAACCCTGTAAAACCTATAACAAAAAAGTTAATTTAAAGTTCATAACATCAGGGTTGTCAATAGAAAAAAAAAAACTATGTGTAGGTAATCTTGATGGAAACATGTACCTTGCTGCCATCTTAGCTGCCACCTCCCACCCCACCCTGCCCCGAATCAGGATGGAGGTAGCCACACGACTGACATTTAGCTAATTCAAGATGGGGAAATAGTACACTTCTATGAACATAGAGCAAAGCCAAATTCCTACCATCCAGCTGCAGACTCTTTTCCTTTCCAAGACAGGTATGGAGATAATTCTTCACCCAATTCTCGTCATTTAAGTAGACACCATCAGATAATTTCCTGAGATTGTTTTTAGTGGAACTCTATAAGTATGCCTCAAAAAATCATCACAGAACCCAGTGTTAATCCCTTGTCTGATATAAGTTAAAAGAGAGTTTGATCTCGCATGCTGCCAACCTACCCCCAGCCTGGCACTCCACTCTAGCTCTGATTTCCATCACAGGCAATTTTATCTCTTAGAAGACCCTGAAGTATAATCCTATTGTAATACAGCGGAGGTTGTGTATACATGTAAGCAAGTACTTCTCTTTGGCGTGGGGAAAATAATTCCCTTCGTCTCACCAGCCTACAGGGACTGGCAGGCCCACCAATTCCTGCCACTCAGCACAAACACTGCTCAGCCTCATGCAGTTAATGGAGACTGACATGTGAAGCGCCATGCCTTAATAGATCTATATTTATATCTAGCTTGTTTCAAGTTCAATTTGCAAGGGAGCCTTATCTTCATTGCTATCAAATATGCTACTTAGCCTGCCATTTCCAGCTGACAGCCCCTGATGGTAGGATCTCACTGCAATGAACCCCATAGCTTCCTACCCTACCTGCACAGGCCCTCTGGGAACTCATTTTTATCACATCTGTACCCACAGCACTTCCTATGTCTTCCCGTCATCTCTTGAACTAACTTTATTTATCACCAATGCTCGTTCAAAGGGTGACTGCTTGACTGCTCAACCAAGCCTTTCTTGACTTTGAGAGTCATCTTGCAAATGACCTCACAGTTTGATCTAGAACACACACACACACATACATGCACACACACATGCACACAACATTAAAGTTACATCAAGAAGCACTGTGATGTATTTTTTTACTTGCATTTATTTATACTTCTGTCTCTCCTCCAACTGGATGTCTAGACCTAGAGGGCTGGAATCACGTGTCATCCTATTTATACTTCTAACACAGATCATTGTGCCTGGTAAATAGTAAGTGTGATTTCATGGACCTACTGGGGAAAAATTATAAAGTAAAATAAAAATTATCTTTGTAATAAAAAGAATATCTTTGCTAATGTCAAAGAGGAACTTTAAAATAAATGCTCAAGCTAAAACTTTTCATACTTTCATTCTTCCATACTTTTCCAATTTACAGATTTTGGCAGTTTCTCCATTTCAAAATATTTGCTCTCAAGGCTTTTGGAGTGCTCTGTTTTTCTTGTTCAGGTTGGCATTGTACAGTGAAAAGGTCTAGAGTCAGAGACTTTGTCCCTCAAACCAAGGCTTATACTGAAGACTCACTCATTGGGTACCCTCATGTCACAGTAGAAGTTCTTAAACTCCCAGTCCCTGAATATTGTGATAAATCAAGAAATGGCAAAGGTGGCAATGTAGAGGTGACTCAGGAGTTAAGAGGCCTCATGACTCCTCCAGAGGACCCAAGTTCAGTTACCTGCAACCACCACGTTAGCACAAAACAGTCTATGACTCCAATTTCAGGGAATATGACACCTTCTTCTGGCCTCCCTAAGCACTATGCATGTAGGCAAAGCATAAATAAATATTACATATATGTTCCCACTTTTCCTTGTGTTTAGTATACATTTGAGTGTCTGCTATACTCCATACATCATGAGAGGCACTAGAAATTCAATAACCAATAAAGAAGCCCCCATCTTAAAGGAGCTCATGTATAGAAGAGGAATGTGTCAACACCATGTTCTATAATATGGATAGAAGTTCTGAAGATAACCTCGAGGAAAAGAGAAACCCTTAAACCAGATCTTAAGGAAATCCCATGGTGATTTGTGAGTGAAAAGAAGTTCAATTTTGGGGGTGATTTTTAAATCTATATTTTAATTGATACCAAGAGGTTTTTATGTTAATGAAAACTCCCTGGATTTGCCCTAATGAGTAATTTACAAGAGTTTTGTCATGTACTGGACAACAAAGGATTTTCTCTGTCTTGTGCATTAGGTTTCTCAACCAACGTTCTTTTAGCTTATTAATGAGTCATTGTTATATTCTTTGCAATGGGTTGGCTTCATCAAGAAGCCAGATATACTTACTCCATCTGGCTTCATTGTCCGATTGAATTGATCATGCAGCTGTTTGGCTAAATGTCTGATGACTGGCTATAACACAAACGACTAGTTTTTGAATTTCTGTCATTGGCAGCCCTAGAAAAGGGCCACCACGTGTATACCAGCACCATTCAACACAGCACAATGAATATAGTCTCATTTCTAGAGATGAAAGTCAGATTTACCTGTGAGGTATATATAGCCAAAGCTAGATAAGGAGGAGTCTTACTCAAGAATATTTATTGTAAGAAAGTAAATAAATGACACAGTCAGCAGAAATGTGTGTTTATGTAAGCCAGTTTGTATTAAGGAAACAATATTTGGAGATAACCTGGAAGCAAACATTTGAAGAACTTGGACAGAAAGAAGAGCCACAGCCATGTAATGATTTAAGTGAACCACCAGTAATGGCTGAGTTTATGGTCTCTGAGACAGGAAATGTCTGAAGGATACCATGACTAAGTGACTACACAGAGAGGTTGGTGACAGGGACCCTATGAGATTATGCTAGTGACAGCTTTCAGAAACCAATTCATGAACAGGGTCATGCAGTACTGTGAAACTTAAGCCTTTTATTCTGAACAAAATTCTACAAAACTTAAACTGGCTGTATGGATAAACTAAGTCCAAATGAAATTATTTTACTTCTTCTACTTGACCTTTTACAAAGCCACCTGCTCATTTTTTATTCAGAGCCATAAAAGTACATTAAGATGTTCTGGCTGGAATTGAGTTCCTGTGTGAAGTAGCAGATATGTGGAAGAGAAAATGCTACTTAAATCATTAATTGCAGTTGTCTTTCTTTGGTAACAGCTATAGCAACATGAAATCTATAGATATGTCTAGAAACTGTCAGAAAACTCATATATATACATATATATATACATTTATCATTCAATATATATGCAAATATATGTATATAATCCCTCTTTATCACAAGGGACCATTCTTTTTGTTAAATGACTCTGAATGGAAGACCAATTTTCCTGAGATTATGTCTTTTGTGCTCTCTTACAACACATCAAAGCCATCTACCTACATTTGGAAATCCACGAACTCCACTAGAGAATACTATTTCTCTTTCTCCCATAGTTTATTTACTAACTCAATAAAATTTGGTTGCACACTGTGAATCAGAGGCACTACAAAATACATACGAATAAATATCATGATATTGTCAGAACAGAGATGATCAAGTCTTCCAGTAAACAACTGTGAGGGTATGGGAATGGGATGGAAGGGGAAAGACATGAAAGCAGAGGGGGATTGGTGGGGAGAGGGAAAAGATCTAAGGAAGTGGCCAAGAACAAGAGAAGCGAATAGGTGTGGTCAATATGATCAAAATATATTATAGATATGTATGAACATCTTGTAATGAGATCAATTATCATGTTTAACCAATACACACTAGTAAGAAAAAGTCTTCGGTATTCTATAAATTGACCAAAAGTTGAGAGGTACTTACTTTCTAACACTGAGCTACAACTAAGAACAGTAGGCTTTCTGTGATAGTCTTGGTTTCTGATGTGAGAGCTGAACCTCAGTGGATCGGGTCTGGAAACCAGCAGCTGTGTCATCACTGCTGAAGGCAGAGGGAGACTTACATAGGCCTCATCATTGAATACTGGGATCTTGATAGATACCCAAATGTGAAAACCAATAGATAAACAAATAGATAAACATGCTTCTGCTGGAAAAGGTTGTGAGCTTATAAACTAAATAGGATTGCTAGAAGCTAGAACGAATGGAACCTACTGACGTATCCTTGGCTAGAGGAAGCTGAGTATGTGCCTAGAAGAGACATGAGAGAAGTCACAAGAAAATTAAAGTAGGGAAGAATTAAAGTTAGACAAAATTATAAATGTTTTGTTTTCTAGTTCACACACTTCTTCATTAGAGAAGACTTGGGAAAGGGGGAGCAAAAACTTAAAATATTTCTGCTTGTGAAGATAAGGGTCAAACACTTTGAATCAAAATTTAGGAATTAAAGCAACAAAATTAAAATGCAAGAAATGCAGCAGTAACTGTGTACTGTGAGGAGGAGGCTTCCTGAATGAAGGCTGGGCAATTAAAACCAAAGCTGTCAACAGAAATGTTCTCTGAATATCCCATAGGTTTGATTTTACAAAGACTATTAAAAGTTGTTCTGAGAACAGTAGGACATCATACACTCCAAGAACTAATAAAAAGTGTGACATCCACAATTAAAATTGTTTTAGGATTAAACATTCTAAGGAAAAATATAAAATTAGGATTCCTTAGAGAGAATAATCTAAATCCACATTTTATTGACATGAGAAAGAATCAGTGAATATGAATACAGCTCATGAATAATCCAGGGAGAGGAAGAGGAAGAGGAAAAAGAAGAAAAGGAGGAGAAGGAGGAGGAGGAGGGAATGCAAAGAAGAAGGAAAAGGTAAGTAGAGGAATATAGACAACATAAAGAATATTAACAGAGTTAGAAACAAAAATAAATAAAATGACAGAAGTGACCAAAGTGCCATAATTCAGGGAAAACTATTCATCTAAATTACTAAGAGGTTCAATCCAAACTCAAGATGGATAAATATAAGGAGAAACATTGCTCACACAGCTGTCTCCAAAAGGCTGACAGATAAAAAGCCTGAGGGTAACAGACACAAACAACCCATTCCGTATGGAGCAACAGCATGATGAACAGCCAATTCTTATCCCAAACAATCAGCCTCGGACAGGATTGGAATCATGAAGTCAAGTGCTGAACAAAGAGTCAAACAAGCATTCTATATTCAACAAATTGCTTTCAAATATTGATGCGAACCAGAGCGCCCCCCCCACACCAAAGTAAAAGTAGTAAAAAAAATCCATTCCTATTAGATGTGACTTAGCAACAAAAATCAGCTAAGGAAATGTAATTGCAAAAGTTATACTAGAGGGTAGCTTAAAAGAAGAAAAAAAGAATAAAGAGAAAAATGTGGATGTTTCCTTTTTTAAAAAAGACTACATAAACCTGCTTTTATGACATCTTTCCCTTTAAAATTTTAAATATACAAGGTTGCACAAGCCAAAAATCACAGCTTTCTTGTGCTTACAACATAAAGATATAGCATGTATAAAAAGTATACCTTGAGTATCACTTAACTCTAGTATACGGCTCTAGAAGTCTTTTTAGATTTCTACATTTTTGCACATATAGAATGAAATATCTGGGAAAAGAAGTCTATTTTACAGAGAAAATAATTTTTCTCTCATATATGTCTATCCACGTGGCAATTTTATTATTATAGCATTTTTAGTGATATCTGGGGAAAACAAAGAATATTGTGAAGTTTTCCTCATATTTGTCCTTTAGACCAGTTCATGTACTAGTTCTCAGATTTCTTTCCTCTTTTTTAATTTTTTGAGAATTTGGGATCTCAGACATTTGGATTAAGGATGATCAAACTGTATTATCGGGAGTGAAGACAAACTAGAAACCTACTGGAACAGATACTGTTGTAGAATATTCCTTTACTACACTGTGTGAAGATGTGTCACTGTGAATGGTTTAACAAAATGTCAAATGGCCTTTACCTAGGCAGGAAGAAGCTAGGCAAAACTTCTAGGGACAGAGAGTACTGGGAGGAAGAAAGGCATAGTTGCCAGCCAGATATGGAGAAAGCAGGATGGCAAAATGGACATAAGGTAAAGAACATGTGGGAGAATGTAGATTAAAAAAATATAGATTATTTTAAATTCTAAGAGCTCGTTAGAAACAAGCCTAAGCTAAGGCTTAATTAATTCATAATTAAGTCATAATCAATAGTAAGTGTCCATGTTGACTTTTTGTGAGCTGGAAGCCTGAAGAGAATTCTGCCTACAAGAATTTTTTTTAACTTACTGCAATTAAGTGAAAAGTATTCTGCAAAAGATGGTAATACATTAGGTTACACATTGTGATTCTGAGAACAAAGACCCAGGAATCACAACCAATATAGCACAAAGAAATCAATCACGGGATTGCGGTGACAGCTATGACGAGTGATCTAATGTAAAAAGAAAAGCAGCACAGGAGGGAGGAGAAATGAAACAAGGACAAACAGCGTCAGCACAGACGTAAATGCCAAACAGTATGAGACACTGAACTTCAATGAATGGCACAACCTCAGTGAAATGAGAAAGATCATGAGGCTGAATAAAACTGCAAAGCCTGCTCAATGCTGCCTGTAAGAGAAACACATTAAAATCCAAAGACAAAAACAGATTGAAAGTAAAATAATGGAAAAGTAAAATATATATTAACCACAAAAGGAGAGGTTCACTGCAGTCACATGCGTGGCGCCCAAGAGGAGTGTTGAGAATGTATGAAAGTCTCAACACACCAGAAGGATGTGAGAATTATTAGTATGTATACACCTAACAAGAAAGTCACAAAATGAATGAAGCAAATCTTGATAAAAATGAAAGAAGTAGACAATTTAATAACACTTGGAAATTTAAATGCTCAAAAATTGACAAAAAGCAGCCCCAAAGCAAATCTACAGAGACACAGAAGCCATGAGGAGGTCTGTCAAACACTCTGCCTGATCCAGTGTCAATCACTAATCAGGGTTCATCACTCACCAATGTCAACCGCACAGTTCAAAGTCCACAGTACAAACACACTGTTACACACATAGGGAACAATACCCAGAGTAACCAGACTGGCATCAAACGAGTCTCAGCAAAGTTAAAGTCTAGAAATTGTGTTGGAAAGCTGAAAACCAACAAATGAAGCCAATCTGGGACAACTCCACTAGTTAGATATTTAACAATAGACTTTATATAATCTAGAGATCAAAGTGCTAAATCATGAAATCATTAGAATAACAGAAATTATATAAACACAGTATAGCAAAACTTAGAAGATTAAGCAATACCTTGAGTGCAAATGAAATCTATAACTATAAATGTCTGTATCTGAAATAAAATAGTCACGAATCAACAATTTGGTTTGCACATTAACAAATGTAAAAAGAACAAACTAAATCTAAAGCAATGAAAATTAAATACATTAATTTAATTCAATGCATACAAAATAGAATAACTCGCCAGGTGGTGGTGGTGCATATTTTTAATCCCAGGACTTAAGAGGCAAAGGCAAGCGGATCCCTGTGAGTTTGAGGTCAGCCTGGTCTACAAAAGCTTGTTACAGGACAGATATCAAAGCTACACAGAGAAACCCTGTCTCAAAAAACCAAAAAAATAAATAAAATAAAAATAGAATAGCTCAGTGTTACAGAACTATAAGTAAAATGAATGATGAGAAAATAAGCAAGAATGACTGACATTACTACACATGGTAAAAATATGTATAATGTGGTGCTTGGTATGTAAATGTAGAAAGATTGAGGGTTCAAAGCCAACATCAGCTATATAATAAGTTTGAGGACAACCTAGGTTATGTGTGACTGTCTCAAATAAACAAGCAACAAAAAACAATGACTGACAAAAAACTAAGGGATGATCAAAATTAACAAAACAAAAACTGCTATCATTTTATGCAAAAAAATTAAAATTAATGTTAACATAAGTATATCCAAGCAATTGGAATTAATCAAGCTAGAGTATATGGGTAAATTCTCAGAAGGACCTGCACTAACATGGTTCACCCAGAAACAAAAATAACACGTAATCTAGAATCTAGCTAGATTATAATAGATAAATTAATTGAATTAACAAGTAAAAGTATTCTTACATAGTAAATGTCAAGCACAAATGGCTTTCCTTGTAAAAAATGATCACAGGAAAAAAATGATGTTATTTCTTTACAAGTTTTTTATAACATAATTGTAAGTCATTATATGAGGACAGCATTCTCTGATACCAAAGTATGTTAACTGGAAGCTAATATTAGAGACCAGTGTCCATTGTGAGTTCAGCAGGTGTATATGAGAGGGAGGGAGAGAGAGAGAGAGAGAGAGAGAGAGAGAGAGAGAGAGAGAGAGAGAGAGAGAGAGAGAGAGAGAAACAGAGACAGAGACAGAGACAGAGACAGAGAGAGACAGAGAGAGAAAATACACATTTCACAGAGCAAATGTGGAGCTCAGAGGACATTAGGAGTTGGTTCTCTCCTGTTAACTGTGGTGACCCAGGGATGGAACTCTTCCATCATAGAACTCTTCCATCCAGGGATGAAAGTCATCTGTGCAAGCACCTCTACATACTGTGCCATCCCTAGACTTGCAGAAAATTGGACAAAAAATGAATTAACTCAAATTTAACTCTAGGAGATGTAGAGAGCCTTGTGTTCACAGATAAACACTGGTTATCTGTGAAGGTTAAACACATAGGGGTGTTCCTTCAAAGAAAGGGATACATAATCTGTTATCTTCCCAGAATGCTAGGAGCAAAAACATCTAAAAGTCTATGTGGCTAAGACCATGCAGGACCCTCCTCCAGACCCCTACTTTTATCATGAGCTTGTTATCTCAATCTACACCAGCCATCGTTAATAGAAGATATCACAGACACTTTACAAATAGTCTTGATGTAGTCACAACTGATCTTTATTTTCCTTACTTTGTGGTTGGTTGTGCTTACATGGGATTGAGACAATTATCATCAGGAAAGTTTTCACATTCCTAATTAAATACGCCTACAATAAACTACTCATGGTCAGATTCCTTAAGTTTGAACCAACACCATGAGTAGTTTGCTGTATGTATCGAGGAAGCTATACAAAAGGCTTCATGAAAGAAGACTTGCCAACAAGAAAGAGTCATATGCGGTTTAAATGATTAAAGAGATTGACTCTAACCCATCAACAGATAATATAAACACCTTCAAATAGGATTAAAATAAAAATATCTGGCCATGCTAAATTTTGACAAGTTTATAGACAAAACAAAACCATTATTCATTGCTGCGGGAAACTTAAAGTGGTATAGCCACTTTGAAAAACTACTTAGGTTTCTTTAAAAAAAATGAGCTGACTATATGAACTAGCAACTCTAATGTTTAGTAATCCACCCGAGAGAAATGAAAATGGGTCCATACAGTGATTTGTACATAAATGCTCATAAATGCAGTTTATAATAGTCCAAACTAAACAATCCAAACATTTATTAACTGGTCAATGGCTCATATAACAAAAGGTGTTATTTTACATCCATACAATGAACTATTCAGCAATATAAAGAAATGAAATATTGATTTGTGCTATAGTGTTTATGAACCTCAAAAACAGTACAGCAAATGAAAGAAGCCAGACAACCGAGATTACTGACTACATGATTTCATTTATAGGAAGTGTCCAGGGAAAAAAAAACAAATTTATAGACACAGGAAGTAGTTCAGTGGGTGCCTTTAGCAGGAGCTGAATGGAGTTGCAGTGGGTACTTACAGCTAAAAAGATCAAGGAAGTTGTTAGTGCAATAAAAAATGTTCTTATGTAATGCAAAGCCATGAACAGTGAAGGCACATAATGAAATTTCTAAAGCAACATTATTTTTAAAATCATATAACAGGAGTGTTATAACAATTCCAGAAGAATAAACATTTCTTGCCCTCAAATCCTATCATCAGCCAATTTTTATGGATCCAAGACTAAGGTACCCATGTATGGTCTTGCATGGAGTCAAAGCTGTACAATTATGTAGGTGGCACTAGAATTTAAGTCCAATACTGCAAAAGACAAATTAATATCCCTAACTGCAGTGAACACTATTTGAAACTCTGGAAATAAGAACTCTCTATTTTCAATATTTAGGTGTCATTTTCCTTCTCTTAGAGAGAACATAGGATACTAGAAGACAGTGGGATTTTTGACGTGAGGTTATTTGGGTATTAAGGACCCAATAAATAGTGAGGACTGAGTAATTTTGAGTGCTTTTGGAGAGAGTTTAAGCTCATCTTTGAGCTTCCCCACTCTATTCTGGGTATCATTTATAAACCCGATACCCATGAGCACCAATTCTCTTCTTCATAAAAAGAGAGTGTTATGAAAAAACAGGCATGAGCCATATGGCAGGCACTTGAGGACTGTTTTCTCCTAGTCACATTTAAAAATACATGGGAACTAAAGGAAACATAGACTTATGGTTTTAATGATTGTGCTGTTTTGTTTTTTGATTTTTTTTTTCAGAGAGGTGAGGTTGCATGCTGGCTTCATTACAGAAATCTGGAAAAGGTAACAGAATTTTTTTTAAATTTAAGCCCACTGAGAGGAACTACCTAAGGGTTCAACCAGGCAAATGGAATGAGTCAGGATTGGAATTATTTCTAACCTGTGAAGTCTCATTGCCATCCAGATTGGAGGCTATATTTTTGTCTCAGAAGAGAGGTAAAAGCATCAAGAACCCATGCATGTCAAAGCTACAAAGATGTTTGACCTTCCTGAAACTTGCTGAGAGCCAGAGCTCCAAGGATGGAATAACCATGGATGTGAACTGCAGCAGGAATCAATGAAATTATGAAACAAACAAACAGAATAAAACTAGCAAGGAAAAAAGAAATGGGGGAGGGAGATAGTAAGGGTTGAGCATTCACAGAGGAAAAGCCCTGGTGTTCAATTACACTCAAATGCTTGAATGATTTTGTATGCATAAGTTGTTCCCCAAATTATCTGATGTGAAGTCAAAAATAAGACCTGCCTTATAGACTCTTCAGGGTACCTGGGGGACAGAAATGTTATATAACCATTGATACGAAATAATGTGAGCATGAGAATATTCACAAATAAATAAAAACAAATTTTTGTTTTTACCATCCAAGACTTGTTAGATACCAGCCAAAAGAAAATGTTTTACAAAGAACCATCTTAAAACCTTGGAGTTGATTTAACTAAATGGGTTCAAGGCAAGGATGGACACTTACATTCTTTTAGGATACTAGAGTCTAGAGAATAGGCATATGGTGGGTAATTTGATTGTATTGGCCCACATAAACTCATAAAGAGTGAGACTATTAGGAGGTGTGGCTTTGTTAAGTAGGTATGGCCTTGCTGGAGGAAGTGTGTTACTGCAGGGTTTGAAGTCTCATCAATGCGCAAGCCACAGCCAATGTCTCAGTTCACTTTCTGTTGCCTGCACAAGATGTAGCATTCACAGCTCCTTCTCTAGCACCATGTCGGCCTATACGCTGACATGTCCCACCACAATGATAATGGACTGAACCCCCGAAACTATAGATGAGCCACCCCATGAAATGTTTTCCTTTATAAGAGTTGCCATGGTCATGGTGTCTCTTCAAAGCAATAGAAACCCTAATTTAGGACACTGTGATATGAGTTGGTAGAGTTGTACT
This sequence comes from Arvicola amphibius, assembly GCF_903992535.2. Lineage (NCBI taxonomy): Eukaryota > Metazoa > Chordata > Mammalia > Rodentia > Cricetidae > Arvicola > Arvicola amphibius. Next base: position 89,417,118 of record NC_052048.2, read on the forward strand.
CTCTGCCCTAGGGGCTGTGTCATTAAAGCAGAAAGGGCCCAGTTGGGTGGTGGTGCACATCTTTAATCCCAGCACTCGGGATGCAGAGGCAGACAGATCTCTGTAAATTCTAGACCAGCCTAGTCTACAAGAGCTAATTCCAGGACAGGCTCCAAAGCTACAGAGAAACCCTGTCTTGATAAAAATAAAAGGGGGGGGGGAGGGAAGGTCTCACATCAGTAATTTAGAGCTTCAAACACACTAGGTAAGATATACAAACAACTATTACTCAGCATTCTCTAAAGAAACAAAACTGACAGAATGAATATATTTCAAAAGATACTTTTAGAACAGCTTATAGGATATGGGCTTGGGAGTCCAATATCTGCCTTCACACCGGAGGGGCTGAGAACCAGGTGCTGGTCAGCCTATGAAACTAGAAGTCTCAGCAACCCCATTCTGATGCTTGCAAGCATATAGGATCCCTGGAGAGCCACTGGTTCAAATCATCTTGGAAGGCTAAGAGGCCAGCTACTAATGCCAGCAAGGAATGCCAGCATAAATGGTGACAGCAGTAGTAAGTTGCCAACAATGTATATGAATTTGCCAGCACAACCTGTAGGCAAGCAGGAAAAGGTTTCTTTTTTTCAGCCTTCCTTTCACTCCCTTGTTTGAGGCTGGAAGATGCCACCCACCTTTATGGTGGGTCTTCCCATTTCAATGAAACCACCAAGACAATCCTTCCAAGGAGGATCCCAGGGCTTGTCTGTTGGTTGATTTCAGTGCCAATCAAATTGACAAACAAGATTAACCATTGCACCAATCCTTAATTGACTTCTTAGTCATTAGACTAGACAGGGTAGAATTTACCTAAATTGGCCTTGAACTCATTCTACAGGCCAGAATGGCCTTGAATTTGTAATCCTCCCTCCCTAGCACCCACCCTTCTCCCCACCCAGAGCAGAGACTATAGATCTTCCTCACAAGTCCTAGTTTCTTTTCAGATGAATTCTCCTTTCACTTCATGTCTAGTCACCCTTACAGCAAGTCTCTTCACTCCCCACCTATACTATGACAGTGTGTTTCCGAAACCAGGTTGTAGAAGAAGATGGCACCAAACCTCCTGGACCTGTCTGTCACTCTCTGGGAGTAAGTGCTCAGAAAGGGATTGCCAGGGGCTGAGTTGTTCATGAAAGGGCAAAGTCAAGAAGGCATTTCTAGAGCTGAGCATGAAACTGCAACAGAAATGGAGCAAAATGACACATCTCATAATTAGAAAGGCATTTCAAGTGATCTAGATAACACAAAACTCTCTTGACAGATATTTTGAGTAATCAACTTTCTTTACAAAGCATGGACGCTGAGTGGTTCCGATAATACATTTAATCATTTTTCCCTTTTACTCATAATGGCGCATTAACCACAAATAACAAATAGTAGTAATTATCCCCTCAGTGAAATGTGGAGTGAAACCATTTCTGCAATCCCAGTGCCTTGTTTATCTGTAATAAGATGAGTGCATGTGGACACATGCATGTTGAGGAGGGGCAAGAGGTAATGTCAATCAATGGTATTCATAAACACAACTTACAGGCAGACCTTGCATAATTTAGACTCTCCGCTGGCTGGCTGCTTCCGCAGGCTGGCATGCTTTCTGTTGCATTACCATTTTGATTGAATGAACAGGGTCAATAACATCACTTTTTCTCATCCAAAGAAAGAAAATTATTCTGAATCCAATCATCAATCAATGCATGTAATCAGTCTGTTTAAAATACCTCGGGCTCTCATACCACCAGCTATACCAGGAAGACGATTGAAAGAGCCACAGTCTTCCACTGACTTGGTAATCCTACCACATCCCCACTAAAGTGTTAAGAGGCCCACTAGGATTCAACATGTACTATTAGTAACAAGATTATGGCAAAGGAATAATTTGAGAACTTAAGAGTCTGCACTCCGAGACCTCTAATATCTTTGTTCATTTGCATATAATTGTTTGTCCATTACCTCACCATACCATATGGCTACACCATTTCCCCCCTATAATTTCTAAAGGTTAATGGCTTCCCCCCCCCCCTCTAAATTCAAAGACAACACAAACTGACACTCGAGTCAAGAAAATGTACTTTTCCGAGTGCTGTAATGACACTTGGCGGTCCGTACATTGTGAAAAATGTATTCGATCAAGGAACTTTTGCTAGCCGCATGCCAATGGATGCACGCTGCTTTGCTTCTGAAATAAAGGGATTAATCCTCATCTTCTACTTAAGAGCAGAAAAGCAGTCTGAAGCATCTTACACCACACAAATCTACTCAGTCTGCACTCGGCCTTTTGTGGTGGGGGCAAGCAAACATAATTATTGAGCACAAGAGTGGAATAAGATAAGGGATTTTGAAGCTCCCCCCTGAATGTCGGGGATAATTAGCGGGCAGCTGGAGATGAGGAGATGAGTAGCTTTGAGTGCAGCAATCATACGCATGGTCCTTGTGATTTCTGACCAGGCACAAGTATTGGGAGAGCTGGACTGGGGACAGGGTGGAGGAGAACAAGACCAAGTGGTGTGGCTGGACCACCTCCCAATACATTGTATATGTTTTTGAACCTTTCAGAGAATACATAGAAGTATCATTTTAAAATAGTATTCAAACATAGCCAAGACAGGAATACACAAAGAGCTAAACTCAGAAGTCAGGAGTTATGCGATCCATAGATAAGGAAAAAGATGCAGCATGCTCAGGTACATGGGCCAGCACATGATTTCTTTCAAAAACCATATAATTTGCATGCATGCACCGTGTCTATCAGTGGACTTTCAGTGGAGATTTCAGTGGTATCCATTCTGCTTCTACTGCGAATCACTCTCCGATAAACATTGCTAGATGTTGGTTTATAAACAATCTGTTTAAGCCCCAGTTTTTATTTCTTTTGGATGTACGTAGCAGTGTGTGTGTTTACATATATGCATATGCATATATGTGTGTATCTATATGTGTATGTAATGCCAGCTCAAAACACATAAACACACTATAAAATCTACCAGAAAGATGCCATTTAGAGACTCTTCAGGTATTTTCCAGGCCATTGGTAGCATAAAATTGAAAGGATTACCTCCCCACAAAAGACAGTAAAGAGAGAAATGAAATGATCTGATGTCACAGGGAGAAGCAAGGACACATAGCAGCAAAAGGGAGTCAGCCAGCAATATTGAAAATATGATAGTGATAACAGTGAGGGACTGAAAACACAAAAGACAAAAGTAGCAACCCTTATATTTTAGAAAATCAGCCCATCCTAAACAACATAAAGAAGAAGAACTCACTATCAATTGAGATCAGGACACTACTCCACGAAGATGGAAGGCTACCACACAAACAAAACATTCACATTTAAAAAAAAAACCAAAGAAACAACAACAAAAATACTATGTTCAGATTCAAAAAAATAAGACAGATTAGCAACTAACTTCTCAGTAGTTATAAAAAAGCACATGTCAGCAACACCATGTAAAAATAACTTTCAGTCCAGATTTTTATCTACAGCAGTGCTACCATTAAAAAATGGGGCAGAGCAAACAGTTTTAGACAACTGAACAGTGGGAATTAGCCCATTAGTAAGAAGCCTTCACTCAAGGAACACAGGCACACGAAAGAGAGAAGAAAAGTAACATTATCCCAGGAGAATGGAAAAAGATGAAGTACAGGAAGGATATGTGAACACTATAAATCCAAGGTGATACACATGTGTATCCATCCATACATAAGAAACAGGTAAGAAGGACTTTAAATTGAGCAAGGAAAACAATAAGATATAACTTAAATACTGACTAATAATTACACATAAGAAAGGTATGGATAAAAGCTGTCAGTTCTCAGCTGATCTAGATTGGCTGTCTAAGCGGGCATTCTGTTTCCTACGTCAAAAGAGCATGTTAAACTTCTAGGCCGTTGGCTGTAAGATGGCGATGACATTCAGTGGTGTCTGCTGTCACCTAATTATGGGACCCCATGAACATATGACTTGATGTGGAAAAGGTAAATTAAAGTAGAAAATGAATCTGGAGCGAGGCGATTTGATGTGGGACTGGAATCCCAGCCTGGAAGAGCCTGAAGGAAGAGGATCACTAATTTGTGACCAGCTGGAGTGTAGAGTGGACACCTGTCTCAAGGAAGAGGAAACAGTAGGTTTGAGGTTCCCAATCAGCTAATACTACTGTGTGTGTGTGTGTGTGTGTGTGTGTGTGTGTGTGTGTGTGTGTGTGTGTGTGTGTGTGTAAATGTGTGCAGGAGAAAGAGAGAAGAAGAGAGAAGGGTTGTGTGTGCATGCATGTTTGCACGTTGCACGTGGGTGTGCAGATATGGTTGCACACATGTGGATATGAGTATAGTGGCCTTTCTTCACTACGTGAGGTCCATTTTCCCCCAGTCATTCTTGGCCTTTTTTGCTTCCCCAAGACAAGGTCTTTCCCTGAGCCTGACGTTCATCCATTCAGCAAAGATGACTGGCAAGCAAGCTGCAAGCATCACTCTTCATCCTTATGAAGCTGGGGTTCCAGGGATGTGTCGCCATGCCAGGCTTTTATTGTTTAGTCTAAGGATCAGAACTCAAGATCTCATGCTCGAGTGGCAAGCACTTTGAGATGACAATAATACCGGTGTATTGCGCTGAATTATGAATGTGTGCAAAATGTACTCACAATCATCATTAAGTGTGGAAGAAAAAAAAGAGTGACGTGGAATGAAAAAGGCTCAAGGAGACACCATTGTTCTTAAAAGCAGGAGTTATAGGCTGCCCATAAGAGATAGAAAAGAAAGGAAACGAAGTCTTCCTAAAGCCTCTGAAAGGGAGAATGCGCTCTCCTGGCAGCTTGGTGTAAGCCAGGGAGACTCCTTTCAGACTCCAAGTCTCCAGAACAGTTAGTAATGTTCTCGGTTCTCAGTTATCATATTGAGTAACTCCTTCCAGTAGCAACAGAAAGCTCACAAGTGACTACTTGAGACATATTAGAAAGTTATCAATGGCAAACTAGTGCGGGCAAAAGAATTCAGTCAGCACAAAAATCAATTAACCTGAAAAAGAATACTGATAGGAGAAACAGAGATAGGCAACAAAAAGACAGAAATGTTTCTGGGTTTCTGGTTTGTGGGTCTAGTAGGGGCCAGATGGGAATGCTCATCGCTAAACGAGATATTTATATCATATCCCAAACATACCCTTCCCAAGGTTCAGGCATGATGGTGGAAGTGGGAGCAGAAAGAGAGTGAGAGTCAGAGGTGGTGGATTATTGCAAAGAAAGTTTTCTGTATACGGTATGGCAGCTATACATACGAACTCACAGAGATTGTGAGAACCTGGACAAGACCCATGCAAGCTCAAGCCAGAAAAATCCCAGTGTGGAGAAGGGATGTGGGCATGAATTCCTAACCCTAGCTTATGAGCTACTGACAACTGGGAGCTACTAGGAGAGAGATAATCAGTTTGCTTAAAGTGTTTGACTCCTGATATGTCGACCACACTCCAGTGCATGCCCAAACAAAGTTAGGTGGGTGGGGACAGAATGTGGATCTGAAAGGAGATGGGGAAGAGGAGATAAATATGATCAAAAGACATTGTATGAGATTCTCAAATATTTTTTTAAAACCACAGAGACACTAAGAATGTAGAAATAAATTCTATATGCAAAAAACCACATCTACTCTTCCTGAAAAAAACAAAACTCATCATATTGAAAAAACAAAATTGATAAATTCCTAGAAATTGGAATCATGAAATAAAAGATAATATATATATATATATATATACATATATATATGTAATTAATACTGGCATATTTTATAGGTATATATTTTATAGCATGGGGACTAGTTGATTATGAAATCTATGTGGTAAAGACCTCAAAGACAAATAAAATAGAGATCATTTAAAGAAAATATGCTACCTAAGAAAAAAATGATTCAAATCATTTGTAGATATTCACAAAATTCAATCACATAAACAGTTTCTGCAAAGAAAGCTATTGTGCAAGGGTGGGCAAGATTGCCCTGCAAGGAAGGGTGTTTTTTCCAAATCTGATGACCCAAGTTCAATTCCTGGCGTTCACAGGTGATAAGGGGGCACTGGCTTCTGCAAGTTGTCCTGTGAGTTCCACAAGCATATCGTGGCAAATATGTAGACATACACACAATAAATAAATATAAAAATTCTTTTTATGAAAACCCCAATTGTACTCTGGGGTTGGACGTAAGTTACAGCAAAATGTAAAGAATAACTCAGTGTAACTAGATACTGTGGCATTGTCTATTATATATATTCAAAGAACATACACATACACATACACACACACACACACACACACAAATTGCTCCCCAGTTGTTTTGATAAGGATGGCAGAAGCTTAACATCAAAGCTAAATACAACATCTCATGAAAGAAAACATACAGACTAATTTCATTTTTGCAGTTAGATGAAAATTCCTCTTAAATATGTCTACACATATCAAATTTGAGAATAGGCTATAGCTATAATACACAAGGATCGATTTGAGATCATCTGGGAATGTATTTTTAAAAACTATTAATGCAATTATCAGAGAGCCTCATTAAAGAAGAAAATCCACACATTACCAAATCCACAGCTGCAGGAAAAATGTTCAGAGAAATGTAACAACCAGTCTTCATGAAAGACACAAATGACAAAGAAAGAAAGCCTAAGTGTAAGAAACACCCCGTGTTCTGATAAAGAGTATCTATGAAAATCTTTGAACAGGCATAATTAACAATAAATCACCAAGGCATTCTTTTTAACAAGTAGGCAAAGGCAAGAACACTCAAACACTGCCTTTTTCTCCATAATGCAGAACTGACAGGTGAAGCAAGGCAAGAAGAAACTAAAATGACACGTATTCAGAAAAAAACACATCGTTATAGACGAGCGCATGTCTGCCATATGCAGAAAACATCAAAGAAACTGTAGAAAAATGCTAAACATTTATAGATAACATTAATTAAATTATTTGACCCGAGAAAAGCACATGGGTATCATAGCATATATATTAATTAGCAATAAGCATAAACTTTTCAAAGATTCCCCTTTGAAATACAAACAAAGTGCATGACTTTGTTTAGGGATGAATGTGTCCAAGGTATATGAACTTTTTTTGTAGAAAACTATAAACCTTAATTTAGAATGTTTGAGCCCTATGAATAGAGATATGTGGCACACACATGAAATAAAAACTAAAAGGTGAAAGATTTTTGTTCAGTTTGATTGACATTTTCATTGTAATTCTTATCCAATTACCAGCAGAGGCCCTGCAAAGAGAACACAGGCACACACAAAAGGATTGTTTGTTAAAGAGATGGACCTTCCACTTGGATGTAAAGGATAAGTTTTCCACTGAATTTTACTAAAGAAATTATTACCTCCATCTCCATCTAGGACTAAAAAGAAAGAACTCAAACTCTATAATACATCTGACACAAAGCATTAACATACTCAGAAGAATATCACTGCAGATATCTTTATGGTTTCAGCAAATTACTTCTGAAGCAAGTGATTTGACTACATTTAAATTAGTGATCAGTGAATGGACGTTAGATGCACTTAACATTCCATTTTGGGTTGGCCCTGGAACTTTTCTATATACCATGCCCACTGTGCTTCTCACTCGTTTAATTTATGGACAGAGGGGTCTAAGAACAGGGCAGGAATACACCTAGCCTCACACCCCTACTGCCTTAAGGGGTGGAAGACGTAACTACTGTCGGGTGGCATGGGTCACACTTAAGCAAGGCCTGCTACCCCACCAGAGAAAGAGCAATGCCTTTCACGTTGCCTAAGTCACATATGTCCAATTTGCTCCCATGGCATAGGTTTTGTGTGTGTGTGTGTGTGTGTGTGTGTGTGTGTGTGTGTGTGTATAATAAGAATTCTTACTTGACATACAAGCAGTCCTTAAAAGTAGGCTCTTTGCTTTGCCTGGCACAACTAAAGCTTCTTTACTTTAGATTCTCTCTGTAAGTTCTGCTTGCTAGGGCATTCATAAGTCTCTTGTCTGGAGGACAATTATCTGTCCTCTCCCTGCCTGTCCATCCTCACTCCTCCTTCACCTAAACATAACAATAGGCACACAGTGATGCTTGGGAACCAACAAAGCACCCTGAAAGTGAGTCATCGCTAGCACCAGCTTGAAGGGAGTTACGTTCATCTCACCTTTCTGCTTCCTCAGTGTTGATCTGGCACTCTTCCCCACCCTAGTGTATCTCTTTCAGGCAATCAGTGTATTCCTCTTAGGTCTTGAATGCCTGCCAACAGGAATGAGTATGCTGTCAGACCTTTGTACCGCAGGACAATGTAAACCTGAATGTCACTCTGCCTGAATGCAGAAAGCAAGGAAATGAATGAGACATTAGGCCTGTTTCCAAACGCATTGCCCAGAGGGCAGAAGAAAAAAAAATAACCTATTTTTTGTTTGAGGCACAATTTAGCATTCCAAATCTGGGCATCAGGCCTGGGAGAGCCAAGAAAGATTGTTATGGTCATTATTTGACTGGTTTATACCCACTTTATAAAACAGACAGGCCAGAATCCTCTGCTTAGGGGATGCTGTCACCCACATGGGATGGGCTTCCCCATCTCAGTTGACATAATCAAGATAATCCTCCACAGATATGCCAACAGGCCAAGCTAACATAGACAGTCTTTCATTGAGACGCCTTTCTCCGGGGGTTTCTATATTGTGTCAAGCTGATAAGGGATGCAAACCATTATAGTTACCCTCCTAAACATTTCAGGACAAAACAGAAACAGCTGAACTCTGTAGAATTCACCCTTGCAACTCTCACCGTTGGGATTCTCAGTCACAAAGACAACCACTGGTTTTAAAACCAATCTTGGGGAGGAACAGGGAGTTTCAGGACCACCTGCCAGCCTCTCTCTTCCTGTGTCGCTATTGGTAACCACATGGCATTATTTACTTGGCCTTGTCAGGAGGCCTCTGATGTCATTGAAACTGGTCGTCACACTCCGGAGCCCTTTAAATGTTTGGTAGAGCAGGGTGCTGTGTGCTCCTCATCAGATGAATACCAAAACCCTTGTCAAGGTGGCACAGCTATTAAGTGTCTATTCACACAGCAATCAGAAATTGGAGCATCAATCAGTAATCATAAAGTCAGGGGCCCTTTTCTCACAAAGTCGGGAATTCAGAGGGCTTTCGTAAGCTAATCAGCACGCATCAAATAGACAATCAATCTAATTAGCTGCGTGTGCGGGGATGGTAATCAAAGCAACACAGTGAGCTTCATTAGCGATGATATTGAAAATTGTGATCGGTGCAGCATTCACCAGAAAATGAATATCCATTTTTGTAAATAGGTAGGGGGGACATGATCGCTCCATGCACGGCATGTGCCAATTCTAGGCTGGCTGCACCAGACTCCATCTGAGGACAGTTTCGGTGTTTCAGTGGTCCTGAAAGTAAAGGGGGTGAGAGTCATTCATTGTGCAATCAAGCAAACAGGGGCACCGGAGAGCCATCTTAGAGGAAGTGCATAGGAAGTCAGTCGACTCTGGAAATTTCTGTATTTACAAAAAAAAAAAAAAAATCACCTGTTAATGCTCAGGTCAGCAGCATTTTAGATTCATAATTCGTGATGTTTCTACGGTGAATGATTCTGCTGGAGAAAATGGAGACCACAGCACTACACCAGACGGCTCCCCACAGGAAGTAAGAATGGGTGCATGGTGAATCATGGCCTAGTTATACAGTGACAGGTTCCTTGATTGGAGAAAATCATCATTTCTCCAGGTGGCTCATAGGATGTGCGTAAGGCAGGTGGACCCCTTAGTGGCTTTGCCTGCAGTGAGGTAAAATGACCAGTCTCTGTAAAGATGACCTCAGTGACTATCCAAATCTGGCCAAAAAAGACCTACGCAAGCCCACTGGACAGGGAGACATGTCTGTTTTCCCTCAGAACCTTTCCTCTCACTCCTCCAGGTTTCCTTATTGTCCTTGGATGTGAGGTAAAGGACTTAGAAGCCACTGGCTCTGGGTCAGCACCCATGCTCCCAAGTTCAGCTCACCAGGAGCCCAAAGAGGCTATGTTGCTCTTGGAACATCCACATGAATGGTAGGTTATCTTTCAAGGTCACTTATTCTTATGCCCTGGAAAGCAGCCCTCTCCCAGAAAGATGTAGTGGTTAAGGACGTTTCCCAACAACTACATCCTTCGCACACAGCCCCAGATGACAACCGTGGGTCATATATTCTGCCATGAACTTTAGAGGTCGTTTGTGAAATAGCCACTCTTCTCTAGGAGTTTTTAACCCTAATTTGGGAAGCCTATTGTGTAGAAAAATGCTATCAATTAAAAATATGATATAATTAACGTATGCCTAACTGAATTATATATCTGTATATTTTAGGATTCAAGAACTAAACACGATAAAGAAACATAGTTATAATGTCAGAAGAAGCTCCCGCAGACAAAAACAAAAACAACAACAACAAAACAGCTTAGAGACCCTAAAGCTGATTGCTTCCTAAGTAAGTGTTACATTATAAATTGACATGGTTTCAAGAGGATTGATGGTCACTTTTGGTGAATGTTAGAATAAACTTTATAAAGGGAGCACAAAATTGTCACATAAAATAACTCTTGGAAACTTTGCAAATAGCTTAGGACACTTTGAAAAGTCAAATTGTCTAGCAGTTTTTCATTGGTTAATGCATGGGGTGTTTTTCATTTCTCTTTTTAAGCATCTATTTATCTGTTTTACGTGTGCCTGTACTCTATGGGTGTACATGTGCCACAGTGCCTGTGTGGAGGTCAGAAACCACCACCTCTGGGAATCCACTCTCTCTTTCTGCTCTATGGGTTTCTGGGATTAAACCCTCATTGTCAACCCTGTTGGCAAGTGTCCTTACCTGCTCCACTGTTTCTCCAGCCTGAGTCAAAACTGCATGTTTAAAAATATTCAGAGTTACCATATCCTAGCCTGTGACCAGAGAGCTATAAGTAAACACATTTACAGAAAAACCCTCTGCCCCACCCATCTCAGAGTAGCTATGCCAGTGCTGGAGAGAGGCAGTCCAATAAGGATACAGCAGGAGGTGTGATTTCTAAACAGCCCTGTTCTCCAAACCTCTCCTTCATGTCCTTCCAGTCCTCTCTAAAATACACCCCTACTGCATCTACGCCACGGTCTATCTATTTCTAACTCTACTTCACCTTTTTCTCGAACATTTTTCAAATCTCTCTTGCAGTGCAATCCCATTCCTTCTTCAACTCGGTAACCCCATCAACTAATATGCATCCAAGGAACAAATGAGTGGCTAACTGTTTCTCAATTAGTTTGAGTTATGTGCAAACTCGACGAGTCCTATTGAAGGAAAATGTTTTAGACACTGCGGAAGCCATTATGGTGATTCATTAAGAACACTTAGTGCCCAGAAGGCTGTGCGTGAGATATAAAGCCACGTCTCTGTCTCCAAGGAGTTTCTATGCTTATGTTTGACAGATCACTCATGGATTCACACAGCAGGGAGTTTAATATGAGGGTTGGAGAGAACAAGCATTCAAAGAGTGAAAAATCTGGTTTATGATCAAAAAAAAATCCTAAGAGGTGTTCAAGGGGCTTGTTAGATAGAAAGAAAAGTTTAAACGGCATGAAAATAAATGAGGACATGGTATCTTAAGGGAGAGAGCAAGAGCGGGCCCTACTTTATACAAAGAACGCCAGAGTCTTAGAAAGCGTACAGTAATTCCATTGAAGATATTTAAGCTTCTACATTGCAAGATAAAAATTTTCAGATGAAAAGTGCCATAAATGAACTAGGAAATAAAATCCCCACGAGTGAAGTCATCTGTGAGTTCCATTTGTCTCCGTCCTTTTTGATGTCTCCCTGCACACAGCACTTGGTTATAAAAAGCCAGGGCTTGCCTGCACCTGACTCTCCCTCGCACTCAGCGGTAGGAGCTTCGAGTCTGGAGCCTGCCACACAGCAGCTGCAAACCCCAGCCGGCACCCCACCACGGCAGGCACTTAAAGAGGTGCCGCAGGGTGCGTGCCTGCCTGGGTTTGGAAGCTGAAAGGCTTGTCATCACAATGTGCCACGAGATGAGTGACAGCCCACTGCTGCTCTCTGTGATAGTCCGGGTGCGCTGTACAGAAAGGCATGTTGGCAAATAGTTGCCCCAGCACACAGGGAAGTCTGCTGCCGCCGTAGATCTGCCGGGACTGTGCATGTGAGTGCTTAAAACCGAGGAAACATAGTACCACATGCGTGTGACCTCAAGAGCTAAAATCTTTATCCAGAGCATAAGTTCTCAAGTTTTGCGTTGTGATCCCTTTGACAAACCCCTATCTCCAAGAATATTTACATCATGACTCAAAATTACAGCTATGAAGTAAAAACGAAAATAATTTCATGGCTGGCAATAACCAAAACATGAGGGACTGTATTAAAGGGTCACAGCACTAGGAAGGCTGAGAACCACTGCTCTAGTGGGCCAGAAGTCTTGAGAACCCTGGATCAAGATGTCTAAACACTTGGTTCCCCCTTAGCTTGTGGATGGCCACTTTCTCAGTGTGTTCATGAGATCTTTTCTTTGTGTCTATGAGTCCTAAATGTGTCTTCTTCTAAACATACTAACCAGATCAGGTTGCACCCACCCAAATGGTCTCATTTTGCTTTACCTTCCCCTTTAAAGGCCCCTTCTCCAAATGAAGTCACATTCTAAGGTTCTCAAGTTAGGATTTCAAACTACCCTATGAGTAAGGGATTAGGAAGGGGTTTAATTGCACTTGTAACAGGAAAAAGCAACTGTTCCCCATCATCACATGTCTCAGAAAGCATGCCATCTATTTTTCTCAGAGATACATTTTTGTATTGATTCTATAACATTGAAAAGGAAGCAAATATTTTAAGAGGGCTCACTACTGACAGGTACAAATGTTAAATACTCTATAAAATATTTCATGATCCCAATGGCCTTATGATTTGCGAAACAGTTCTGTTGAGATTTACGTGGACATACCTAGAGATAGATTTTCACAAGTCTACATTTTAAGACAGCATCTTAAATGTATAATTGATAAAGACAGATTAACATGAAATAAATGCTAAAAAAAAACTAGAGCATGTACGGTGATGTTCTGTCAAATATACTGTGAATACCCATGAATCCACCCTGCAGTGGAAATTTTCTTTTTGCCCTTGGTGATGTTTCTTTGTGAGTGAAATTTCCAGCAGGGATAGGTTTGGCTTCTTTCCTTAAAAGTACCATACCTGTAGAACCTCCATATTCCTGGCTTATCAGTAGCTCATGCCTTTTATTGCAGAATAGTATTCCAATGTGCAGATGGACGACAGGTTATTTGTTTATTTTCCTAGTAAAGAGTATTTAGACTCCTCCAAGTTTACAGTTACTATGGAGAGCCCTGCTATGTATATAGCTTGTCAATTTCAAATGGCTCTGACAAAACATGTGACAGAAACAAAGGAAGAGGGATTCATTCTGCTAGTGGTTTCCAGAGGTTCTAGACTATGCCCTTATCAGGGCAGTCACAGTAGAGCAGAGGAGCCCACACAGTTGGCCAGCTTGAAGGTGGGAGGAAGGCAGGGAGAGAGGGAGAGAAAGACAGAGAGACAGAAACATACACACACACACACACACACACACACACACACACGGAGAGAGGAGGGGAGGGAGAGAGGGAAGAAGCGGGGAGAAAGAGAGAGACCTTTTCTATCCATTTATCTCATCGATGCCTCCAGCCTATGGAATGGCCATCTAGTAACCCTGAATACCTGTCTTTCCCTCTTGGTTAAGTCTCTACCCACTCTTGAAACCTAGTATTCTAGCAGCATGTTATACTAATCTTCTGCATGTTTTGCAATCCAATCCAGTTGGCAATCCAAGTCCACTTTACATTCCTGACTCTGGGGGTAGAGACTTACCCCCAAGTATACCCAGGAATAGAGAGGACACACGTACAGTCTCAAGGAAACAGATAAATGTTTGTCTGAAGCTGTACAGTTGCACACACCAGTGACACCTGCAAGAGCTCTGCTTCCCACCTACACTTCCTAGGACTTCTCTTCTGTCTTCCTAATTCTTCGGGACAGTGGCGTCTTAGTGAATTTTTACTTGTATTTTCTGTAACATTATTCCTGTAGTGAAATGACTAAAAGCTCCTCTATTGTTATTATTAATTGTGCCATTGACTTCAGTATTCTAAATTTGTCATTTACAAAATCTTCCTTGTTGTTCTTGGCCCTTCACATTTATAGTGATGTCTCATTTTCTCAGACTCTTTCAAGAACAAATTTTCTTCTGTAATTTTCATGAATTATAACCTATTAAAAATTTCCTTTTATCAATTGTATTTGTGTGTGGTACTTAAAAAATATGTGCCCAATGTAAAATGTGTAGATTTTCCATGTTTATCTCTAATAGGCCTACATTTTTTTTATTCATAACTGAGTCTGTTTTTGAATTTTAGTTGAATCTGTGTATGCGAATAGGTATAAAGTCCCTTTACTTCTTTACTTTGCTTTAATCCTTATTATTTTGTTTGCTGTTGTCATATATATATATATATACATATATATATATATATATATATATATATATCATATCCAAGTGGTCTAGCCCTCTTTGCTCTCTTTTGGGGAATAAGGGAAATGGCTCGGTCTGTAAAGGATGGATCTTGTAGGCATGGGGACTTGAGGCCAACACTCAAAACCCATGTAAAAATCCCAAATATAGGATCCCAATCCCAGTAATGGGGGACAGAGAGGACAGGTAGATCCAGGCCTATATAGTGACCTCACGGCCAGTGAGAGGCCCTATCTCAACATTAAATGGGAAAGATCCTGAGGAAATGCACTTGAACCATACTCTGACCTCCACATGCACATATACAACCACACTCATAAAACCAAGACTAATCTATTTCCACTGGCAGGATTTTGTACCTTTACTCAAGATCAGTTGGCTACTGAACCTAGTGGCTCAGACCTGTAGTCTCTACTGCTCAGAAACCTGAGGCAAGAGGATTGCAAATGAGAGGCTTCACTGACATACAGAGATACAGAGATACATACCATCTCAAAACACAAAACGAGAGGAGTGGGGAATAGATCTCATCAGCAGAGCAATTGCTCACTGTGTGCAAGGCCTTGGGTTCAGTTCTCAGTTCTGAGCAACAACAACAAAAGGATGCTATTTATGCCTGGGTCGATATCTGGAATGTGTCATGTAGAGCAATCACATTGTCTATCTTTCAGGTAGTATTAGGGCTCTAGATTTATTCCTCTTTTCAAAGTTGTGTTGACTAGTCTGTGTCTTTGAACTTCAACTGCTAAAAGGCAGAGTTTAGACTAAAAAATAGATAGAATCTTTAAGCAGCCAAGTTAACTGCTATGGCACACAGCCTCAGGGAGAGGGTATCTCCACGTGACCTTACATTGTATATGACTGTACAACCATTTCCTCCTCTCCTGAAATAGAATAATATCCTCTTCTTATCATTAAGAGTCCATTTAGTGGGCTCTTTGAGATCCATTTGGTGTTATTTTCAATTTTTCCCACTGTCTTCTTAGAAATTATGAAGTTACTCCTGTCCCAATCACAACATCATAAATTAAAAATTATTGGGTCTCTCCTGTTAGCTAGCATAGCAACCAGGGCCAAAAAAGAGTCTGCATTGTTACTATGGAAAAGCCTGTTTCCAGTATCAAATACTATGTGTGAATTACAAAGCTAAAGGGTTTGGCTCAGAGTTTTGCTTCTAGGCATTCTTATTAACGCCAAGAAATCCTACACTGCCTTGCTCCCCTCATCCCCAACTCTATTTAAAATAACTGCACTTTTCTTTTTCTGTCTGCAGTGTAATTTAACCTCCCACTTGAGTACAGAGCATAATTCAATTGAGAGGTGTGTTTACATCACATGAAACACAATAAAGCATGATGAAGTATTTCTTAAATCGTTTGCAAATGAATGGCTGTGATAGTCCCAGTCCGCTCTCTGCTCTCCAGCAGGCTAAGAACAACTGGGGCTATTTATTAATATATGGATCCCTAATGACTTCAGACCTTTAAGAGAGGGATGAGATGAGCAGGACCTAATGGAAAATCACAGAGGAAGGTACTGAGTGGAAGATGTGCACCGAGACTGAGATAATTCCTGATGGTGCTGACCAGAGGAAGAAAACCCTGCCAACCCTGTGCCATGACACAAACCAGGTAACAGCAGGATAAGGGGGAATGTGTGACCTGGAATCTACAGAAAGAGTGAGTGACAAGGTCATAGTGAGAACCAACAATACAACCAAGTCTCCTAAACTCAAAGCCTGTGCTGCAACATAAGGTAGAAGAGAAAAAAAATAATAATCAGGTATAGTGGGCATCTGATGGCTTAGTTCAGCCAGAAGAAGAAATGGAGTGGGCAGTGGTGCTTTGATATGAGCAATTCTTGTTCTGCCACATTTGTTCTTTAAGCACTTAAGTATAATGCTACATTTTCCCTAACCAGCTATTCTCATCTTTAAGTAAAATATCTGTTTCCATTTTTCCATCTCTTCAATGCATGGTGACTCACATTCCAGATAATAGTATCTTTCATATATATTTTTCCACTATACAGTTGCTTAGAAATCACCTTAGCTCCAGGAAAGAGCTAAAAATATTGTAAGAGGCACCAGGCTGAGGTGGAGGAACGAGTAGCCCTGTGTAGTGATTCACAACTGTGGCTATCTTGAGCTTCAACCTCTACCCATCAAACACCCGGTGCCCCGTCTACCTCATTAGGAGAGGAAGAGCAGATCATTTCATAACCTCGTGTGGCAAGAGGGGAAAAATATCACTCAAGGAAATTCAGAATTTATTCATAATAAAAAAATCAAATCTCCTAGCAGGCCAGGAAATGAAAGGAGATGTGATTAAAAAGAAAGTATATGCATAAAAATACTACAGCAAGATGAGAAACAAGACCAGGATTCATTTTCTTAACATCTACAACCTCTAGTCCACACTCTGCTGAGGGTCCTCATGATGACAGAAAGAAATGAAACAGAAATGTGAGGCAGAGGATGGGAAAGGAAAAAGTGAATCTATCAAGAGTCTCAGAGGATTTAGCATTAGAACTGTTAAATGAGTATATAAGTGTGCTTTAGCAAAAAAAATCACACACACACACAAAATCATTTCATCAAGTTAGCAGCACTAAAAAGAACAAAGATATTATATGTAACATGCTTAAAACACAAAACAATAAATGGTAATCTCATGAAAATTGTGCAAAATTTAGCTATATATCTAAAATAATAAAATGTTAATGAAACAAAAAACATAAATAAAGGTGGCACATATTGAACAGTTTATTCACATTTAAGGCTGTCAGATTCTTTTTCAATTTTAGGTACAACTCATCACAATCTAAACTTCAAATTTATTAGTTTGTAACTTCACATGTGATAAACTAGCCTTATAAAAATGTAAATATATAAGTAATAAATAAATAATAAAACCAATATTCATTTAAAATAAAAACTAGGGTGGTATATAGTTTTCTACTTATAATACCACAATATAAAGCTTGATAAGGAGAAACTGAAAATAGATACATGGAACACAATAGAAGAGTCAAGAAAGTGATCTACTTAGATTTGTACATGTGGTTTCTATGTGAGTGATAGAACAAGAACAGATTTTCAATAACTGTTTCTAGAATCATTTGTAAATAATAAAAAATAAAAGAACATTTGATTATTGTTTCCTGTTACATAAATATATCAACTCAAGGTTGAGCATAAACTTAAATTTAAAAAGAAAAATAATAAGGCCCACTGAAGTCAATGTGAAAAAATATATGTGCCATTTATATATAAAGTAATTTCTCAAATAAAGGAAAAATATAATAAACATATGCTGATTATTAACACTATATCAAACTAAAAGTAATTTTTCTTAAAAGAAAAAATTTAAAAGATAGAAAATGCTAGATAATATATTTGTTTCCTATTAAAACAAAGGAAGATAGCCAACACTCAAGTAAATATGTATAAGTGAGACTGGGGAGGGGGAATCCAGAGATGGGGCCTGGAGAGCCTGGAAGCAAAGATGTGAATAACGAAATTAAAGGACTCACCGGCCAACCAGTGATAGCCAATTGAGCTACAAGTTCAATGGAAGATCATGTCTCAAAAAACAATATGAAGAGAAATACAGGGTACATGACACTAGTCCCTGATCTAATAAACTGTGTATGCATGGATATGTACACTCCACTGGCACACATGTCTACATTCATATAAATCATTCACGCATACAGGTATGAAAATGCTGTGGAATAATGCTCTCGTACACTGTAAAGATTTGTCACTTGGACTGTTTTAATAAAAAGCTCATTGGCCAGTAGTCAGGCAAGTATAGGTGGGGGGAACCAGACTAGGAGAATATCAGGGAAGAAGAAAGGTAGAGATGTAGTCACCTGCCAGATGCAGAGGAAGCAAGAAGAGAATGCCTTACTGTGAAAAGGTATCATGCCATGTGGCTAAACAGAGACAAGGATTGTGGGTTGATTTAAGTTGTAAGAGCTAATTAATAATAAGCCTGAGCTAATAGGACAAACGGTTTGTAATTAATATAAGCCTCTGTGTGCTTCTTTGAATAGCTACAGGACTGGGAGGAGCAGAAAAGTCTGTCTATATAAAATTGTTCTCACTCTTCAGTCATCAAGGAACTACAGATTTCACAAAATGTGATGCCATTTGCACACACTCTGCCAGCTAAAATGTAAACAGATGGTAACAGCAAGTGCTGGTCATGATGTAGAACAAATGATACTTTCATATTTGTTGCTGATGGCAAAGTCAGTTGTTTTTATAAATTTGAAAACTTGATGTCTACTGAGGCTCAGCCTATTCTGGCCTATTGAACAATTCTATTTCTAGGCATGTAGCCAACATATCTAAATACAAACATTTATAAAGAAATGCATAACAGGAGGTTAAAGAGTTGGGTTCTTGCTGCTTCCCAGGAGGATGCAAGTTCAGTTCTTAGCACCTATACCTAGTGATTTACAACCACCTGCATGCAACTCGGGATTCAGAGAAATTTGATACAAGTTTCTGCAAGTACCCACACAGAGAGATATATAATAATATGCAAATACATGACATAACGCAATTGATTAAGTTTGCAATAAAAAAAAGCCTAGAGTTATTATGGAGCTAGAAAGATGGCTCAGTAGTTAAAAGTGAGTATTGTTTTTATGGAGGACCAGAGTTCACTTCCAAGTACCAATATTAGATTACTCACACCAACTTGTCACTCTGCTTAGTTCTACTTTAATAACTGTGGGGTTTTTGCTAAATGCTGAAAATAAAAATATTGTTATGGTTTTGAGTGGAATTAAAATCTAAAAGAAAAGTAGAAAAAGAGAGAGAAAACTCTCCAGGTATCTCAAAATAATAATTAATATTAATAATTTATAATGATAACAAACTGCTACTGTGTATTGGAGGTAGAGGCGTAGGTTAGTAGAGCATACATATTTATTAAGGTTGAGAAAGCTATGGATGAAGGTTACAGGGGGAGATTTTCTAACTTCACTGGAGCAGGCAGATTTCTCATGGGCTTGGGAAATGGGCCTTCAATTACACATTTCAATCAACTTCAATCACCTTAATAGTAGGAATTCTTTGTAGATTTCACAATAGGGTTACTGTCACTCTTTATTTATCCTGTCATGAGTTACTTTAGTAGTAATTCAGATAGAAAACAGAAGACTCTTACTTTAAATATTTTTTTTCAAATAAAGCATTGTTTTTAAAATGTTAACTGACCATACAAGACATGGAATTTGGGGAATTCTGTGAACTCAACAAACAAAGACACAGTTCTGTTTGTTATCATACAACAAATATGCTAGTTTGTTTACATATGTATTTTATACTTTTATTTGCATTTGTTATTATTGGAATAAAGGGTAAATCCTTCTTCCAGCATTACAATGTATAAAATATGGAAACTTAACAATAGAATAGAAATTCAACATAATAGTTAGTACTCACAGTGACTACAGTGATTCAAATTGCTGGATAGAATTCTGAATGAAGATGCTATGGGATTGGGTTTTGTAGTGTGCATAGGAACATAGGCTTGTGTATATGAGACAGAATGGTGAAAAGGAGATCTTAGAGACAGTGGTTTAGAAGGAACATAGCCATTAGACTAGACACCAAGAGATCATTATATAACAATATATATAACCAATAATATATAACCAAGTGATCAGTATACAATAATATAAAAGAGAAATGTGTATGTATGTGTATTTGTGAATATATGTGTCAATGTATGTATGCATATGCAAAAATACGTGTATGGATGTGCATGTGTGTGTAAGTATATGTATGTGTGTACAATAGCCAAAGAACTAATTTCACATGATCTAGCACAGAGAAACAAAAGACTAACATTTTAATTAGATAATGTACACCATGATTGGTAAATTTGCAATGGTTAATCTTGCTCTACCAAAAGTGGAATTTGGATCTCCAGAATGATAAATGCGTTTGGAAACTGGTTTTACATCAATACAGTCTCTGAATACATGCAAACAAACAAACAAAACTAAATATATATAAAACCACTTTAGAATTCTATAACCAAAGGCTTATGAGACCAGGAGTTCAAGGAATAAAACTATGCCTGTGGATATTAGTTTATAATCAAAAAAATCATAAACAACCTGAAGAAGTTGTCTTCCCTAAGAAAATATCAACAGATAAGACTACCCAATCGCAAAGGACTCAAGAGAGTAGAAAGATGAGATAACAGAAAGGCATATGAAATTAATACAGAGCAAAGAGAATAAGCAGAAATTTCCCCTTCAGTGAGGACTGTGGAGAAGAATTATGACTCTGAAGAAAAAGTTTAGATGTAATGTGCAGAAATTATATATTGAGACTTTTTTGGAGAAAGAAATGTTCTTTAAAGGGTGCAACCAGAGACTGCAACATAGAACTGGAAGCTGTTGCTGAATGCAAAGATCCAAGTTCTACTGATAAAAAGATAAAAAAACTGAACAAAATTTGAGATAGAGGAAATATTTGTCACATGCTTAACAGATGTTACACCAGGATTTGAGAATGTTCACAAAGTCAACATTAGAAAGGATGTTTGGGGATTTTTTTTCAGAGTTAATGTTTTAGTTTCTTTTGTGCTACACTGGGAGAGGAAGAAGAAGAAGAAGAAGAAGAAGAAGAAAAAGAAGAAGAAGAAGGAGGAGGAGGAGGAGGAGGAGGAGGAGGAGGAGGAGGAGGAGGAGGAGGAGGAGGAGGAGGAGGAGGAGGAGGAGAAGGACGACGACGAGGAGGACGACGAGGAGGAGGAGGAAGAAGAAGGAGGAGGAGGAAGAGGAGGAGGAGAAGGAGGAGGACGAGGATGACGACGAGGAGGAGGAGGAGGAGGAGGAGGAGGAAGAAGAAGAAGAAGAAGAAGAAGAAGAAGAAGAAGAAGAAGAAGAAGAAGAAGAAGAAGAAGAAGAAGAAGAAGAAGAAGAAGAAGAAGAAGAAGAAGAAGAAGAAGAAGAAGAAGAAAATTGACAAAAGAATTATATACCCAGAGTAATAATAGTCCATTAGTCCATTATGGAGAAGAGGACAGAGCACAGAGCATCAGGCAGGAAATCTGGGTTGCCTGGTCACACTCTTGCAACACAACTGGAAGCAGAGTTTGAACAGGCAGTGGGGTTGGGATATAAAGCCTCAAAAGCTGGCTTCAGATGACCCATTTCATCCAGCAAGTCTCTACCTCCTAAAGTCTCTGCAACCTTACCAAAAGCAAGTGTTCAAGACACAGGAGACTGGGAGCAGCCTTTCACACCTGAATCACAACCATCAGTGAAAGATGTGGTTCCTCAACACCCTAACATGGTCAAGGCACTTTCTAAAAGACCAGTTATAAACACATGGCTATTGAGTTGCAAAACTCTGAAGATTGGCGGGGACCTGTCCTAATTTGCTGTGATGAAACACTGACTAAAAGCAAACTGGAGGGAAGGGAAGGGATTATTTGGATTATAGGACAGATTCCATCATGGAGGGAAGCCAAGACAAGAAACTGGCAGCAGGAACTGAAACAGAGTGTGGAGGAAACTTCTCACTGTCTCGCTTCCCCTTGTTTGCTCAGCAACCAGTTTTCTTCAGCCCAGGCCTACCTGGCCAGGGCTGGCAATTCCCACAGTGCATGGTAAATTCCCATATCAATTTGTAATGAAGAAAATGCCCTCACAGACATGCCTGTAGGCCAATCTGATGGCAACAATTCATCAACTGAGATTCCATCTTCTCTGGTGACTACGTTTGTGTCAAGTTCGTGAAAACTATGACAAGAGCCATAGGAGCCACCAAATGCTCAAGGTAAAATATTTACAAAGAATTAACTACTAGACTTATTGTTTGCCAAAATACCAAAAATATAAATTCATGACAACAATATAATAGAGGAAAAACAATTTAATTTAGGAATTTCATTCCTAGATTATTATTTTAGACAGCATAGTAAACATTTTAAGACAGACTTTATAATTCATCAAGCCTTACCCAGAGAAACAATAAAGACTGTACTTGGGCAGAATAACACTGAGTTGAGAAGGGAGTAGAGATACAGATTCGTAACAAGCAATCATGATTTAATAGATAGGCACATTTTAAAATAAATTATTGTAAACTGTAAGGATTAAGATGATTTATACCAATAAATAGCAGATATCTCAACTATTCCACACATTATTTGTCCTTGGGGATTAATAAGAGTTCTTTCTATGGGAAGAAATAAAAGTGAGACAGGAAATTGAGAGTGAGAGACCAGTTATCTCAAAGGCACAGAGGGAGGGAACACGGCAAAGATTGCCTGGCTTGTTAAAGAGTTTGCAGTTTAATTGTCCCTACAATGGCAGCCAAGGTTAGATATAGGTTACACCATGTCAGAAATATTTTATTTTATATGCATATAGTAGAGGTGCTACTGAAAAGTATTTAAATAACAATACATATTTCCTAGAGTTTATTCTGATAGTTTCATGGAGGGTGGGCTGGAAAGGGTTAAGATTGAAAAGTGAAAAAAGAGCTTGGGGGAAGATGCTATAATCCTGAGTCTTTAAAGACATGTTGTAAACAACTGAAATTCCTATCCAGCAACCAAACAAGCAATCACAGCCAATGAAAATCATGCTATTCACCAATGGAAAGGAATCTATATTTGCAGTACCATGTATGAATCTTGGAAATTTTATACTAAGTAAAAAAAAAAGTGTCTTCAAAGGCTATGTGCTGTTTATCCCCATTTAATAAAATGTACAGAATAAGCAAATTCATACAGACAGAAAATAAAGTGGATTTGTAGTGAGTAAAGATTGGAAAATGGAAGTGGCTAATAAGTTATTTTTCAGAGGTTGCTCTCTCTACTTTCTTTCTATGTCCGAGCTAGGAAACAGAAGCATAGGAAAAATGTTTAGGTCATTTTGTAAAGCACTGAAAAGGTCAGCAATGCTGTGCACCATAACAAGCCAGCCTAGTTCATCGGCCAACCTTTCAAAAGCCTATAGAAGCTGTATAATCCAAGGCACCTTGTAGAAATTCCTGGGGAGGATTTTCTACCCTTTCTGTCTGCCCCAAGGACAGTACTCTGCTCGTACTTCCTAGAGTTAAGGGCTTTAAACTGGTCAACTTCTGTGTGGAGCTGATGTCTTGAAATCTACAGACAACTCTATTACAAGGCAATTTGGGACAGTCACTGGGAGGAATTATTTCCATGTTAGGGGTAGCTCCATCCACGGACTCAGGCAGACAATATGTATGACAATAAATATAATGAAAATATCTAAATGTTATTATTATTACTGTTGTTATTGATTGGTTGTTATTATTTGTAGATGGAAGTTACTGTGCCACCTGATCCCACAGCCATTCAGTCCCAAAGACACACACAGAGACTTATATTAATTATAGGCTGTTCAAACTATTAGCTCAGACTTACAATTAACCAGCTCTTACAACTTAAATTAACCCATAATTCTCATCTATGTTTAGCCATGTGGCTTTGTATTTTCTCAGTAAGGCATTCTCTTCTTGTTTCCTCTGCATCTTGTGGGTGACCGCATCTCTGACTTTCTTCTTCCCAGAATCTTCTTAGTCTGGTTGCCCCACCTATACTTCCTACCTGGCTATAAGCCAATCAGCATTATATTAAACCAATATGAATGGCAAATCTTGACAGTATACAAGAACATTATTCCACAGCAATTATTATTGCTGTGTGGGGTTTGTGCTTATAGCTATATGTCTGTGTACCATGTATTATACCTAGTGTTTGAGGAGGTCAAGAGATGGTGTTAGATCCTTACAACTGCATTCACAGATGCTTCTTAGGCATCATATGTGTGCTAGTAAAGAAACCCAGGGCCTCTGCAAGAGTAACAAATGCTCTTAACTGCTGATCTCTCTTTACATCCCTTGAATGCTCCTAATCAGTAGTTATGGTTACACAATGCTATAGATTTACTGAAGGGTATAAACTGTATATTTGAAAAGGTGAACCCTAAAATATGTAAATCTCTCAGTAGAGGTTCTGGGTTATAAAAATCATGACATCTTATTTGTGTCACATAACTTTTCCTTTGGTTTAAAATTTGATTAAATTTTGTTAAAACTATATGCACCCACATTATTAGATCAAGATATATTTATTTTCCCTGACATAAATGTTCCACAAGATAAACAGAACATCATCTATTTATGAGTTTTTCTACCATTAAGCGTTAGTATCATTTCTACTTTAGTGTTAGAGATACTAGGCTATAAGAATTGTGCCCTGAGTGTAGCCATCTGTATACCACCAGGACACAATCTCAAGTTCAACAACATGTACATCATTTATTTAGAACACAAGGTCAAAATGTTTTCTACAGTGCATGTATCACTTAGCATTTCAATAAGATCACTGAGGAGAAGCCACACTTCCCTGTAGATGGTAATATTTGACTATCTATTGGGTCTTACATTGCATTTTCTGTACTTAAATTGTGCCTCTCTGATCGCTAATGAGGCTTAGAATCTTTTCACACTTTTATTTTCTTCAGTGTTTTATGTTCTTTGAAATGATTATTTTTCTATTGGGTTTTATGCGTTTTCATTATTGACTTTTAGGAGTTATTTTGTTATTTTGAATTATAATGTTTTCCAGAATAAGTGCTGAAAATAAATTCTCAAACTGAGCTTGTGTTTTTGTTTACTTTATAGAATCACTTAATAATCAATACTTCTTAAATTCAATAAAGCATCTCCCTTCATAATTAATGCTTTTATGTCTTACAAAACTATTCCTCAAAGGTCATAAAGATAGTCAATCTCTGTATCTTATATACTTTCTTCTCAATGCTTAAATATTTGTTTTTCATACTTAAGTCTTTATGTCAAAAGCTTAATTGAATTCTATGTAATTGTAAGATAGATTGGCCAGTTTTATTTTCTTTCAAGTACCTAACCAATTGCCCCAACACTGACTTCTTCTTTTCTTTTCTTTTTTCTTTTCTTTTCTTTTCTTTTCTCTTCTTTTCCTTTTGTTTTTTATTTGTTAACTTGGAGTATCTCTCTTTTTTCTACTTTTTTATTGATTTTATTGAGCTATACATTTTTCTCTGTTTCCCTCCCTTCCTCTCCCCTCCCCTTCAACCCTTTCCCATGGTTCCCATGCTCACAATTTACTCAGAAGATCTTGTCTTTTTCTACTTCCCATGCAAATTAGATTCATGTATGTCTCTCTTATGGTCCTCATTGCTGTCTAGGTTCTCTGGGATTGTGAATTGTAGGCGGGTTTTCTTTGTTTTATGTCTAAAAATCACATATGAGTGAGTACATACGATGTTTGTCTTTCAACAGCAAACACGATGTCTAACCCTTCCATATACAAGGTCCTCATATGCCTATAAGTCTCCAGGATTCTTTCTTGAGTTTATTAACCACTATGGCAATTCCTGATCACATTCACTCATATTTTTCTCTACAACAATAGTAATATGATACACACATTGATGAATAAGCACTAATAAGTAATGTGGATCTTTTTTTTTTTTTTTTTTTTTTTTTTTTTTTTTTTTTTTTTTTTTTTTTTTTTTTTTGGTTTTTTGAGACAGGGTTTCTCTGTGGCTTTGGAGCCTGTCCTGGAACTAGCTCTTGTAGACCAGGCTGGTCTCGAACTCACAGAGATCCGCCTGCCTCTGCCTCCCGAGTGCTAATGTGGATCTTTTAAAATGAGATGTTAAGTATACAATTCTGACTTTGGAGGGCTTACTATAAAGTACTGAAAATATTTTTGTTGCTGTTATATCAATTACATGTTGAAATATCATTCAGATATATTATATATTGAGATAAATATTATCACTAAAATTCCTATCACTTTTTTATTCTTGTGAAATTTAAATTGTCTCTGTAACTTTCATTGGGTTTTTGGCTGTGTCTTTGGAGGACTGGGCTAAAGGCATGGTGTGAAAGGTTTTGAAAGTTTTTGAAGGTGTTTTCTTCTTTCTTCCTTTCTTTCATTCTTTCTTTCTTTCTTTCTTATTTTTCTTTTTATTTTGCTAGTGACAATAGAGGCTGTCACCAACTATAGAACTTCCTACTGCTAGGTGAGTGCTCTACCACCAAGCTCCAGGCCTAGGCCCTCTCTTTGCATTTACATTGAATAGCATTATTGCACATTTATGATATCTTAATATTAATATCAAGAGCAAATGCGCCTGAATTATTCTTCTTCAGGAATGCCTTACCTATTCTGGGCTTTTTATTCTTTTATATAAACTTTAGATTGACCTTGTAGCATTGCATAAAAAATTCTTTTGTGGGAATTTTATTGAAATAGCATTGGGACTATGGATAAATTCAGGAAGATTTGATATCTTTGAAATATTAAAACTGTCTTTGAGTATGATATATCTTCTTCATTTATGTAGGTCATTTTAAAGACTGCCTAATGAGGCTTAGAATTCTCTACGTAAAGGTTTTCTCTACCTCCTTTTAGATTTTTTTCTACCTAACCAAACTTTTATTGCTGGTAGAAATAATAGCTTTATAAAATTAAAATTTTCTATAATGTTATTAATGACAATGTATACATGGTGCAATTAATGTGGAAAGGAGAAGGAAATTGTTTCACTTTATGCATGCACTAATAGGAGACTATCATTGATGGTATTTTGGTGTTTACCCTCACTATTTTCTCTTCTTCACTATTTTCTTCTCTGGGTGGTGGGGGGGCAGGGAGCTCCAGAAAAATAAAGTAGCACATGTACTGTGTCCAGCACATAAGCAGTAGCCAATTCATGTGAACGATCGATCAAAGTTGTGCTTTTGAACCTTTTTCGTGGGTGTCAAAAGGCAGTGGTTTTTGCATATTAGTCCCAGTGTTCGCTACACTGTTCACTCTTATTATTTCAAGTAATTTATCTGTAGACATCGATAAACTTTCTCAAGCTACGAACTAATAGGGCTTTATGACTGACGAGCTATTGCTACTGAGAGAGATAGAGTTGCCTAAGGATCAATTCTAAGATTTATGCATTGAGTCAGGAAGCATCAGCCTTGTCAAAGGTTGATGCTAAGAGGAGTTGCCGTCATGGCATAATTTTGCGAACTGCCTTCACTCACTGTGTTTTAGTGCCCTCATTTGTGACAGACACATAGTAATCATACTTAGCACATGCATTTGCAGTCTTTCTTGGCAGAAGTCTATTTCTCACTTTATAGTCTTTTTCAGTGTTGCCCAAATATTTTAAATCTAAACTTACTAAATATCATGTGGTACCAGATACAACATTCGCTCTTTGTCATACAGAGTTCAAATCCTGCTATTCTAAGACTATCCATCAGACCTCTGTATTTATGATGTCAACCACGAGAACTTTGGGTTTAATTTGTTAATTTTGTTTCTTAATTAAATAATTAATTTTGAGAAAGGATCTCACTATGTAGCCCTGTCTGGCCTGGAATTCTCTACATAGGTCAGGCTGACATCAAACTCACAGAGATCCACTTGTCTCTGACTTCTGAGCACTGGGAGTAAAGATGTATGCCACCTATTCCAGCCCAGATTTAATTGTAATCTGTGAAACCTGAGCCAGAGTTTATATATACTTATCTACAAGTTCTTTGCAAGATATGCTTGTGGTGGACTAGCAACTTTTAGCTCTGTAGTAAAGATGAATCTCATGAGCCAATATTTTGTTTGTGCCTAGACTGAGCTTTTTACCTCAATACGTGTTCTGACAGAACTTTTATATAACCTCCAATACGTGTTCTGATGGAACTTTTCACTTCCAATATATAACCTCTAAGTGACCTCAAGTGACTGCACAGGAGCAAATGTAACCCCAAATTCCATTATTTATGAATATTCAGTCCATTTCTCTTTTTTCCCTTTTTACCATTTAACTTCAAATTCTGTAGTTTGCAAAATTCCAAAAGCACCCTAGGTTTCCTGATGGACAGATGTCTAAGAGATTCATAGCCACGGGCACCCTCTAACCTCCCATGGAGTCATTGTACCCCCAGCTCTAGCCTGAGCTTCAAGCCTAAATAAGGTAGACCTTGAAAGCCTCACCCCCTGGTACTGGATGTCTCCAGGACAAGGTCTTTTCAGAAAGCTCCACACTTAAGCCAGACTTTATTCTCAGACAACTGGAGCCCTAGCTGAATGCATTTTTTCATCTGTTTCCTACAGCAGGAACGTTCCAGCACAAAAGCAGCTCTCCCTACCTTTTCTGTTTGGCAGCAGGAGGCCCTGGGAGTTTCCTGGCTTTTGAGTTTTACATTTCAATGTTCTAAACCTCAACCTTCCGCAAGCAAGGCTTGAGGGAAGCAGGTGACAACAGTGAATGTCTTGACCTTTATATATTAGACACCCCACCAAACTGGTTACAGGGGACTTGGTCCGGTGAGGGAGACTTTCATTACTCAATCCACGAACACTCATCCAGCCAAACTCTGTGGGTCAGAGGACAGCAGTTGCGGTCAATTATGTGTTCTTTCTGGGTGCCCCAGCAGTTTCTCACCAGCATCTCTGACTTGGTTTATCATAGTTTTCTTTTTTTTTCTTTTTTTTTTTTTTGGTTTTTCGAGACAGGGTTTCCCTGTAGTTTCTAGAGCCTGTCCTGGATCTAGCTCTTGTAGACCAGGCTGGTCTCGAACTCAGAGATCCGCCTGCCTCTGCCCCCCGAATGCTGGGATTAAAGGCGTGCGCGACATAGTTTTCTATTATCTAAAAATTACACAGCCCCGGAGGCTAGCACTCTACCATTAACAATTTTGCTGTTCTTAGACATGTATGATCCTTTGGCAAATCCAGATGTGAGGTGTCTTTTCTTAATGCCACATTCAAGAAAGTGTCATCAGAGCACCACACTTTCTTTTTCTCCACGTCACCAAGGGGAGAAACAACCCATTTCACTTATAGGATGGCTTGCTTCTCTTGGGATCGCCATCGTTTCTATTTTTATAATTTTCAGACTAGACAGGCGGAAGAAGCCTCATTCAAATTTTAAAGGAGAGAAAAGTGGTCCCCACAGAGATTGGTCTATCCAAAGGTCCTCATCTGGTTAAACGGCAGGAGCCCAAGAACCACAATCTCTTTCATCCGGTTGCATTTTTATTGTAACACACTGCCACTCTGTCTCCTGATTGATTTGGCTGACAAACTTTGGCCCCATGGATGAGTGATGAGGACCAAAGGGCAAGTGATTGAGAGCTGTGTGTCTGACTGACTAGGCTCAGTAGAGCAGATGCTAAACTTCTCTAGACACCTACAGCGTCATGAAGAAAACAGGGTTTCACATCTGGAGCCACCAGACAATCATATATAACCACTGACAATGGAATTGTTCATTATAGTGTGCTAGCAAATATGACTGTGAGATTTTTAAACATCCTAGAAAAGATGGTTTGGAGCATTTTGAACTGTCTTAAAAGATGGGAAATGCTTGCAAACTCAGAGGTGATAGGTGGGGCAGAGCATAAGAACAAAAACAAAGGAGAATTGTCTTGCAACTCTAGATTGATCTGCAACGCCGCTTTTAATGTTTTATCCCCCGGGTCTGCTCAGGGCCGGGAAGAAGGAGCATCTAGCTGACTCCATGAAATAGTTCATATACTGAGCCTTGCTTTTTTGTGGACAATTCCACCTGGCGAGATGAGACACAATCTCAGGAGGTCACAGGGTTCTAGACTCCAGCCCTGCTATCCAGCACAGGGACTACTTGCTTATGTTCTAACCAGCCAACTTGGCAGTTTACAGTGATATTTACCTCTTCCCAATGTGTGCACGATCCTTCAGTGAAGCAAGCTTGCAATGGGAAATAGTTGTTTCATTGTAGACATTTCCATTAACATCATTATCTAGAACAATCATTTGTTGAGATTTCAGAATACCATTCTTGGTATTTCAATCTTTTATAAAGGATTCATCTATACAGATGTTTTTGGAAAGAAAGTTTGGGTGGATGTTCAATAATAGATAGCTCAGTAGGAAAAGTGCTTGTCACGCAAGTGTGAGGATGGGAGTTTGGATCTCCAGCATCCATATAAAAATAAAATAGGTAGGTGAAATGGCCACCAATCATCCCAACCTTGGGACCCAGGGGTAGGAAGTCCTAGAGCAAAGCTGAGTAGCCAAACAAACTGGACTGAAATTGGCCAGTGATGGGTGGGTTCAGCAAGAAACCCTGCCCAATGAATAAAAAGAAAATGATTGAGGAAGACACTCAATATCCACTTTGGACCTCCGCGTCTTCATGTACAGATGTGCATGTGCATTTACATACATACACATGTGCACATGCACCCGCATGCAGTGGTGACAATCATAAACAAGTAAATTCAAAAGACTGTGTTGACTAGACTTGCATACAGAATGGCATTGAGCATCTCTCTTCAAGAGAAAGTTAACGTCTCCCATCAAGCTCCATTCTGCCCTCTAGTGGCCATTCTTTCCCTCACCTGCAATTCTTGTCCCTTTTCTGTCCCCTACTTCTGGACTGACCTTTCCCCCGACCCTCTGTAAGGACAATTTTAAAAACCGATTTTCTTCCCTGAGCTCTGCAGCAACCGAAGATGGAGCAGGCTCTTTCCAGATCCCAATATGACTTCGCACATCACTCTGAAATTTCTCACCCTTCTAAATTGTCTGTTAAACTGGAGGTTGTATAAAGCACCTTGAACAGCATTTTATAAGGCAATTTGTAGGCACTGCTATTAAAATTAATTGAGTTATCATTAAAGGGGAAGCCTATGAAACAGAAGTCATCTTCCACATCTCTTATTTTCAAAGTGCTTAGCATGTGCCTCAAATTTCCAGCCAACACCAGTGTGGATGTGCCAAAGCAAGCACTCTGCCCTTAGCATAGCATCCCATGTACAAGCCAAACTTCCTGTGGATCAGCCTGTCTCAAATCCTAACAAGAAGCCTAAAATTCTTCCTACATGGAAAATTACTTTCAAAACTGCTTTCTCTAATTTTATTCAAGATAAGGATTTTCCAGATCTTTCTAAATTACACAATAGTATACAAATCATCATGTACTTTCTAGGCTAACCAAATTCGGGGGTCCTTTCTCATGGTTACTTTAGTTTATCTCAATTAATACTCTGAGAGGTCATTCTAGGATAGAAGGTCTCAACCCCAGGATGCAGACAGCAAGCTAGCAAGGAACATAGAGAACCACTTGGACACTCTGAAAGACAGAGTTGCTCCTAGATGCCGAGGGAGGGGGATCAGGTTGGAGGAACAAAGATCAAATATTGACCTGAAGCTTTTTAATGAATGTTACAGTTCCCAAATCTTGATTAGTAGCTTAAATGGCACTTTCCTTTCCAGGTGTCCTTTGTACCACAGATTCACTGCTTGATTGTCCTTAGCACTTAAAAGCATGTTGCTTCTAGAACACACAGACTGTGTGATGACTGCTCAGTTTTTCTCCACCTGCACTTGGTGAACAGGTCAATCAGCGGTCCCCTACATCAGCCCCTCTCTGTGTCCTGATCTACAAACATACTGCTCTATGATCCGGCCAGAATACATGTGCAGAATAGACCGAGACAGGGCCTCAAACATGCTCAGACACAGAAGAATTTGTTTGGGTTTTGAGCACAAATATTATAAGGGAGAGGGGGTTCCAGAAACAAGTTTCAACCCTAAGCTGAATTCTATTAACTCTCATATTAACTCTATAGCTATAACCTCATTGAAAGCTAACTAGCTAGAACCAACTCCACCCCCCTTATTGAAGTCAATCACAAGGGCAGCTACTACAATCTCTTCATAGGGTCTCCATATACATACATACATATAACGCCATGACATTTTCCTTGCTTGTTTCTTTGGAATTCCAGCCAGTCCCATCGGGAAAAACTTATGGGAAATTCCCAGTCAACACTGTCTGGGCAACGCTGGTCACAGAAGAACTGAGGCAAGGCACACGGTGTTTCATAGATGCCACTTGGAGATGACCTCCAACATACTCCTCAGCCATCCTAACTCCTGGGGCCTGGCACAGATAAACTGAATCACAACCTATTGCTTCCAGAATTAGTATCTGATGCACAAAGCCACCATGTCACTCTTGTAGACAATGAAATTGGCAAGCCACTCCCCTAGCTGATAAGAACACAGCCACTTAGGGGCTCTAAATGATTTGAAAGCACAGGTTTCTATTGAGACATCAAAGGAAGTACCAGCTTGCCATTTGACTAAAAGCCCCTCTTCCCAGGTGAGCTTTGTGGGAACAACCTTGAAATGCCAAGATGAAAAACGAAAGTGCCATTAGGCCCCATTTAGTACCAGCAGAACTACTGGGTATTTCTTTCCTTTTTTTTCAAATCATTGAGTACAAATTACATTTTATAATGTGTCAGCATTTTTCTAATTCAAATTTCCAGTAGGAATCTGTGTTGCTGTGGCTACTGGATAAACTCCATGCCTAGAAGCCAAAATTGGTGGGTGAAACGGCTCAGGTACAGAATTCTCATCTATTCACCCAGGAAGGGAAGCCCGGGTTCATAGAACAGAATCTTCAAGGTCTCATGCAACTGAAAAGTATATGGACTGGTGTCCTCATTTTAAAATAGAAGTATTAAAATGACTTTCATGCTCTGCCCACCTCAGACTCTGTTTATAAATCAGTCACCACTATCTGTATATTTCTAACTCCTCCCTTTTCTAATAACATATCCCGAGCCTCAGATAACCTGGCCTTTCTCTTCCCCTAAACTTTTGCTGCACCTTGTCTTAATCTCTTTAAAGTATGTGACACATTTGCCTGTACCACATCTGTCTGATATTGTTCTCTCTCTCTCTGTTTAATGAGAAAGGATATGCACATAGATTATATACATGTATCTATATGTATATGTATATATATATATATATATGTCACACATGCACACCTTCATATTTATGCCATTTGAAACAAACATAAAGGACATCTTGTCCCTCCTTGTACCTTGTGAGCAGTAAAGAGACCATAGTGGCAATAGTTAATATTGTCATCTTAACAGGATCTAGAATCATGGTAGGAACAAGCTTCTGGGCATACCCTGGAGGGGATTATCTAGATTATGTTCAGTTTATTATGAGACTGACCCTAAATGTGGGTGGCACTGTCCCCTGGGTTTGGGGTCTTTGGCTGAATAAAAAGCAGAGAGTAAACTGAGTACAAGTATGGGTCACTCCTTGCTCCTTGACTCCAGGTGGACACGGGCAGCTGTTTCTTCAAGCTCCTTCACTTGACTGCCAGGATGGACTACACCTTTGAACCATGAGCTCAAATAAATGCTTCCTTGTGTACAGTGCTTTTGTTAGGATATTTTATCACAGGAACTGGAAAAGAAACCATCACAATGAGGTCATAGTACACGATAGTAGAAAATGTTTACTATGGAGCACACAGCACAGCAGTGGCAGGATGGATACTCACATAACTAATTGCAGCCATTTCTTGAGTTCTTGCATAGACCAGGCAGTCTTTTGAGACCTTTTAATGTATCATCTCACTTAAGTTTCCCCAACCGGACCCAGATTCACATATTTTTTTTTCCTCATTTTAGAGATGAGAGCTGGCGTACAGAGGCCAGATAACCATAGCCAGCCCTCAGTTGCAAGAGTGGAAAGGGAGAGAAGCCACGGAACCATCCCCAGAGCAGCAAAGTCTGACCCCAATAGATCTGATATTAGTATTCATCCAGCTCTTCCTCACACTAGACCAGGAAGGGTCCCCTGCTCACTGTGATGCCACAAAGAACCAAAGCTGAGGAACTTAACATCATGGAAGCTAAGTGTCCAAGGAATAACATTCTCTTACAAGTTAAAGGAACCTAAATTTACATCATGGCCCCAGCATAACAGAGGTCAGGACTATTACAACAGTGAATATATTTTTCATATCTCAGTAGACATTTTATAACATTTCAGTCTGTGAGGCTGAGATGCATGAAATCAGCCAATCAATAAGTGTTAAGGGTACAACGAGCACACATTTACCTTTGTATCACTTCAGCCGCTAATTTAGAAGGAAAAGTCTATGAGCAGTCCCTACAGAATGCTAAGTCTTTCTTAGAATATAATAAGCCTGCAAATGCATGTAGAGAGGCAGGAAAGTAATACAAAATGGAAGTGTGTGTTTGCAGGATCTATATTAGTGATCAAAGTCCAATGCCTTGATCCCCAGCCACTGACAATTATTTATCTGTAAGGATTTTAGTTGTATTTATTTGCTTTTATTTCCCTGCTTCAAGAACCCCTCTGTCGCTTTTTCTAAAGCCTCTATCTCAGCTGCTATGTGGTGTTATTGCTTCTCACTCTCCAGTCTCTCCCATCCGTCTCGCCGCCAAGTAGGTAGTGTCTGGTAAATTAAGCCCATTGATCAAACTCCTGGCTCATCTGATTTCTAGGTGACCCTCTAAAGGCTAAATCACATTTACATCTGTCTGGTTGCTTTCAATAGCTCCTGCTTCATTAGAGAAATACTTCCACAGTGGGCCTCCTCAGCTTGCCTCACTGAAACCACACCCACCAGCTGCATTCATCAACCTGTTCTTGTCCAGTTCTTATAGCAACAATGCTATACTCTTACACCTTCAAATATGATTTCATCTTACCCTTTTCTTCTTTATATCCCATGGCGTAAGTATCCCAATGTTGGCAAGTGTGCAGTCTGGTCTATTATTTGGCTCATAGACATCAGCAAAAACACCTTCAAGTCTTCTTTTCCTTTTTCATTTTTAACCTGGTCTTTCATTTAGTATCTAACAAAGCATTTTGCCTATATATAATAAACATTTGTAATACAAGCGTACCGAATCAAGAAGATTCTTAGCTTGAGTGTCCCATGGGTATTTCTACCAGCTCAAGCAGCACTTCTTGGTTTCATTTAGTCTTTTCAAAGACCCTTGAAGGTCTGTAAAAGCAAAAATTTATGGTCTTTTATTTCTTTTTGCACCCATGCCCTTTATTTGTGTGTCCCCTCCCCCAATTAACAAGTGATATTTACCAGTCCCTCCCCCAACTTTGATTCTGTTCCAGCTTTGCATTTGCTTTGGCAATCCATCCCAGTGGAAATGATGGTGTGCTGGTTCTGAAGAAGGCTTCCCCAGGCTTCTCCGGCTTGTCCTGTTAGAATCGTGTCACAAGAGCAAGGACAAGATTGGTTTCAGTGACTGGAGTGGTTCAAGGCACATATCCAATCATCCTGTTGTCTGTAAAACAGGCAGGGAACCCCAAAAAAGACCTCTACCTATTATATGTACAAATGTGAAAGTGTTCTTAAAGTCCACATCAGTTAGCCAAGAGACACAAGCTCTAAATTCTAACACCTAATTACTTGAATCTCCATCTCTGTAACCTACAACTGTGGCCTCAGAGACATAACTGCAGGCTCCAAGCCTTACCAGGCTCCTGACCACCCTCTGGTCCTGGGCAATTGGACAGATTTCAACAGCTCTCGCTGCTTTTACTACCGCCATTACTCTCCAGGTTTGTTCAAACTTGAGAGTTTTAATCTCATGTTAATAAATCCATGGCTGTTCAGGCAATTTGTTTGGATATAATTACGGCCATCTCCTAGGAAATTACTGCCACCTAAGTTATTACACATTCACCTCAGAGACACTGCATCTAGGGCTTCTTGTTCAGCCAAGTGTTCCCTTGCCAGGGACCAGCGCATAATGCACTAAAGTGCATTCTGCTGAAATTCTCCTGCTTTCCTGGCACCATTCTTGCCAGGAGCCTCTAGCACAAAACAGAGCTCTCAAGAATGAAAAGGCGAGGATATATCTGGGGGCCTGCTCTAGCAGACTCTCAGACTAAGGAGGGCAACACTGGATAGGATCCCAAGTTTTCCTTTCATCTTAACGTCTTGAGAAAAGTGTGGCTGTTTTGCTTCCATGAATGACTTGCCTCGTAGAAGAATAGACAGAATACACAGTCTCCAAGAATTAGAAATCTTCAATCTCTGGGGTCTTTGTAGAAATTTCTGTACCAGGAAGTCTATTTCCTCTTCCTTTTCCCTTTGAAGAATAGTGATTTGTGGCCATAATAAAGAGGATAACGTGTAAAAAAATATCTTTGTACCTGCAAGGGGTGGCACACCAAGGGCAGAGCAAAGGAATAAGGATTCCACAGGCACAAGTAATAAAGGGGAACGGTGTCTGTAGAGAATTAAAACGATAAGAAGACAGACCAAAAAGATCAGCCTGGTTTTCATTGCTGCCATAAGCCATCTCTCCATGACAGTGTCAGGCAGGGCGAAGATGTGCCTTGCCACTGGGGTCCTATCACTACATCATCCTGACTCACAATCCCAATTCCACACATATATGTCTTTTCTCTCACACGAAGCCCCTTAAAAAGACTGCAGACCCCACTCATGAATCCCTACAAAAGCTTAGACCATTCGGGAGATGTGTTTAGTTATATATCTCAACTAGTAGTCTCTATCAATAAGGAAAAAGATGTGTTTTTAGAGGTTGAAACCACTTGAAATGTGGACTGTGCTTTGCTCTCCTAGAACACAGCTGGCAGGGATTGAGAGGGGTCTCGTCCCTTCCTTTGTATGGAGGAACAAAGGTGGTAAACATAGCCACTCCAAACCTCCTGCTCCAAATTTGTTTCCTTTCTCTCCCTTCAGGGAACCTGTGACTATAAATATAAGCCATATGGTTATATAGTCTATATCATTTCTGATAGCTCCAAACAGCTCTCCTGACCCCTGCCAGGAAGTGTGTAGTTAGGCCTGCCCTGTGGCATCAGCATCATCTTGCAATTCTTCAGAAAAGAAAGTTCTTGGATCTATCCTGTACCACTGATTCAAAAATTCAAGGGTGGCTGACGGTGGAGGAGGACTGAGAAACCAAGGACAATGGCAATGAACATGAACTCTACAGCATGGACGGGCTCACTGTGAGCCTTGTCAGTTTGGTTGCTCACCTTCCTGGACTTAGGGGGAGCTGGGAGGACCTTGGACTTAACATAGTGAAGGGAACCCTGATGGCTCTGTCTTTGGAGAGGGGTGGAGTGGGGGTATGGGTGGAAGGGAGGGGAGGGAAGGGGGAGGAGGAGGGGAGGAGATGGAAATCTTGAATAAAAAAAAAGAAATTCAAGGGGGTAGATCCAACTCATGCATATTTTAATAAGGATTCAGGTGAATTTGATATAAGCTAAAATTTGTTAATATCCTCTATGAAATGAATGCTGACCTGTGTGTATGTATAGACATCACTCTGCTTGGTGTATAGACAGGAGGATGATTCATTATCAGTCAGATATCATTAAAACTGAATTTTCATTTGTCAAAAAAAGAGATGCATTTATTTTTATTTTATGTATATCGGTGTTTCTTGTATGCATCTGTGTGTGATCCATGCATGAGCCACCAGGAGAGGCCAGGAGAGGTCTTCATAGCTCCTGGAACTGGAATCACAAGTGGTTGCGAGCTGCCATGTTCATGTTGGCAAGCAAAACCATGTCCTCTGCAAGAAGAGCAAGTGCCCTTAAACACTGAGTCATCTCTCTAGACCCTGCATTTGCATGTTTAAATCTAAGACCTCTTGAGGAAAAGTCCTGGTTGCCACTGTTATGGAGAAATAAGACCAAAGTAAATCTAAAACGGGCTGGGGGACAATACTCTTGTACTTCATTTCAAAGACAATTTTAACATCATCTCTGTCAAGGGAGTAAGGACTTAGATTTATTTAAAGATGTCACCACTCTAGCCAAAATGTCACAATTTCATATTAAGACATTATGAATGGGCTCCCTCCACATGTCTGCACTTTGTAATTGTATGGCATGTGGTACGTCTTTTGCCATGGAGTTCATTAATCTGACATTTCAGTTCTCGTTGGCCTTTCCATAGGGAATAGTAAGAGACTGAATGAAATTATACAAAGTTCCACATGGTTCCAATTCTCTGACATTGCCAACTACACTACAAAGGAGTTTCTGCATCTCTCCACTACACAGACTTCAGAACCCTACTATAGTGTCCCTTCCTGTGTGAAGTTCCCCTAAACTCCTCTACTTCTTTTTCTCCCAGAACCTTCCTGTCTACTCCCTCATCTGAGCTCCTCCAACACTTTGAAGCATTTGTTGGACACCTTTCAAACATTATGCTAAGTGAAATAAGCCTGCATAGAAGAACCGATGCTACATGATCTCACCTACATGTGGGGCTTTGAAAAGGTCTCTTGGAGTACTACATGTGGTGGTAGAGCAGAGAGAGAACAGAAATGGAGAGAGTTTGATCAAAGAGCATAGAACTTCCATTAGAACAGAAGAATAACTTTCAGTGACCAACTTACTGTGTGTGGTGACCACAATTAATCACAATGTATTTTGTGTTTCAAAATTGCTGACATTTTTTTTTAATGTTCTCATAACTTC
Source organism: Arvicola amphibius (assembly GCF_903992535.2). Lineage (NCBI taxonomy): Eukaryota > Metazoa > Chordata > Mammalia > Rodentia > Cricetidae > Arvicola > Arvicola amphibius. The sequence continues at coordinate 89,456,096 of NC_052048.2, forward strand.
AACAAAAAGATAAACTGGTGGAGATGATAGATATGGTAATTAGCCTGATTGAATTTTTCTACAGTGACAACATAGATCAAAACATCGCATTGTACTGGATAAATATGTAGTTATGGTTTGATAATTGAAATAGTTTTTTAGTAAAAAAATAGGAAACTGAAAGTATAGCTGTGGATGTTCTCAATGTTAGAATGTTTGTCTAGCGTGCATGAAGCCTCAAGTTTGACCTTCAACACTGTTTAACCAGGTATGTTAGCGGGTGTGGGTGATTACAGCGTTCAGAAGGGGGAAGCAGAGGATCAGGAGTTCAAAGTCACTCTCAGTTACAGGGTGAGTGAGTTTGTGTCAAGCCTAAGCAGTATAATACTCCATTATAAATAAATAAGTAAACAGCAAACAATCGCCTAATAGTACATTTTTGTTATTTAGATCCAAGTCAATATCCTGACTCAGAATATAATCTTCCTGACCACAGAGACCACATCCTGTGAATACAAACACAACACCAAACTGGCCAAAGAAGTTCTCAGGACCAGCCTGTTGTCTGTTTCTGCTGCAATTTAATGCAAAATATTGTGAATTTCTTATTGATAATGCCTAGTTACTCTTGTAAATCAAAAGAAAAACATAATGGATTTTGTAAAAACTATTTTGAATATCTATTTACATTTTTTCTGACTTTTCCCATTAGCATCAAACCCAAAATGGAAATCCACTCCTAGTCTTTGTCTTCCCTTGGTTCATGCAAACGCCTTTAAAGAAGAAAAGACATGAACCCTGATAGACGCTCCTCCCAGGTATCTTCAAATTACAGTTACATGGCAAAAAGAAGGGCACAGGGCTTCCCTGAAACCTTTCCAACACCTACTCTCTTTGCCTGTGCAGACACCTGGCTTGCCCAGAACAAGAGCCATGCATTGCTGCTAGCTCTTTTCATTTACTGTTATCTCTACTTGAGTTTCATGATCAAGGTGTTCCTACTTCATTTGTGGAATCTGGGTCAATGTACCAAGACTTCTTGGGGTTTCTTTTTTTGTTTGTTTGTTTACTGGAAGTTAAAACTAAACTGCAACTTCTGACTAGCTGGCAGCTCAGGACTCAGCGCTAAAAAAGAAGAGCCTCTTAATTCTGCTCAATTGCTCCAGTGTCCATGAGAGCTTTAGTCCCAGGAGGGCCCTAGAAAGGAAATCATTCCTGAGATTGGCTTCAAGTGAGCTAACTGACAATTACTATTTACCAAGAGGTATCTGGTTGAATGGGAATGTATTCCAACAGGAACTTTTTTTCATGTCCAAAAATAGAATAAAAGCAGATGAACTCTTTCCATCTTACAGTACTGAAATTCTGAGAGCATCAGAATGCCAAATATCATGACCTCAGCAGATCTACATAAGGAATCAGGATTTCAAAGTACTAATTTTATATAGGGGAAATACAAATTTTGGTGAACAAATGGGGCAAAAATAACCAAAAAGTCTATTTCTGCTTCTGGTTAGAATTAAACAAACCACAAGAAACAATTACTTCCATCTTAGCAAGAGATGGCTACACCAATGGGAACAAACCTGAGTAATTTTCACTTTAATACGGTGAGTGCTTAGGACACAAAGAAGAGCAAACAATCACAGATCTTTCTTGGGAAATAAGACATAAATGTCACCTCCATTCCAAGTGGAACAGCAAGAAGAATAATCCACTGTCATCAGGAGAATGAAAAGCCAACAGACTACCCACTTCCAAAGAGTTGTGTAAGACTTCCTTGACCAATCTTAGTTCTGAGACATTCCAGATGAGAGAGTTTCTCTTTCCTCTTAACACACCTGGGAACTTCAGGAAGAAAACAGAAGACATTATACATATAACCTCAAGTCAAGGAACGATTTATTATGCAAGATGCTGAAACTACAGAAGAAAAAATGTAGATTGGGTTTTATCAACATGAAGACTATTGCTTTTTAAAGAACATTGATTAGGAAATGAACAAGAAATACCTATTCCAATGAAATATTATACAGACATTATGCAAGTTTGAAAATTAAAAGAGTCTGTGGTTAAGCTATATAAGCCAGTCCTACAAATCAACAATAAAAAGTGCCATAAAAATTGGGTGGAAAACTTGAACAGGGGTTTCATGAGTTATTGGACACACAAGTGAGAAAAAAGATGAAGGGATGTTGGCTGCCAACAGCCGTGATGAAGCACAAAAGTTTAAAATGAGATACCTGGGAATGGAGTTGGAGCTCAGGAGTAGATCCCATTTTTGGCATGGTGAGACTCTGAGTTCAGTCCCTACCACAAATACTAATCAATTCAATCGAATGAAAATGAAAGTAGGATATCTTTCTTCAACTGCTAGAATCACTGACTAGTACATAAATACAGAAATCAAGAGTTCTGAATGGAAATGAAGATTTGGAACAACTGAGCTCTTATATTTGTGAGGATAATGGAGAATATATCCAAAAACTTTGAAAAGTCATTGGCTAACTTTAGGAAAAATTAAGCATATATTTATTCTACCCAGTGGCATTCATATCTCTAGATTTTACCCAGAAAAGCACGCAAATATTTGACCTTAAAATATGTGCAACAGTTTTATTGAAAACAGTCAAATACTAGAAAGAGATTCAAAGTTTGCCAACAGGAGGAATGGCAAATAACTCCAAGACTTTTGAAAGATAGACTATTATGTAATAAAAGAAAAGATCAGAATATATAGTCAGAGACTGCTTGTTAATTTCCAGGCCACCCAGACCTGAAACAATCACACAAAAATTGTATTAATTAAAACACTGCTTGAAGTATTGGTTTAGGTTTCTTATTAACTAACTATTATATCTTAAATAACCCATTTTTATTATTCTATGTATTGCCATATGGCTGTGGCCTGCTGGTTAAGTTCTGGGACATCTGTCTCTTTCAGGAACTACATGACATCTCTCTGACTCCACCTTCTTTTTCCCTCTATCTCAGCCTGGAATTTCCACCCTGCTCTATTCTACCCTGTCATAGGCACAAACAGCTTTTTTCTTCAATAACCAATAAAAGCAACACATATACAAAAGTATTTCCCACACAATTTCCCCTTTTCTGTCTAAATAAAAAGGTAAGTTTTAACTTTAACATAGTAAAATTACATATAGCAAAACATATATAATATTTAGTCCATTTACACGTGGCAAATTAAAGAAAATACTCTATGATCTATTCTAGCTTTGTGACTCTAAAATTTTATATCTAATCTATCTTTTATAATTATAACTATCTTTCTTCAACATTATCAAAGAATCCAGAAGGTATAATATTATGTCTGTAAACAGGAAGTACATTGTAAGAAACTTCCAAAACTCTAGAATTGACAGAAACATCTTGCTGCTTGGACAGTCACCCAAAGTTTTTTGTAACATTGAGGCATCCATCCTTAGTCTACAGGGCCATAATATCTGGCAGACTTTTCCATGAAGAAAAAAAAATTATAGCAATCAGAGCTCTTCTTTAAAAAAATATATGTGGCTACCAAGAACTTCTCTAAACTCTGAGTTTTTTGTATCTAGAATTTTTTCAAAACTCTCTCAGGTTTTATGTGGATGTAGCTGCACCATGATAGGCACCAATTTGTAGTTGGAGACTGTTCATTTCCCAGCCTCTCAGATCCAAAAAAAAAAAAAAAACCACACAAAATTACTAATTAAAGCACTGCTTGGCCTATTAGCTTAGGCTTCTTATTAACTAACTCTTTCATCTTAAGTTAACCCATTTATATTATTCTATGTATTGCCATGTGGCTGTGGCCTGTGGGTAAAGTTCCAGGGTTTCTGTCTCCTTCAGGAGTTACATGGTATCTCTCTGATTCCACCTTCTTTTCTCCTCTATCTCTGCTTGTAATTCCAGCCTTGATCTATTCTACCCTGTCATATGCCCAAGCATCTTCTTTACTCATTAACCGATAAAAGCAACACATATACAAAAGGCCTTCCCACACTAAATACTTATATGTCAACATGAAAGAATTATATAAAAAAAAGCACTGTGCAAAAGAAAGTTAAGGTCTACAGGTACATACTGTATGTTTAAATGCTATCAAAAACATAGGCAGCATTCTGACCTGGGAAACGAGAACACCCCAGTTGTGCTTAGAAAGAACTATAATGTTTATCGAAAGTTGAAGTCCACATCATTTATGATTAATCGTCACATGTATAGATGATATAAGTGAACTTCTGTGTGCATATCATACATGAAAACTGAGAGAATGAATAGAGACAGGAAGAGAAGAGATGGAGCAGAAATAAAGTAAGGGTAGGTTGTAAAAATGAACTTTATGCCCATGTTTGAATATTGAAACATGTGTTTCACAAGCCACAGTAACAGGACTGGCCCTTTCAGAAGCCAAACGCATATTTTTTCAAACTAGCCCACCACTACATCCAGGACACAATTAACAACCAGCTGCAAAACCCATTTTTCCTTACATGTGGACAGCACAGAATCCAAAGCAACTGATTGTGTTTAATGCTGAAGTTTTAAAAATCATACTCCTGGCTGAAAGTCATAGCAGAATAAGTGATTATTTCAAGTTCTGAGATTGTACACAGCAGGCACTGTGTCCTCTCTCTCTAGTATCCAGTGAATAACAGCTTCCTCCTATAAGCCAGCCAGCTGCAGAAAGTCTCCTCAAGATCATGAATTCAAAAGTCCCATTAAGAAGCTTCTAGAAACATTCTCAACTAAAAAATTAAAATTTCAGCTCAGGTGGCAGGCTCTTTCCACTCTTTCTCATTCTAAGGAAATGTTTAAAAACTTAATGGTGAGGAAGTTCTGCTTAAAGAACTTGTGTTTGCAAGGAAATACCTAGCTTAATTATTGTGGAGGTTAGACAGTTTAGTTCATCATTCATCCCTTAGCAATTAATAAAGAAAAATGAAGGAAGGTTTGCTCAAAAAGAAGAGGTAGATTGGTGACTTGATGTGACATTAAGGTGTTCATCACTTTCACAACAGAACAGGCCACCTATTTCTTGAAGGTCTTTTCTTATTTTCTTTTTCCAATTAAAGCCTCCCTCTGCACCACCACCAAGATCCTTAATCAGTTTCTGATGATTATACCTGTAGGCCCACTTGCTTTTTTAAATTCTAAATTAATCCACTCCCTTTCTAATCACTAAGCAGGAGGGATCCAGGACCTTTATACAGTCAAACTTAAATGCACATTGCCCTGCATTCATTCTCTTATTTGTGTTTTGCTTTGTAACAGGTGGCACCAATTGTGACTTCTCTCTCACCATCTTTTTTACTTGGGCTGGTAACTAAGTTCCTGAGTTGCTTTATATTTGTTTTTTTTTGTTTGTTTGTTTGTTTGTTTGCTTGTTTGCTTGCTTTTTCAACATCTGGAAATAATTAAAGAGATGATCCTGCAAAGAAGACTAAATTCAACTCTCTAAACTGACTTCCTCTAAGATACAGTTTATCTCATTTGCTCTTTGTTACACATGTATCATTGCTATTCATGTATCTATTTCAGAGAAACTGGTATAACCTCAAACCCCCTACCTTATCCATCTACCTCCTGGCCCTAGATGTGATGCCTTTAAAACCAATCTTCAACTGTGTCCCTTAGTCCATCTGCTAACCCCTTTTGACCATCAGACCCCACCCTTAGTCTATCTGTTAATTCCCTTTGACCATCAGACCCCACCCTTAGCTCATCTGTTAACCCCCTTCGACCACCAGACACCACCCTACACTAACCTATGCTACTGCATAGGGGAGTGAGTATGACTGATTTGTATTACTGTGGTAGAAGCAAAGGGACAAAAGAGAGCAGGTGTGGAGCTCTTAGGTGTGTTTTCTATGACTTAATGAAGGACAAAACGATCTTAGTGTTTGAGAAGGACAGAGAGTGACTCATGGGCTCCCTGTAAGGACAGAATCTAAGCAAAGGGAGAGTACTGACTGAAACCAGGAGTGCCAAATATATAAGTTCCTATTGCATTTTTTGTGTGTAGATGTTCATGTATATGTGTTTGTATGAATATGGGTGTGCACGCACATAGGTGTGTACATGTGGAGGCCAGCAGTCAATGTCAGAAGTCTTCTTCAATCACCCTCTACTTTGTCCTTTGAGGTAGTGTATATTAAACCTTGGCTTCACCAGTCAACTAGGTTGACTGGTTAATGCATTCCACAGAGCTACCTGTATCTGTATCCCCAGGGATACAATTGCAGAGACGTGGCACCATGACCTACTTTTGTATGGATGACAAAGATCAAACTCGGGCCCTCCCGTCCTAAATGACATGGCATGCGCTTCACAGGAGGAGACATCTCCCCACCCACAAGTTCTTAATATCAATCATTCATGATAGTATTTATTAGCTGTGCACAATATGCCATCCTCCATGCTAGAAGCCGGGACCCTGAAGAACAAAGAAAGACAAAGCATACCCGCCCTGACACACTTCTGTGAACCGCTCAAGGCTTTCCAGAAGGGAAACCAAGAGACAAATGAATGGTTCCAAGTTTGGGAGTTAGAACCAAGAGTAACACACACATTTTACCACATGGATATATAACTCATGGGAAAATGGAAATATTCAACCTGTTTTGCATAGAATTATCAATCACCAAAAAGTTTTATGTTCTTATTATGTGTTCAGAATTTTACAAGCATGAGGAGTCTTAGCTTTGAAATCTAGATGCCCTTCTCCAAAACAAAGAACTCGTGATCCCAATTACAAAAGAGGTATCAATAAGACTTCAATTAATAAATTCACTAATACTAATTCCTGATACTCAGAAATATATACAAATGTGCTTTCCCCCCCCTATGTTTGGCTGCTGTCAGTTTCTCCATTTCACTGATAGTTGCAAGCAGCCTTTACCTGTGGTGCTCACATTTGATACCAGGCAGAAGTTGGAAATTCCTAACCTTATACTTAGCTGGACACAATAACCTTGCCAGGTCAAATCTTACAGATGACCAAACATTCCGTAGCAGATCCAAGTCCAGCAATCCCAAATGCAAAGTAACCATTCCGGCTAATCTTTGAGATGGGAGTCTGCTTCCTCAGTAGAGGGTCAAGGTTATTCCCCATAGTAAGACCAAGACAACTCCTTTTTGGTGTTCATGATATTCACAGCTGCTGTTGACATCCTGTGGTGTCTGCACCTGGGGTCAGGATGCAGCTTTCGATTCACACCATTTGATTAAAAAAATATTTATCAGAGCCATGTTACCCTTAGAAATAAACTGCAGTAAAAATAGATCAAACCAACCGGTGTCTCTGGGAACTTGCAGGTTATTGTCTCTTTATCCAATTTATTTAGACGTGTAAAGGCAGGGAGGGCTCTAGGTCTCTGAAGAAATTGTACAGCTAAGAGGAGATTTAATAAAATCAACTTTTCTCCTGCACAATAATAATGGCTCACAAAATCTGAATGCACAAAGCATTTAAGGTTGTGACATCTTCAGTGAAAGCAAGAAGTTGGAACTCATACGTATCTTTCCATAATTAGACTTTGCTCTAGCTGTCACAGGGAACATCGTGGCATTCTGAAACACCAACAGCATTCAAATTTTGGAGTGATGCTTAAAATGAAGGCACATGCTACGTTCAAGCAAGCTGATCTGTTTGGAGAACTATCCCCCAAAGAAGGCATGCCATTCAAAGTGTTGTTTAAACTCAACGGCTTCTCTGGAGTTGCTTTTACTTCTCAGGCATCCCTGTCTGCTTGAAAGAGACACGGGATGCACGTTAACTATCTCCAAAGACCTTTTTGGAGAAAGATTAATGTGAGTGGTCATTAAAATCTATGTCAGGGCCTCGTAAACACAGGCACCATGTGGAGTGTGCAGAGCAATCCATCAATCAGAAGCAACCCTTGAGGGCCTTTCCAAAGGCAGTGGGAGCCAGAGAGGGTCCTTGACCAGATGACAGGCATATGGAAAAGGCTGTCTGTCTTATGGAGATGGTGGTTTGGCAGCTTGAGATGAAACGCCATCTGTAGACAGAGCAATGGGTGAACCTTTTGAAGGCCCTTATCTAAGTAGGTGACTGGAGATAGTAAATGATTATGGGAGTCCTGGAAAGCATAAAAACCAGTACCAATGTCAAACGAAATATATGGGCTAGAACAGGTAGGTTGGGCACCTAGGCGATCACATTCTGAAAATGAGAGAGGCAGTGTGAGCCCTTTAGAATCTACAGTGCTGTTGGTACAGTTGGGGGAGATGGTGGAAGAATTTAGAGAGGCATTAGGGCAATGGTTCTCAACTTGCCTAATGCTGTGACCATTTCAGACAGTTCCTCGTGTTGCGCTGACCCACAACCATAAAATTATTTTCATTGCTACCTCATAACTGTAATTTTGCTACTGTCATGAATTGTACTATAAATATTTTTGGATGAGGGGGGTTGGCAAAGGGGTCTCAACCCACAGTTTGAGAACCACCATGCTAAAGTAGAGAGCAAAAAAAACCTACCAGGATATGATGGTGAATAGAGATAGAGCCTATCAACCTGACAAGATCTGGAATCATCTAAATGACAAACCTCTGGGTATGTCTGTGAGGGAGGTCCTAGACAGACTTAATTGGGAAGGGAGGACCAGTAACATAGGTTCTAGACTGAGTTAATTAGGAAGGGAAGACCAGTGAGGCAGGTTCTAGACTGAGTTAATTAGGAAAGGAGGACCGGCTTTGACTCTAAGCAGAACAATTTATTGAGGTAGGAGTCTGGACTGACCACCAGTACTCATCTTTTGCTTCCTGAGTGCAAATACAATGTGGCCAGCTATCTCACATTCCCGCCCTTCTGCCTTCCTCACCGCGATGGTCGGTCCCCTTTCAAATCATGAGCAGATATAAATCCTTCCTTACGTTGATTTTCTCAGGCATTTTGTCACCTTGGTGAGAGAAGAGACTAATACCGGGGGTCTTGGAGAATGGATTCCAGCTGGACCACACAGAGGTCACAGTGAAGTCATCCCATGTCACCCCCAACCCCAGCCATTGAACTTCTCTACTCTCATTAAGCACGAGTCTCAAAGTCGCTTCAGCAAACTTTAGTGTTTGCCTGCAGCATGCTGTACTGAACCTGGGCACTGCTGGAAGTCAGCTGTGGGCAGGACTACCCCACGTACATATCCTAGGCACTCCCAGGGGAGAAAAAAAATGCAGATAGAGGGCTTTGAAATTGTGTACACATTAAGGAAACAATACCATAACAAGGCCTATCAAGGAAGCACTGTGGGTCTTTCAAGTCACCAGAAATTAGCAATTGCTGAGATTTCTATCCTAGACACACAGCAGGAACACACAGGCACACAGGCTTTAAGGGGAAGAGGGTGGGGAATGGCCAATCTGGAAGGCAGTGAGCATGCTTCAGATTTTTTTTATGGTTTATTTTTTTATATTTAAAAATTTCCATCTCCTCCCCTCCTCCTTCCCCTTCCCTCCCCTCCCCTCCACCCATCCCTCCTCCCTCCCTCTCCAGGCCAAGGAGCCATCGGGGTTCCCTACTCTATGTTAAGACCAAGGTCCTCCCAACTCCTCCCAGGTCCAGGAAGGTGATCAACCAAGCTGAGAAGGCTTTTGTCCTTGGCTTCTCAGTCAGCCTCCACCGTCGGCCACATTCAGAGAGTCCGGTTTGGTCTCAAGTTCCATCAGTCCCATTCCAACTGGAGTTGGTGATCTCCTGTTAGTTCTGTCCCACCGTCTTCAGATTTTTAAGTGAAGCCTGTTCCCGTTAAAGTCAGACACCACAAATCGCACAGGAGGTTCAGTTAACTCTGTGTTGCTGCCAGTCTCTGCTTTATCCTCTATAGTGTGACAGTATCTTTCTGTTATACATATTTGTTTTGTCTATGATCAAATCATTGCTTTGAGGGATAAAACCCTACATATTTATTGGATGCTTTATGCTATATACCGTCTAGCTCAATACCGGGTGAGTCTGGGATAGAAGCAGAGAGCAGAAAATGGAAGTGGGAGAGTAGTGTGTGTCAAGAGGTACAGAGCAAGACTAGAAAACATTGGCTCCAGGTTCTAAATTGAAGTTTTGGTGTTGGAGTCTGGAAGCAATCTTTCTTAAAGTGAACAGAGGAAAAAGAGGGAGAGAGAGAAATAAGTGATGACCCCAGGAAAGGATGGACACCATGTGCACAGAAAAGCACTTTGGACAATGCTGTAGAATTCAACTGATATTTTTTAAAACCCTCAGAAATTACTAAAAGTGTTCTTAGATCATGCAGGGCACGAGGAGCAAAACACCCTCAGGGCAGGAAGGAACACAAACTGAGCCATACAAAGCTCCATGCATCAGCTCAAACATGGCCTTCTTCCCAAGGCCTCAGGAGTCTTTCCCAGGGCTCAGGCTAGAGGTGAGCTGCATCTTTCTCGTTACCCCCTAACAACGCTCTTAGTGACATTCATCTTCCATCTTCCCCAAAGACATTTTTCATTTCATCTCAGCCATAAAACTTTTTCATTTTCTGATAAGTGGAAATAACATATGATTCTCCATCTACTCCAAGTGCTACCTGATCACACTCGGAAGCCAAATCACTCTCCTTCATTGTCCTTCAAGAGGTAGACTGATCACTAGAGTGAACGGCCCGTATGTATCTATTGTTTTGTGGTGCACACTTGCTGACAGGCCCTAGGGAAGGAAGAAGGAGAGGAAACAAACAGGGGAAGACTCCTTAGAAGAAAGCCAGCAGCACATTAACTCAGATAGGACCTACCTTTGCAATATGTTATTTATGAATTGTTTGCAAATGATAGGGTTGGTTCATCTTAAGCCTGATCACAGAAACCTGGGTAATGAAACATATGTGGTTCAACGATTCACAGCACTCTCTCTGACTTTTTAAAACCTATTTTGTTTTGAGCAGATGAAACTCAATCCTTTCCTGGTCTGTCTTGCAAACACTTCTACTGGTGTCCTTTATCAGGCAAATGCAATTACTTTGCTGGAACGGTAGTTTGAGGACAGACACATCTAAATCACCTCCATATTTCTGGCTTTGCACAGTCAGGATAGAGTAGGCACCCACTAAATGCTTAAGCAGGCACCCAGTGGAAGAGCAAATGAATAAACCTGGCAAGTGGATAATGTCCTAGTTTAATAGGCCACCAATGGCTACTTGGGAGATTCAGCAACATGTGCTATTGGATTGCTCTCTGCCAAAGGACTCATCTGTGTGGGCCACGATTATTTCTAAATGGTGCATGTATGATAGTAAGAGCCATGATGTGAGCTTCACAGCGTGCCAGATTGTAGGCTATTAGTTCATTTAATACTCACAACAACCCTGTAGATGCTATCATTATCCTCATTTTATAGAGGCGGGAACAGATGCTAAGAGAAAGGCTAACTTGTTCAAGGTTATTTCACGAAATGGATTTTGAAAACCCAGAGACACCAACCTATAAATCTTATACTGGGAGCCACTGTGATCACATGCCTATCTGCAAGGAGAGAGGCAGACTGCTTTCAACATTCCAGGGTGCACTGGTTTGCAGATGGATTCTATAAAGAACTTGGAGAAATCAGTCCAAAGGTACCCAATCCAAATCATTGTCTCACATTGACTTATGTCAATGAGTAGGTGGCTGAATAAATTGCTTACAGTTCGGATTTCAGGTTTATCACTTGCAAAGAAAAAAAAATAGAAGCAGAACTCTCAAGTCTCTTTCCCATATATGATATAACTAACAAGCCACACATTCGAACACAGTTCTCTCCCATCAGCTTCTAGATATCAGCTGCATCTCCTGTCACCACTCCTTGCAAATGAAGACATGTTTTTCAGTTTCCAAAAAGAAGACAACAGAAAAAAAAAAAACAACTTTGGGCTAAGTGGAGTATGAAAATGAACAGGAAAGGATTGTTAACTGAGTTTGACGTTGGAGGTGACATTGCTAATTCTACTGCCTCTTCAGTCTTTATGAAATGCAAGGAATGACAGAATATCTGTCAAGGAGTGGCAGAATTCCCTGTCTTATCACAGATTTGTGCAAATTTAAAAGCTATGTAGAAGGTCATTGAAAAAGAAGGGAAAACGAAGGGTAATGTATGCCAGGTAATAATTGAAGCCCCAAAGAAATTTTGTGGGTTTCTATTATATAAAAAAGGGATTAAGAAATCAGAAATTAAAAGCCACTGAGAGGAGTTGTGTATAACTCAGCTTAGAGGGTAGGTATGAGGTCCTGGGATACAGCCCTGACATGCATTTGCCCCAGCAAGCACTCCCCCAATTTAAAAAAAAATAAAGTACAAAATATAAAAAAAGTACAAAATAAAAGGAGGCAGAAGGCTTGTCATGAAAGGGAAAGCCTGTTTCCCATTCCTAGCACACACACATGCACACAGTGATAGCATTAATGTATGTGCTCACTTGTGTGTAAGAAAACACCTTACCCCATCCCCAAAGAAGCCTTCCAACATAATATAAAAACATCAACAATCATTCAGAAAATAAGATACAATCTCTTCCTTCGATTTCTTGGAATTTTGTGGTAAATTGGTGAAGGACACCGTCATTTCTCAGTGAAACTTGGGTGATTGGTTAGCCACAACCGCCCCCTACGTACTTCATGCAGTTTTTTGTCAAGTTGAGGGAAGTTCCACAGAGGTACAAACCATGTCTGATTCTTCAGAAGCTCAGGATCCCATTGTTAAAAAGAAAGGCTAAGGACATGAAATGACCCAGAACTGGAGTCATGAAAGCTTCCATGTACGATTTCAGAAATTTAGCACTGTATCTCATGAAAAAGTAAATGTTCAAAGAAACACTGAATGGAATTGAAGTGCCGCGGAAGCCAGCATTGTAGTAACCCCAAGTGCTGAAGATCAGAGGATGCACTGGTCCAGAAAGCTTCCAGAAAGAAGGTGAGCTGACCTTGGGCCTCGACAATGATCAGACCCACAGATCAGTTGATCTTGAATATGTATAGGCAAATATCATCTAGGGAATACAGTGTCTTTAGAACTTCGGCCAATAACATGAGACAATTTCATTTCTCGCTTGACATCTAAACGTATCTGACTTGGGACAGTTCAGGTGTAAAACACTGTGGGTATGATTGATTGGACCTTGAGAATCTGGTGGCAAAATTCAGAGGCAGAGCTACAAACACATTTTGGTTAGGAGACTTTTAAAACAAATTCATTTTTGATGCTCGGTCAATGATTTCCAGAAATGCAGTACCAGAGAAAGGCAAATTATTATTTTGCATACCAATCAAAGATTCCACTCCTTCCTCTCCTCCCATTACATCTTCCACCTCTTTTCTATCCCCTTTCCCATCCACTCCTCCGTCTCCATTCAGAAAGTGTATGGCCTCCCACGGAAGTCAACATGGGAGCATGGCATTTCACGTTGAGGCAGCAGGACCAAGCTTCACCCTGTCCCTGATGCATGAGTTAGCTCTTTGAAGCTAGCTTTTTAATGTCTCCTTCTGTCTGAGGCTAGTGAGCTCTCTAGCACTGATGCAGCTAGAATTGCAGAAGGTGAGTTTTTTAGCTCACCATCCCTTCCTCTTATGAACTCCTCAAATCAACCTAATAACACATCCGCTTTCTCAATTCTGTCAGCTGGGTGATATCATTAAACATCTCAGATTGGCTAGGAAGTGGACTTCAAATATTCTCTTTATTCAATCCACATCAATTACTGTATTTGTGAAATGGGAATAACAGAGCTGTTCGAAGGGAACAATTATTAAAAGTGATTATGAAGAACTTTGCAGTATAAAGTGCTTGTTAAAATGGTGAAGTACTCTATAAACTCTTCCCAATTCCCCCCAGACTTTAAAACCCCCATTTGTAGAAATATCACAGGCTTGCCTAGATAGCAAGTATTTTGAAGTGTATGCTTCACCATTTAAATCTGTCATCTTGCAAAGTAGCTCATTATTTCAGAAATATGAGCATTTTAAAGGTGCCGCTGCAGTTCTCAATCACAAGCTTTCACTGCCTTTATTTGAAAAGAGCCACCTTGAAATTGGTCTCCAAATCCACATCTTTGCATATTAGTCTTAAGTAGCAGTTATATGCATGTGCATGTGTGTACACTTTTAATGTGATATCTGTGCAGTGTCTGTTTGAATTATCCCTATTAGGCCCTTTAGAATTCCCATTTGGTTGAACAATAAATGGAAGAAATCATTTTCTCTTGTATACTTCATTGAAATGAGCTTTAGTGAGAAGTTAACTTGGCTAATTTGTTTGCTTTGCATAATTATTATAATCAGCCAATAAGTACTACCAGTGAATAAGTACTTATATCCTACAAGAATATCATACCACTTTTTATATGGTCTTCTTTTTAATCCAAATAAGGCTTTTATTCTTTTTTTCCTCCCTTCCCTATAACTACAGGAAGACACAGAGAATGGAAGAACCAAATCTACTTAAAAACCCAGAAACACCAGGATATAATCTATGATTTCCCTGGGATTATGTGATAATGAGAAGAATCCATAGACAGAAACTGCGTTTTTGTTTCTCAGCCTCCCAAACCCAAATAATCAAACAGAAACTATATTAATTACAATATTGATGGGCCAGTGGCTCAGGCATATTCCTAGCTAGCTCTTACATGTTAAATTAACACATATTTATTAATCTGTGTATAGCCATGAGGCTGTGGCTTTCCGGCATGGCATGTAATTCTTTCTGCAGCTACATGGCATTGCCTTTGACTCCGGCTATTCTCTCTCTCATCTCTGTTTCTTATTTCCCACCTGGCTTTACTCTGCTAAGCAACTGGCCAAAACAGCTTTATTCATTAACCAATAAAGACAACACATATACATAAGGACATCCCATATCAAAAATCAGTGATGAAAATATGAAAAAAAACAGTATAGGCAAGGTATACAAGGCAATGTGACTTCATCTTTAAGCACTTTGATGCTACATTAAAAAGACCTGAGTACAACATTTGTTCTAAAACTCATTGCACAAGCTTGGGAAAATCACCTAATTTCTCTGAGTCCCAATCTCCACAGCTGTACAACGAAGGCAATGATAGCTCAAATCTGTCCATGTTGTAAGAGATGTTCAAACAAGATAAAAAAAATTACACTACTTGGTAATTACTTGGATGTAGCCAAGTGCTTGGTTATGTAAGAAGCACTGTACCATGATGATCTGGTCCAAGTAAGAATAATACAGATTCAATTGCAAGGATCAGAGGTAGCTCTTCGGATCTAATACCAAGAGGAAGCCAGCAGAATAATACCAAGCCATCTGCAACTGTTGCCACCCAACTGTTCTCGCCATGGAAAGCAGAGGGAAAGGGAGGAGTAGCTGTCCAGCACTCAGAAACCTGAGTCTCTGGCTTCATTATATACATCTTCTTTTACTTTATTTACAAACAGTTCTAGTTGCCATACTCTCTTAATTCTAAAAATGTACAACAGAGAAAATAATCACTTTCTGTAGTTACTTGCATAAACAATGGAAAGAATGTGTGTCTGGCTTTGCACACTGAGAATATACTGTAATCCCCAACCTGATGTTATTAATGCTCAATATGCAGTATCTATTGAACTATAGACCAAATCTGGTTTCATGCAATCCACGTCTGTAACTGGCAACAAAGCAACATGTTCCTGGAGCCAGTAGTCTTAAAAGTGTCATAGATTTGTCCCCTAAGATCAGAGGGTGACACAAAGTGGGTAGGACACTGACCCAAATGACCCCCGCCAGCTGCTTTTCCTGAAGAGGTCTGACATGAGAAAGAGAGGCCCCTATTGTGGCTTTTGCCACTGAGACAGAGGTGTCAAGATAACTCTCTTGTTGCTATTGGGGCTGAATAGATACTTTAAAACAGAGTAGGGCAGTTGGAACTTTTGAATATCCGTAGAAAGTACAGTTCTTATTTGCCACTTACTTATCTTCTTGCTGAATGTCCTCTCCAGAACGCTTGCCTCTGGCTACCCCAGGGATGTGTGTTCTGGCTCTGAGGATTAAAAAAAAAAAGAACTAATCCATCATTTTATTCAACCAGCATTTATGAAGTAGCTTCTATGTGTGAGGAGCTTTGCAAGACACCAGGGATACATATTAGTGAGCAAAATCAAAAGATGCCCTGCCTTACGCAAACTGTTAATTTAGGAAAGATTTCTTGACTGTCTTAGGCAATGTTTTAAGAATGAAGACTAAACCAGTGGAGAAAACATAGTTCCAATGTCACTGTTTCCAAATCTTATATTTTAGAGGGCGAAACTTGTAGTCAAATATTTCATAGTAATAATTGTACATCAGTAAGAAAGGATAGTGAGCCATAGTGACCTGACTCAGAATGAGAGGTCATGGGAAGCTGCTTAGAGGAAATGAAACTCTGAGACCCTAAATCTGAATATACACAAATAAGCAGTCAGGAAGAGAATGCTTGAAAAAAATGTGCAGCATCTCTGATATAAAAACATCATACACTACCAAAGATACACGAGAAGGCCATGTGGCTGGACTAGGAGGAAGGCCGGAAGAAGAGAGCAGTCCAGCTAGAATCATGGGCCATTGTTAAAGCCATAAGGCATACTGCAAGTGATTGCAGGCACACTGAAAGTGATTCCATGGGAACAGAAAATATCAAGGGATAGTACAAGGAAAATTTTATAATCCATTTGTATTCTGAAAGACCATTCTACAAACCAATTAATGGTGGTAACACTAGACATGAAAGAACATACAGGGAATTACTATAGCAGACCAGACTAGAGCCATTTTGGGATAAGAGATTCCATAAGAAAGCTAGTTGAAATACCTTCTTCAGTAGTACAGGCACTGGCAAGGTAGTTGTGTTCCTGTAAGGAAGCCATACTATGCTCCCCCTTCAGTAGCTCTAATGAATCCCATTGAAGAAGCTTTGCAAGACATTGGAAGATATATATTAGTGAGCAAAACCAAAATGTGCCATATACGTGTGTGAAAGTATCATAATGAATCTATTACTATTAAATTATATATATATATATATATATCTAATATATGCTAATAAAAATCTCAAGTGAATCAATAGTGATGATAAAACTGAGGGAAAAATTAGATGAGAAATTTTTTAGGTGCTAAAAGTACCTGACTTTGTTTTCTGAATGACTGGCATTAAGAAAATACTAGACCACAAACCGATGAACACCTGATTTTTGATAAAGGAGCCAAAAGTACACAATGGAAGAAAGAGGGCATCTTCAACAAATGGTGCTGGCATAACTGGATGTCAACCTGTAGAAGAATGAAAGTAGATCCATATCTATCACCATGCACAAAACTCAAGTCCAAATGGATTAAAGACCTCAATATTAATTTGAACACATTGAGCTTGATAGAGGAGAAAGTGGGAAGTACTCTACAACAAATGGGCACAGGGAACCGTTTCCTACGCATAACCCCAGCTGCACAGACTTTAAGGGCAACATTGAATAAATGGGACCTCCTGAAGTTGAGCAGCTTCTGTAAAGCAAAGGACATTGTCACTAAGACACAAAGGCAGCCTACTGACTGGGAAAAGATCTTCACCAACCCTGCAACTGACAAAGGTCTGATCTCTAAAATATATAGGAACTCAAGAGACTAGACAGTAAAATGCCAATTAACCCAATTAAAAAATGGGGCGCTGAACTGAACAGAGAATTCTCAACAGAAGAAGTTCGAATGGCCAAAAGACACTTAAGGTCATGCTCAACCTCCCTAGCTATCAGGGAAATGCAAATCAAAACAACTTTGAGATATCATCTTACACCTGTCAGATTGGCTAAAATCCAAAACACCAATAATAACCTTTGCTGGAGAGGTTGTGGGGTAAGGGGTACACTCATCCATTGCTGGTGGGAATGCAAACTTGTGCAACCACTTTGGAAAGCAGTGTGGCGGTTTCTCAGGAAATTCGGGATCAACCTACCCCAGGACCCAGCAATTCCACTATTGGGAATCTACCCAAGAGATGCCCAATCATACAACAAAAGCATATGCTCATCTATGTTCATAGCAGCATTATTTGTAATAGCCAGATCCTGGAAACAACCTAGATGCCCTTCAGTGGAAGAATGGATGAAGAAACTGTGGAATATATACATGCTAGAATACTACTCAGCGGTAAAAAACAATGACATCTTGAATTTTGCAGGCAAATGGATGGAAATAGAAAACACTATTCTGAGTGAGGTAACCCAGACCCAAAAAGATGAACATGGGATGTACTCACTCATAATCGGTTTCTAGCCATAATTAAAGAACATCGAGCCTATAAATTTGGGATCCTTGAGAAGATAATAAGAAGGTGAACTCCCAAAAAAAGATATAGTAATCCTCCTGGATATTGGAAGTAGACACGATCGCCAGGCAAAATTGGGAACTTGAGGGTTGGGCAAGACTGGGCCAAGGGAAGATGGGGAGAGAAAAGTGTGAAGGGGAGAACGGGGGGAGCTCGGAGGAATGGGGTGCTTGGGATATAGGAAGGGTGGATATGGGAGCAGGGAAGCATATATCTTAATTTAAGGAGCTACCTGAGGGTTGTCAAGAGACTTGACCCTAGAGGGGTTCCCAGGTTTCCGGGGAGACGCCCCCAGTTAGTTCCTTGGGCAGCTGAGGAGAGGGAGCCTGAAAAGGCCAGTTCCTATAGCCATACTGATGAATTTCTTGCATATCACCATAGAACCTCCACCTGACGATAGATGAAGAAAATGACAGAGCCCCACATTGGAGCACCGGACTGAGCTCCCAAGGTCCTGATGAGGAGCAGAAGGAGAGAGAACATGAGAAAGAAAGTCAGGACCGTGAGGAAACAACCATCTGGCGACAGATGGGGAAGGTGACTGAGCCCCACATTGGAGCACTGGACTGAGCTCCCAAGGTCCTGATGAGGAGCAGAAGGAGCGAGAACATGAGGGAGAAAGTCAGGAACGAGAGGGGTGCGTTCACTCATGGAGACGGTGGGACAGAACTAATGGGAGATCACCAACTCCAGTTGGAATGGGACTGATGGATCATGCGACCAAACCCGTCTCTCTGAATGTGGCCAACAGCGGGGGCTGACTGAGAAGCAAAGGACAATGGCTCTGGGCTCTGATTCTTCTGCATGGACGGGCTCTGTGGGAGCCTTCTCAGCTTGGTCGATCACCTTCCTGGACCTGGGGGGAGTTGGGAGGACCTTGGTCTTAGCATAGAGTGGGGAACCCTGATGGCTCCTTGGCCTTGAGAGGGAGGGAGGGGAGGTATGGGTGGAGGGGAGGGGAGGGAAGGGGGAGGAGGAGGGGAGGGAGGGGGGAGGAGGAGGGAAGGAGATGGAAATTTAAAAAAAAAAAAAAAGAAAGAAAGAAAAAAAAAAAAGAAAATACTAGACCAAGGATGAAAACCATATTCCTGGTTTGCCCACCTTAGTCAATTTTAGTATGACTTTCACTGAAACAGGTAACCATGGTGGGAACCCAGAGAAAGAAGAGAATGGATTTTACCTCCATTTTGAAGCACTTTAGACATCTGTTATAGCCCTGCATGGAGATATCCACAAAGTGTACTAGAGTTTAGGGGAGAGAGAGAGAGAGAGAGAGAGAGAGAGAGAGAGAGAGAGAGAGAGAGAGAGAGAGAGAGAGAGAGAAGAGAGAGAGGAACATTTGAAAGTCTTAACGACTGACTGTGTCTCCCAAATTATAATCTTCTATGGTGACCCCCCCAAAAAAATAGAACACGGAGTCAATGGTAACCTTCTCTGAGACTGTGTCACAGAAGGTATAATGAGTTATGGTAAGGCTATGCTAAGCTTGTAGGAACTTCTAATCTATCCAATATAAAGAGGGTCCTTGTGAAAACAAAAAATAAAGACATAGACTGATGAGAACAAACATAGCCAGGACTGAGGCATTGTGGCTGCCTAACATGCAGTTCCTGGGGCCACCAAAGGTGGCCATAGGCAGGAAGGACCCTCCCCTAGGGACTTCAGTATATCCCAGCAGATAACAGGATTTCAAATGGCCAGAATGTGAGAGAATAAATATGTTTCTGTTGTTGGAAGTGACACTGCTGGATGAGATTTTCCAAAGCCTGCTTAAGAAACTATGACAGGAAGTCATTGGCTAATTGATGGCCCCTGAAGCCAATCTGGAAGCACAATCACTCACAGGAAGAGCACAGAACAGCGGGGGAGGATGCAAATAGGAGAAACGCGAAGATTTACAGTCCAGGTGGAAGAGCATGAAATCACAAAGGAGACAGAGAAAGAACCCATTCCCAGCAGTGCTTGCGTGGTTTGGCAAATGAAGTTCCGCGGAGCTAGACTCAGGGGTTCAGCGACAAGGACTCCAAATATCTGAGCACTCCAGGCAACAGAGAAGTGAAAGAAAGCCACCTCTACTACCCACAAGCCTTCCCTGCATTCCCTTAATTCATAAGATACAGTACACCTCACATCAAGCAAGTCAGCCAAACTGTAGTCCTTAAAGTATCAGTTCTTAACCTTCCTAATGTTGTGACCCTTTAATACAGTTCTTCATGTTGTGGTGTGGTGACCGCACCTACAACCCCAAAAAATTTTTTTATTGCTACTTCCTAACTGTAATTTGCTATTCTTATGAATCATGATGTAAATATTTTTTGTGACCCACAGATTGAAAAAGCTAAAAAAAATACAGAGTGGTAGATGTCAATGTTTTAAACCCAAGTTAGCTAGGAGAATACACTTTTTTTGTTATCTTGTTGGTTGTGAAAGATGTAAATTGTTCTCATTGGCCATTTTATTGAGAATTTCTGCAGGTAAAGAAACATTATCAGGCCTTTCAAATTTGAAATAGTCTCAAATTAAAATAAGTAAATAAACAGGTGTCCTAAACTGACGTCTACAGATTTCTGGCTTATTTTGTCTGGAACAGAACACAAATAATGGCTATTTTAAAATCTTCCTTGAAGGATTCCAGTATGTGGCAGACCCATGAGAAGAAAACTATGTCCCAAGCTCTGTGTTTCATCTTCAGTTTCTCATCAACAGATTAGCTCTTTAATCTGTTTACAGACATGGTGAGCTGCCCATATTTCCTCTTATAGTAAATCCTGGCTGTTCCTGTGCTCACCCGTATCATTTGTATGTCTGCTTGCTTATATGATTATGTCTGCTTACAAGTGTATATTGTATGGGTTCATTCATCTTTTGATTTATTCAGCAAACATTTATTAAGCATCTATAGGATCCTAGTATTTGGCAAAGCATTAAAAATGAGATTTAAGTTTTCCCTTCATGAAACTCAGTCTGGGGTGGAAGAGATGAAAGTGGGCCGTGATAATATATAATGGTAAGTCTCTAATCAGGCATAAGCACAGGGTGTTTTGGAAATGCAAAGGTCCTAAATCTGCTAAGAGGGTCAAGGAAGGATTAATAGATAAAGAAATGTAGTTTTCATTTTGCTTTTTTTTTAAATTCAGAGGCAGGTAGTTGGGTATAAAGAAATAGGACTTGCAGAAGAGAAAACTTCATGTAGCTGGTTACATGTAGCCTCTTTAAGGACTACACATCACTCTTGCTCCTTAGTTACATCTCAATACAGTTAGCTCCCACTGTCTCACAGAGTGCTGATGGGAAATGAGGCTATAGTGATGCACATATAGGAAGTACAGTCATAAATGTCCTGCTCTGCCATTGCATGGAGCTTGGGTTTTGTTTTCTAGACTGTCTCTTCCAAAACTTGAGGTATGCCATGGTCTACTCAGGCTGCAACAGAACATACTAAAAACTGTGTGTTAACCAAGAGGCATTTTACTCCTCAGAGTTCCAAAGAAATTTGAAGTCCATAAACAAGATGCCTATTCACTCTGTTCCAGGAGCAGGCACTCTTCCTGGAACACAAATAGCCAGCCAGTGTCTAGCTATGTGCCCCTGATAGAAAGACCCTGATAGAAAGAGATAAAATACTTTGAACTTTCCTTATTATTACTAGAACACTGACCTCATTGCGAGATCACCAGCATCATGATCTCATTTAAATCTACTTACCTCCCAAAGAGCTCTTCTCAAAATTACATATTGAAGTTTAGAGATTTAACATATATGACATATGTATTTTTTAAAGTCTCTTTATGTAACCCAAGCAAGCCTCAAAGTTAACCATCCTCCTGCCTCAATCTCCTGAGTTCCTGGAACTATAGGCATGTACCACCACACCTGGATTAGCATATACACTTGAGGCAGTATAAATACTTAAGATATAAGTGAATGTGCAAATACCAGTGCATATGCTTAATAAGTATATATACAAATTCACAGACAGCAGCTACAGTGTATGCCTGAGACTGCGTTCCTAACAAGCTCCTAAGTGATGTTGGAACTGCTAGAACAAGTTTTCATTGGTTATCAGAATCACAACCATAGGTGGTAGGAAAAAAACCAGAGAACTCATCTATATATTTTTAAATCTTCAAAATGGAAAATAGTGTTAAATATATAGGAACTCAGAGAATGTACATAATCAAAGCCTAATTCTTGAGATTTGATTCATTTTTATTTTATCTATATGAGTGTTTATCTGAATGCATGTCTATGTACCAGGTGTGTGCAGTGTCCACCACGTGTGTGAAGTGTCCACCAGGTGTGTACATTGTCTGTAGTGTCCATCAGGTACGTGTGTGGTGTCCATCAGGTGTGTGCAGTGTCCAACAGGTATGTGCACTGCATGCCCCTGTCTGCGCTCTCTGTGCTAGAATCCAGTTTGTGAGCTTCAGGCAAGGGGCTGGAAGTTGAGGAAACACACGCAGAGACAGAGCGACACACAGACCTCCAATCACTGGTACAAAGCCCTTCTTTAATAGCACCATGGAGGCTTAAATACCCTGCAGTCAATGGCCAACATGTGAAAATCCCATCCTCTGATCCTCTAGGCAAAGCACAGATTTTAGTAACTCCAATTAGATGGTTCTAGCAGGGAAGAACAGCTGAAGGCCAGGACTCAATTAGTCCCAACAGTCCACCTGCCAGTAGCCCCTAAGTTACCCGCCCACCTGGGCGTGGCCTCTCATGCTGATGTAAAGCACATATCTGGCCTCTTTTCTCACTCTGAGATTTAGTTGTTATTCCCCATTCCAGCAGAGGATTGTGTTGTAGGAGAGGGTCACTTTGTTTCATCCTGGCACCCAGCTAGCTTACACCCAAAATAATCACACAGAAATCATATTAATTAAATCACTGCCTGGCCCATTATGTCTAGCCTCCCATTGGCTAACTGTCACATCTTGATTTAACCCATTTCTAATAATCTGTATAACACCATGAGGTTGTGGCTTACCAGGAAAGATTCTAACCAGTGTCAGTCTTGGGCAGGAGCTTCATGGAGTCTTGACTCTGCCCTTCTCCCTCCCGGCATTCCAGTCTGTCTACCCCGCCTACCTAAGTGCTGTCCTATCAAAAGGACAAGACAGTTTCTTTATTCAACCAATGAAAGCAACACATAGACAGAAGAACCTCCTACACCAGATTGTGATCTGTGAGTCTATTCCTAAATACATAACCCTCTATTACACTCTCTTCTGAGCTAGTGTGGAATTTCTTTTAAGCATCCTTCTTCATCTAGCACCCCACGTGGATCCAAACACCACACCTACTGAGTGGATTGGCTTAAAGGCCTAAATGGTCCACAGTCCAGAAAGTCTCCCACCCTCACCCACATGACTTGCTTTTACCTACTAAGCAGTATTTTGTAAAACCTCCACCACAGTGGCACTAATTGCATGCAGCAACTTGGAAATTTCCCAAGTACACACCCACCCCCCCCAACCCTCACTGCTTTGTTCCCTGCTGCATGGCAACTTGCACAACTTCTAGCTCCTGAGTTCTGGGCTTCTTGCTCCGTGTACAGGATGGATTTAATTGCTTTTAGTTTGTCAAGCAAAACATATTTTTTAGTATTTAACCAGCACCATGGGAGGGAAACTAAAGCTGCTTAGGACTGTTCTTGGCACCAAGTTGCACCAATAGTCATGACTCTGCAACAATGACACCTGCTGGACATTAAAGATTATTATGCCTAAAACACCTAGTCAGGTAAGAAACTGAGTCACATGGTGAGATGGACAAGCACCCAGGCTCTGACAGGCCTCACCTGGTGGTTTAATGCACCCATATTTTCTTAGGGCCACAAGCAGCAGGGCTGGGATGCTTGAAGCTATGCAGAGAAGAGCAGCACTAAATCAGGAGCAACTGAACTGAGTTATCCCACAGCCACACCTGGTACCCAGCCTTTCCTGTGGGTCTCCAGAGAATCATCTCTTCTTCCTAAGGAATCCTTAGGTGTCACCATAGTTTCAGAGAACCAATCTGGGAGTTAAAATTGGTTGCTTGAATATTGTTAAAGTGATATCTGAAAATATGAAAACTGTATCTACAGGGCACATAATAGCTTATTACAGGCAGAATCCTGGGTGGGGACTCAGAGGAGTCTACTTGTGACTGCTTACTACCCTCAAGGCCAGTTCTGTACAGCACTTGATATGGGTCCATTATCCCATATCCAGTGGAAGAATATACATGTGATTAAACACAGCCTTGCAAACAAGATAGATGTGGGCCTAAGTTTCATTGTGCCACTCCTAGATGAGAGACTTTGTAAACCACTGGCATGAGGTACTTTTTGTTGATATGAGAAAACAACAACAACAGAACAACAACAACAAAACTCCACAACCAAAACAACTTACCCAATGGAGAGTTTATTTTGGCTTACAGTGCTAGATGGAGAGATCATAAGAATGCAGAAGGCATGACAGCAGGAGTACAGAAAATTGAGATATTACATCTCCAACCAAATATAGAAATTGAGCAAAGCATACCAGCAGCAGAACCAGGTTACATACCTCAAAACCTATGCACCCTGCTGTACTCTCTCCAGCAAGGTTCCACCTCCAAAACATTTCACTACCTCTCTGAACCTCATTGGCAACTAAGGACCAGGTTTTCAAATATGTACATCTATGAGAGACATTCCTCTGTCAAACCATCACAACCTTCATGTTTCAAGTCATCTTTGCTTACTAGTGCACTCATCCGGAATTTAATAAACACTTGGTGTATTGGTCTGTTTACAGAATCAGCAAGATTATGTTGGAGAGCTCACTTATTCATAGAACATATTCCTGATGTCCCTCTTTCTTGGGTTGAATCCAAAGAAATAACTATATAGGATGGAGTTTCTAACCTTTCCCTGTTTGAGCCAGAACTCCTTATCCTTTGCTAAATTCACTAAGCAGTAGAATTGGTAGGTATATATATTCAACAACTCATGTTCTTTTAAGTTCATGTTCTGGGGTGAGATAGAAGAAAGGCAATGCCTGGATGGCTTACTCACTGCAACTCTTTTGCACAGCCTGTAATCATGTTACAATTCCAAAGACTTGTTCCTCCAAGCTGTTAAGAAAGTCAGCTGAGTGGTCTCCATTAAGCCCTGTGCTCTGGGTTGCCATGATACCCCAAACACTTTCATTTATTCATAACAATCCTCATCTGCTTTTGAACACCCTGAATTTCCACAGGTTCCAGCCCCCTCCCTCATTCACTGTGCAAGAGAGCCATCCCATGAGGCCTCAGGAAGCTAGGCTACAAGGAGGCTAGAGCTATGCCCTGTGAGGACTGTGGAGAATTGTGGGGTATCATGAAGACAAGTGGAAGAGGGTATAAGCATCTCCCTTACCATGCTGTTACTCCACCAGAGACCATTCCCTCTTCTATGACCAAACTGAAATAGTGCTGCAAGGGGCAGGGACAGATTGACCCTTCTGTGAGTATGGATGTTGTTGTCTCTAGGTAGCCTTCTTCCCTCATAACATAGTCATTTGTAGAAAACTCTGCCTCCTACTACGCACTCTTCAGTGTATAGCTCCAGGATATGGAAGGAGGGGTATTTAATTTATCTTTTCCATTTGGATTTATCCATAGGAATGATTCAGGGAAGCTGGCATAGGTGAGATAGGCTACCAGAACAACTATTGATTGGCTTATTTGAGCACAAAACATGGGCATTATTTAAAAGGCTACATGAGAAATAATTGCATCCAGGGGGGATTTCATGTGCTTATAATTTAGCCAACCTGACACAGAGACTGGCCTGCTTTTATCTTTCTAATAACAAGACCCTTGGCTTCTTACAGAAATGGATTTTGAATCTGGACATACTGCTATAGAGATTTGCATTGGTATGGATCTTGGTTTGTTGATACAAATTTAAGATCAATTTTGTTATGTGTGTATATTTGTTCTTGATTAAGGTATTGTATTTGTACAGTTCATTTAAAAATGTAATGAATAATTGAGAAATATAAGTTAATAGGTAGTCATCTATAATAGTCAAGCTTATAGTCATGTTAGTTAGGTTTTCTAGATGTACAGAGATATATTTCAGATGGATAGGGATTCTTCAAATCTTTCAAAGACCTTCAGATTATGGCATTTAAAATGTTTTAAGAGCTTAAGACTTTTTATGACAATGAGACACATCTGCTCCTGGCAGCACCTATCTACTTCAAGGGGATGATGGGCATAGAAGATGCTCCTCATGTTGTTTATTAGCCATTTGGGTGAGAAACTGCTCTTGCCTGGACTGCTTGATGGTATATTATATGAACTGAACATTCAGGACCCACAGAAAAATGACTCCTGAAATTGCCTAAAGAAGGTAAGATACAGAAGAAAGTGTCACAAGGACATGTGCTCAACTATGTTCATAGCAACATTGTTTGTAATAGTCAGAACCTGGAAACAAACTAAATGCCCCTCAACTGAAGAATGTATAAGGAAAATGTGGTACATTTACACAATGGAGTACTACACAGCAGAAAAAAACGAACATCTTGAATTTTCCAGGCAAATGAATGGAGCTAAAAAACATCATTTTGAATGAAGTAACCCAGACCCAGAAAGATAATTATCACATGTACTCACTCATAAGTGGTTATTAAGTATAAAGCAAAGAAAACCAGCCTACAAATCACAATCCCAGAGAACCTAGACAACAATGAGGACCCTAAGAGAGATATACATGGATCTAATCTACATGGAAAATACAAAAAGACAAGATCTCCTGAGTAAATTGGGAGCATGGAGACATTGGGAGAGAGTTGAAGGGGAGGGGAGAGGCAGAGAGGGGAGCAGAGAAAAATATAGAGCTCAATAAAAATCAAAAAAAAAAAGAAAGTGACTGAAAAACTGCCAATATTGGTGGAACCGTCATTGAAATTTCCTGCCTCATGGAAAAGTCTGCAGGATACTATAGACCTGTAGGCTGAAGATGGGTGCCCATGATGTAACAGAAGAACTTTGGGTGACTCTCCAGGCAGTGAGATGTCTCTGTCAATTCTAGAGATTTGGAAGTTGCTTACATTGCATTTCCTGTTTACTTAGGTATGTTCTTCTGGAGTCTTTGATGGAGTTAAAGAACAGATAGTTATAATTATAGTTTTCCTTAATTATGATAAAAGATAAAGTAGATATAAATATTATTACTGTAATTCTTGCTTAATACTTATCTTGTTACATATAATTTTAAAGTTAAAACCTTCCTTTTTATTTAAACAGAAAAAGGGAAATGATGTGAGAAGTCCTTCTGTATATGTGTTGTTTTTATTGGTTAATGAATAAAGAAACTGTTTTCCCCTGTAATAGCATAGAATAGAGTTAGTGAACAAAACTAAACTGAATGCTGGGAGAAAGAAGGTGGAGTTGAGAGAAGCCATTTAGCCCTGCCAGAGACAGACACTGGATAAGCTGTGCTGATAAGCCACAGCCATGTGGCATTACACAGATTAATGGAAATGGGTTAAATTAAGATGCAAGAGCTTGCCAGTAAGAAGCTAAAGTTAATAGGCCAAGCAGTAATTTAATTAATACAGTTTCTGTGTGATTGTTTTGGTTCTGGGCATCCAGGAACAGACAAGTGGCCTCCACCTACTATATATATATACGGTTATACATTTTTTAAAAGTTTAACTTTCACAAGTTGAAAATAACAAAGATGCTCCCTTTTAAAAAGTACCATTGAAATCATTCATGAGAGCTACACACTTTGTATCTGTGACTGAGCTGTTATATGTAAGGAAGATTATTTTCTACAGAAATTTTACGATGGGTCCCCTTCCATTCATCAGTATAACACTTAAGCTTGAGCCTTGAAACCTTCTAATTCCTAGCTAAGTATGGAAAGTGTTAGGTCCATTGTTACATTCTTACTGGATAATAGAATTTGTAGCCATCAGCACTGTAGAAGTCAGAGCAAGAAGGTCCTGAGATGGGCGCAGATTTTTGATCCAAGATGTATGCATGAGATACTTAGAATACAGCAAGCAGGTCATTTTCAGATGGCTATTTCTGGGGAAACTCACTGACCTCCAGGCAAAGAGATGTCAGTTTTAGTTCTAAACCTCAGTTTTAACCTGGGGTAAAAGATTAACTCAGTAGAAATAGGCACAAAATTTTTAAGACCAGGCAAACACACATACACACACACACAAATATATATATATATATATATATATATATATATATATATATATATACACACACATACATACATACATACACATATACATATATACATACATATATATATATATATATATATATTACATAAACATATATATATATCATCAAAAGCCAGAAATATGCTTAATGGAAAACTGAAAAGCCTTTTAACATTAAATATAATACAGGAATGTTCACCATTTCCACCCTTACCTTTAAATAAGTGTGAAACTGCAATTAGTAGGAGGTGTGGAGGGAGATACAATTGCTGTGTGCGATTGAAATCAAGAAGCATTCCCATTATTTTTTGAGTGACAGTTATTTCACAAAACTCAAGGCAATCCAGATGCAATGTATTACAAAGCAAGACATTTTAACAAACTTGTGAGGTTAGCAATAAAATCAAGTTTTCTTATTTAAAAAAGTACAATCATCAGAAGACAAAATGGACTGAAAAAGTCAAATCTACAAATGCCACTCCCCTAAATAAAATACTTTAAAAAGCATCTAGAACCTGCTTTGTAGTCAATAAGAAGATAAATTTTAAAATGGTGAGGAATGTGTTGCTGTAGGTTTTAATGCCATGCCATGTTCCAAACATGTCAAGTGAGGGCTCAATTCTTTAAAAAAATGCATAAAATTTCCCCATATTGATGTTTAGCTCTTACTTGATTCGCATAAGCACATCAACGGCCTCTTTTCATAATGATGCATATGTTACAATTTTCTACAAGGATATATACATATATAGGTTCAATAGGTAATCACATATATATATAATCATATGTGTAACCTTAGATAAAGCCCAACAATGAAAAGACTTAAGCCTCAATAGATTATATTTAATAATATATCTGTATGTACACTTACATATATGAAAGCCATAAAAATTAATGCAGAAATAGACCATGAATTTGAAAGAGTATGGAGGAGTATATGGGAGGGTTTAAAGGAAGGAAAGGGAAGAGAGAAATGTAATTATGTTATAATCTTAAAAATAAAATTAAAAAATGCTGTGATGTTAAGGTGTTAAAATAGCTTGCTATTATATTATATTGAAGTTAATTCATGAGAGATTACTTTGAGGTAAGTGAATATTTCTTTAAGGATATTTCTTCAATCAATGCTTTATATCCCATATTTATTTCCTTATGTTACCCAAGTAAAAAACCAATAAAGTCATGTAAGAAATAATATATATGCATATAATATGGACATACATAATTATCAAAATCTTGAAAGCATGAAATGTTTCTAAATTAATATAACAGAAGCTAAAAAGCAAAATGTTGAACAATATTTCTCAACTGCCATACATAATGAGCCAAAGGAAGAACTGAATAAATTCACATATATTACAAAGCAAAAACATATACATTCCCAAATACACAAGAAGTTCAAAACAATTAATTATAAAGTTCATAAGACACTGGAGGCCTAGACAACTGATACAAATATCAATAGGTAAAGACACGAATAGCCGATGACAACAGAGACAATTATACTTGACTAAACTCAAAGCCACATATCACAAAGCAAGATATCACATCACATTGATTTGATAAACATAAATTATTATAATCACTTTTGGAGACCAACTTAGAAAAAATGAAGACAAAATAGCAGGCAAATGGATCAGGGTGAAGGACATTGGCACCTGTATCTGTGAACAGGTGTTTGTGGGAGAGTGAGCACATACTCGTTCACCTGCGAAGACTTAACACTCACAAGAGACAGAAAATTGCCACCTGGAATCTCATAACATGAAGGTAGTGGGGGAAAAGAAGCATTTATTTTCCATTTTGAACAATTCCTTTTCCATGTTGCATTATTTTCTTTTACGCAACATGGAAAAGACTAGGCCAAAATTGAAACCAGTTCTCACTTTCCTCCATTCATGTTTTTCCCATAGATTTATACCTTTATTTTCAATATTAGAAGGTAATATTGTTTGTCAAAACTAATGTGAAAAAACAAATACAAAGGAAAAAGAGAAAAGACAGTTTATATCCTTTGAGGAGAAAGCATGTCTTCTTACAGTTGACTCAGCACAGAGAGACACATTTCTCTGAAATACCATGTCTCACATGTTACGGACTGAGGCGATTGTTTGGGTTCTGTAGGAGCCTCCACAGTCTTCATGACATTTCCCCTCAAGTCATCAAGACTGTAGTGACCCCTTGAAAAATGATGACAACACCTGCTTCCAGTCATCACAGTTTCTATTGGAAGTCATTGTTCTAGTTTTCGAAAGTGGCTTGTTTTTTACTTATTTATCTTAAAAACAATGCTATTTGTCTGTAAGCCTTGCTTTTCTCTCTCTCCTGTTTTCTTTCCCTTAGAAAGAAAAATGATTGAATTCACATGGTTGAAGAAGAAAAAACAATTCCCGTGATGTATCTTTTAACCTCACATGATCACAGTGGCATACAGGTATGTACACACACACACACACACACACACACACACAAAGAGAGAGAGAGAGAGAGAGAGAGAGAGAGAGAGAGACAGAGACAGAGACACAGAGACACAGAGAGAGATGCAAATAATTATATGATGGAAATAAGCGGGATAAGGAGAAGGATAAGAAGGAGGGGAGGAGTAGAGGAAGAAGAAACAGAGAAAGATAAAGTAGAAAATGATGTCTAAGTTTAATGAGGAGGAGGAGCAGAAGGAGGAGAAGATGAAGGAGGAGGAAGAGGAGAGGAAGGAAATGAAGGAAGGAGGGAGGGAGGGAAGAAGGAAGGAAGGAAGGAAGGAAGGAAGGAAGGAAGGAAGGAAGGAAAGAAGGAAGGGAGGAAGGCAGGCAGGCAGGCAGACAGACAGACAGACAGACAGACAGACAGACAGACAGAAAGAAAGAAAGAAAGAAAGAAAGAAAGACAGGAAAGAAGGAAATAGAGTGTCTAAGTTGAACATTCCTTACCCAAAGCGCTTGTGATAAAAAGTCTTTCAAATTTTGGACTTTCTAGATACTTAATTTTTTTGAGGATTTTTTTCATATTCCCTCCTCCCTTCAATGCGTCTTGTGTTCTCACTTCTCAAACACATGGCTTCTTAGATTTTGTTATTTATTATTGTTATATAAATATGTATATAAATTTATAAATATAGCCTGAGGAGTCCATTTAGTGTTTCTCACATGTGTTTAGAAGTTTGAAGTTTATCTTATACAATTATTTCCTGTGCCTACATTTTCATTCATTTATATTAATTGTACAAAGAGCAAGCTCATCATAATATTTCCATATATGCATATAGCCTGCTCAAATTGTACTCATAATGCTCCTCTCTCTGTCACTTTTAACCCACTGCATCCTTTCACTTCCTCACCCCTAGTAGTGCCAGTGATGTTCAGGTTCTCCTTTACGCCTTAGATTTTGAGTTGAGATAAAATGTTGTATTTATCTTTATGATCCACTCATTTTCTTGCAAACAGCAAATGGATGACTTAACTGTAGTTTGTCACATGATGTAAAATCTAGAATTTTCTGCTAGTAAATTCTGTACTAGTTAGGCTTTTTTTTTCCTAGAGTCACAGAACTTATGGAATGAATTTCTCTCTCTCTCTCTCTCTCTCTCTCTCTCTCTCTCTCTCTCTCTCTCTCTCTCTCTCTCACTCTCTCTCCCTTCCTCTCTCTACCTCTCTCTTTCTCTCTCTCTTGTGAATTTACACACACACACACACACACACACACACACACACACACGGGAATTTATTGGAATGGCTTACAGGTTGCAATCCAACAATGGATAGCTGTGAATGGAAAGTCCAAGAATCTAGAGTTGATCAGTTCCATAAGGCTGGATATCTCAGCTGGTCTTCTGTATATGCTGCATTCCTGAAGATGTAAGCTCTAATGCTAGTGAAGAAATGGATGTAGTTACAAGGCAAGAGCAAGCAGACTAAGAATGAACACACCTCCTTCCTTATTCCATTGTCCCCGCAGCCGAAGGTATGGCCCAGATTAAAGAAAGATGTGTCTTCCAGTCTCAAGGTCTGGATTAAAGGTGTGTCGTCTTGCCTCAAAATCCAGATCACAAGTGTCCCATCCATTTCTGGATTATAGTTCATTCCAGATATAGTCATGTTGACAATCAAGAATAACCAGCACAGTGACATCACATTCTTGCTCAAAAGGTTTTCAAAGTTTTGATCAAGGACATTAAAATATTATCAAATCTTAGTTGATGAGGAGTGAGCTGGCCCTCATCAACTCAGAGGTTTGTGTCACTTTCTCAGTTCCTGTATTCCTTTATAAGGAGAAAACAAATCTTACATAGAATAGATTGTAACTTACAGCAGCCCAAGCAGTCTAAGCAAGAGAGTCAGGCTTTGGATACCTCTATCAGTGTGCTCCTAAGTATTGCATCAGCATAATGTTGAGACTTCCCCAGCCAGACACAGACATCATCATTTCTGTCCTTTTGTATGGTATGGACACAACTAACAGGCATCCAGTTGCCATTCATCCATTGTCCTGGTAGACAACAGATGTGAGAGCTGAACATGCTGCTTTGTCTTCTTCCTCCTCCATTGGAGATAAAGACTCAGAGTTTTCTGTCATTGTATTTTCCCCTGGGAGAAACTACAGTTAATCTTCTAGACATCATAGATATGCTGCCATGTGGATTTTAGTCAGCAGAAATTCCTGCCATGTTGACATCCTTTATTTCTACAGTTATTCAAAGATACTTTGTAATTTTGGTCCTCTGTTTATTTCAGTAGGGAGGAAGATAGATCATCAAGCCCAGGATTCTTCTCATTAATTCTTCATTTTCCCTTCTGTTCCATTTCATAGAATAATTATAAAAATCTCATACCTTGCCTCTTTCACTTTTTAGGATCATTTGAAAAATGTCTTGATACAAAGGTTGTTATTCATTACCCATCTCAAAATACCCCAGAAATGTTCCTCTGTCTGTTAAATTATGTTTAAAATAAAGCCAGTTTCCATTTCATTTCTTTCTCAGTATTTTTGATCTACCTTCACATCCTGTTAGTTCTGATTTATATTTAGTGTTTTAGCATATTTCAGTATTTGCTAGAACATTTGATGAAATATGGGAGCTTATATTTATGAGATTAAATTATTATGCAGTACGCGATTTTGATTAACAAAGTATACCATGGTGTTGTTATGGATTAATAAAGGGGAAAATATATAGTATTACCCAAGAGAAATGAGAGGAAAATTTTAGCTCACAAAAATAATGGAAAACAAATAGCTTCATTGTCCTTTATGTTAAACTGCAAAAATAATTATTGCTAACCTTGCTCTATACTTGGCTCTTGAGAATACTTGAATAGTGCTTCAGTATTTTCTCTCAGAACATGTAATTCATAGCTGCCTAAAGCACCTGCACCTTCTCTCCATTAGCTTCACTGAATGCCTATTTATTCAAATCATTTATGCATATATTTGGCAGTGAATGCAAATATACACATAAAGTAATATAAAAGTAATAT
Source organism: Arvicola amphibius (assembly GCF_903992535.2). Classification (NCBI taxonomy): domain Eukaryota; kingdom Metazoa; phylum Chordata; class Mammalia; order Rodentia; family Cricetidae; genus Arvicola; species Arvicola amphibius. The sequence continues at coordinate 89,490,059 of NC_052048.2, forward strand.
TGTTGAGCTTGACTAAATACAGTCTGGTCTTAGAGAGTTAGACATGGGGTTAGGGATATTGCTGCAAGTTCAGCAGGACAGTAACTGAGTTATAAGATAATTATTCCTCTTCAATGACTCTCACCATGACAACTCAGTCCTGAAATTCAACTATTATTCAGCTCAAATTATTGTCAAAGTTTAAAGTCTGGATTTTATTGACCTCCTTTTGATGTCTATGACATATAATCATCTGGGTATATGAAACCAGATTGTTAACAGCAAGAACAGCTCAGAAAAATCCTTACTGTATATACCTGGACATTTCTTTTGTTAAGCCTGTGCAATGAGTCAGTCTCTGGGCTCTGGCATACACACACATCCACTCTGGGGCAGAAATTGAACATGGCATTCCTATCTCCTTTGCTATCAATTGCAAGTTTTTTAGAGACCAAATAGTCTACTTTGTTTTATAGTCAACACAGGCTGTCTTGAGACTTAAATTTCAAATTTCCGCTCTTCTGTTGTAAAATTTAGACAGCAAGAAAGGGGTGTAGAGGGGAGGCAGGAGAAAGAAGACAAGAAAAAGGAGGAAGAAGGAAAGGAGGAGAAGAGAATATAAAAAGAAGAGAATTATACAGATGGAAAAGGAGAACAGAAAAAGAGAACTTATATGAAAGAAAGCATTAGATTTTTAATGTCAGTAACCACTGGTAAATACCTGCTTGCCATCAGGTTGGAGAAACAAATGTACTATTCATTCAACCCACTGAGTGATTTTGAACCACCTATAGAAATAAATGTAAGAACAATATTGTTTTTGATGTCAAGTCCAAAGGAAACATTACCATTAATAGAACGGGTCAACTACATTTAGCTAGACTATTAGTCTGGTAGTGTTGCCATAACAAAATCTCATGGACTGGGTGATACAAAGACATTAATTTATTTGGACACAGTTCTCAAGATTAGAAGACTAAGAGCCAGGTGTCAGCAATTGATTTCATCTGAGGTCTCTCTCCTTGGTTTGCAAATGGCTGCCCTATCATGTGTACACATTTTGTTCCACCTAGGGCTGAGTTATAATGTCCTCTTCTCATATGCACATGAGTCAATCCAGATCAGGGCCCACCCAGAGACTTCATCTTATTTTAATTACCTCCTTGAAGGCATCAATTCCAAGCAGAGGCACATTCTGTATTGTGGTACTTCAATGTATGAGTGTGAAGAAAGGAAAATATCTCAATCCATAACAAACAGTAAAAGAGTTGCATCTCACTGTATTCAACACTGAAGTGTCTTTTGTTATTCTATTTTAGGTAAATAGTATTTGCCATACCAAAAAAGGCATAGACTACATCTTGTCTTCAGTAAGTTTACAGACTCCTTGGTGAAACCAAATCTGTACATGAAGAGTAGTATTACCCAATTGTGTAGAGAGCACTTTCACTTCTTCCTGGCCACATAATACCCTGTTTCTGTCTACAGGGCATTCATTGTCTAGAAGGGAGGTCCCTTAATTGTCAACACCCATGGATGATTGACTAGGACTTTGATTGCCAGTTACTCTAGACTGCATGAAAAAAAAAAACACAGTGGAAATATAGAGGGAGTTACTTCTGAGTTGTTAAGGGAAAATGGATGAATCAGAAATGCTTTTCTGAAGAGAGAGCTGCCTGGGTGCCATTAGTCAAAGATCAAATCAAACTTTTTGAGGAACCCTGTGTGAATAGTGAACATCGTGTGTGCCACGTTCAGAATGTTGTCATGAAAAGAGTCACCAGTGTTTGGCTCTTTAGGAACAAGGGTTTGGGGACCAGAAGAGAAATACATAGTGCTGCAGACACACAGATGTGCAGCAGGATATTGTTGAAATGGAGACAATAGGCAAGGATGAAATGTGAGATGGGATAGTGATGATTAGAAGACTATACATATTTAAGTGTCAACCAGAAGAAAGTGAGTGAAGGGGCCACACAGTGCAGCTCTAGAAAATCAGGGTGAGGATAGAAGCATAGTAGGCACAAAGGGAAAGGGCATGTAATCCAAGGAGTGTTTCCCAAGAAGAAGTACTATAGACTACAGTCAATAACATTGGGAGTGGTCTGGGTGTCCAGTGTTTCAAGAAGGCTCACAAGATCCAGAACAGGGTAAGATATAAGCACTGACAAGCAGGCAGTTCTTGTTATAAGAGAAATAACTAGGCAAGAAACCAGACTGGAAAGTAGCGAGAAGCAAAGGCCTTTAGACACATGGAAGAGCAGGGCTGAGACTTAATGGTGAGCACGAAGATAGAGTTAGAGAGGAAAAGCAAGAGGAGAGAATCAGTAGTAGGTGGTCTTCTATAAGTCAGAGTTCTATGAAAGAAATATTAAATATGTGGCCCTGATCAATGCTCCTAACTTCCCGTGACCTTTTTTGATCATGAGAAAACTATAATTTGGAGTGTTATTCAGGTTTGAATAATTAGTACATAGACAGAGTCAGTCAGAACTAACCAATGTTTGTCAATGCTTATACTCTCCTTTGGACTACTAGTTGAGATTTGAAAACCTGGAGGACAGAATAGTTAGAGTACTGAGTCAGAATATCTAAGACTTGTCAGACACCACTTCACAGAGCAGCCCTGCAGGGACTGTGTAGGGCAGAAATGATTCCACCAGCTTTAGTCACATGTTAGTCAGGAATGTGAAAGTTCATGGCAACTTGCAGTCGTCCCTCCTGGCATGATGGGTGGTGGTGGGAGGGTGCCCCTGTCAAGGTCAGTGTTGGAGGTGGTCCCAGGGCACCTAGTGTGTACTGCCTCATGATCTGGGGATAAAGAGCTTTCTGTGTGATTCCCTTGCACTGGTTCAGCAGCTGGTGGAGCAGTTCCATATTTCATACGTATCCCAGGCCCTCCTGTTCCCACCTGGAAAGCAGCATGGAGCAATTAGGAGGAGGCTCTGAGCCAGGACACCTGCATGTCAGGCTTGGTTCAGATACTCACCTGCTATGTGACTTGTGACACTAGGAGACTCAATTAACCTCTCTGTGTCTCCATCCCAGGACTTTTTTTTTATCGGGTGGCCATCACTTTGTGCTATAAAACCATCATGAGAACTAAATCTCTTGATGCTTGTAAAAGCCTCATGCATGTGTTCAATAACTCAGAGACTGAGTGATTCATCCAGTGCTTTGTGTTTGCCAATTGGCAGAATATTTGAAAAGTACATGCTTTTTAACCATTCGCTAATAATTTTTGAATATCTTGTTAAATTTCCATAGGATTATGTTTGGTGGGAGACAATAGAGAGGAGTGTGTGTGTGTGTATGTGTGTGTGTTTGTGTGTCTGTAAGAGAGAGAGAGAAGAGGGGAGAGAGACCTTGCTTATGTAGGAGGGGCTCATGTGTTCACACATGTGTAGGTCAGAAAACTTTGACTGTTGTATCATAGCAAAGCATCCACGTAGATTTTTGTTTGTTTATCTGGTTTGGTTGTTTAGCTTTGAGATAGGATCTCTCTCAGGGTCCTACAACTCACCCATTAGTATAGATATGCTGACTATAGAACCCCAGAGGTTCTCTGTTTCCAGCTTCCCAGACTAGGATGATAAATCCATATAATCATCCCAGCTTTGTACATGGCTTCTGGGGACTGAACTCAGGGCCTTATGCTTATATGGCAGTGGACCGAGTCATCTTCCAGGCTCAGACAAAAGATTTGTATCCATATTTTTCAAATGAGATAAAGAAAACTAGGGGTCAGAGAGGTCAGTGAGATTCACTTAGATAAGCCAAGCAAATAATTGGAGGAACTGGACTGGGAGGCCTCCTGTTTTCTCCTTTCCTAGTATGTCAGCCGGAAATGTATCAGCCCAGAGGGATTGCTCCACAACCTCCCGCTGCTTCTTCCTTCTGCTCTCCGACTTGTTCTACCGCAATTAAGTTTTGGCACTAACCAACCAGCATCAGAACAGACCGCACAGGTTAAAGAGATCAACACACAGCACTGCCCTCACTTCACACCAACTGGCTCTCACAGCGTTAAGATCTCACAATTTGTGAGAATGACTTACGGAGCTCCTGCAATTATATTTTTTTGTTTTCTAAACTCATTTTAGACTTTTGACCTCACAACTACAAGACAATAGATTAATGTTCTCCTAACTCGTTGTGTTTATCATAATTTGCTGTAGCGGTAATAATCAACAAATATAAATAGTATGATACAGTAGTTCAGAATATAGGAACTTAACAGAGACAGACTGCCCAACTTTGAATTCTAATTTATCCACCAACTATAATCACCACACTCAGTGGTTGTGCATTGTTGACCAAATGTTTCATTCGTTTTATTCTTCAGTGTCCCTGCTACATTACACGGGTTTGTTCTAAAGGCTTAGTTTTGGACATGAAATGCATAGAACAGTAAATATAACTTAGAGATATTGTTCTTTGGCAAGAACAGGTCTGAAACAGGTAAACTACTTAAGCAAAACATTAATAAAATTTTATCAACTCTCCTTGGGTATTCTGTGGTCTTGACTAATATTTCTGCCCTTTGGCAGCCTAAACAGGCTGAAACAGGTAAAACTACTTAAGCAAAACATTAATAAAATTTTATCAACTCTCCTTGGGTATTCTGTGGTCTTGACTAATATTTCTGCCCTTTGGCAGCCCAAACTATTGTACTGCTGAAACCTGTGTTCTGGCATTAATATCAACCAACCCCCTTCCCTTCCTCATCAAGTTACTGGCAGGTGAAATCTCTGTGTTTGGAGACTGATCTGGACTTAGGCTCTCAGAGAAAAGGCACTTTTCCTGCCTTCCTAGTTTACTCGGTTCTGTTCACTATGAAGTCAGGCTGAGTGGCAAGAAGGTTCAGGGACATGTTCTGTTGGTCTTGGAAACCTCTTAATGTTACACAGTATGTATTGTTTTCTCTAGTAACCCCAAACTAACTAGCTTCAAGGTGCTTTGTAATTCTGGAGAGGAAGGTGCTTTAAACATCACCTTGATCTTGTTCAATCTTCTACTTTTAATGTGAAGACTATGAAGATGCTAGAACAAAGTAGACTTATCCCAAGGCATAACAAAAACAGCTTTGATCCATTCAAACAAGCATTATTAATCTTCATTTTATGACACACCCCTAGAATATCTTGGCAAGAAAGCATCACTTTACTAAGCCTTCTGAAGGATTGTTCTAATGAATAATCTTTAAACCCTTACTCCCATTCTCTTTGTCTATAACGACATCAGCACAGGAAGGGTCTTGGCAGCCAAGCCTCACATGTCATTCAGGCTCATAAAGACATGAAGGATGAAGAGTAACAGGATGTAAGCTGATTTGGGGGCCAACTTAAAACCACAGGTTCTTATCTTCTGTGGAAACAAAAGCAGAATCTCTTTTCCAAAGCAACAAATACTTAGACCCAAATTTTGGAATCAAGATTTTTAAAAATATATAGGTTGGTTTAGCTTTGCAGCCCATACAATGAAATGTCTCTCTGTGCTTAGCTTATTTACAGTTAAAAAATTCAAAGAAAACACAATAATATTCATAATCCAGACTCTGTATATTCCATCTTTATATTGCTTATTTGTCTTTACTCTATTACTTTTTAATATTTATTTTATTATCATTACTCCTTTAATCTATTATGGGCTACACTCTGTCTCTTTTATATTACATCTACTGTTTCTTTAATCTTTTTCTTCTCTTTCCCAAGCCTATGTACATTTTTTAAAAACACTGAGTCTCATTTAGAGGTCTTTTATATCTAAATCTGTCCTATTGTATAACTGTAATTATTTTCTGACCAGAAGTACCTCTTTTTTATGTTAAGTGGGTGTAGCTAGTGTCAACATGGGTCTGCCTGCTTGCTTTGTGCAGTCCAACATGGCAGAGGCATGTTTGCTACCTCTGAGAGTCATGTACACTGCCCCATTTTTAGGCACATAGTGGGTATATTTTGCCATTAAGCAAGTTGTAGCACTCTGCTCACAAACCCCATTTAAATGTTCCATTGCTGGACCTCCCAAAAGAGTAAGAGCCATATGTGCTGGCAAACCAGGAAACCACCATTTTAAAACCATTTGGCTTATTTCTGCTAACACTGAATCAAGAAGACCTCTTTTAAAGGAGCTATGACTTGCCACCAGCAAAATGCTGACTGCCAAGAAGTTGTGCTTAACTCTGTTCTTTTGAGTTTAGAATACTTTTAAAGCTTTCTCAGTTTTTTATTAAATATTTCTTATAGTTTATTTAACTTTAGTTTATGTGCATTGGTATGAAATGTCAAATCCCCTGAAACTGGATCTTCAGACAGTTGTGAGCTGCCATGTGAGTGCTGGGAATTGAATCCGGGTCCTCTGGAAGAGCAGTCAGTGCTCTTAACCACTGAGCCATCTCTCCAGCCCACTTTCTCAGGTTTTACATGGATATACTGACCACATTGGTATGCCAATCTGTAGTAGAAAGCTGCTTATTAATTTCCCAGCCACCCAGACTCCAAAAATAATCACAGAAGAATTGTATTATTTAAATCACTGCTCTGGCTTACTCATATCTTAAATTAATCCATTTCAATTATTTCATATTTTATCATAAGACTCGTGGCCTACCAGGCAAGATTCCAGCTGACAGCTCACATCTTTCCCCTCTGACAGCTACATGGTGCCTTACTAACTAACTCCACCTTCCTTCTCCCAGCATTCAGTTTAGTTTTCCATGCCTATCTCTATTCTGCCCTGCCAGGACCAAGACAGATTCTTTATTAACCAATGGTATTCACAGCATACATAGGGGAATCCTATATCATCCCTAGACTAGTCTTTATCAGTCAGTTTATGATTCTTAAATTATCTGGCCAGACTTTTGGTGGCTTTTCTCAGACTTACCCCCACCTCCATTCCCCTGCCCTCCCATTTCACTCTTTACTCCTATTCTTTTCTCCTGCCCTAGACATAATGGTTCCCAGATCTGGCTTCCCCTCCTGGCTGCAGCCTATTTTGGGTCTCTGCTTCCCTTCCCTTCAAGCTTCACCCTCTTTTCATCTCCAGATACCTGGCTATTGGTTTTTTTCTTTACATCTCCTCAGTTATTTCTTTTCAGATCTGTCTCCAATTTCACACACCTACTAAAAAGTTAAAAGTTCACATTTTTGTTGTTATTTTTGTTGTTAGTGCCAATAACACAAATTAAAGCAGTCACAAACCTTATAAATTATTCAGGTAAGATGCCCAGCAAGCATATCATATAAAAGACATTTTAGAACATTTCCATCCTTCCGAAGGGTAATGTTTTTTAAAAGGGGCTCGACTCTGATAGAAAATTCTAACCTAACCAAAGCAATGGTTCGAGGTCCCCAATAGTGCCTCAACTGTGCTGCACTCTCACGCACGCTGAGGAAGTTCAACAACCCCCACAATTGCTGGTCTGCAATCACTGTATGGCCGCCATTACACTAAGCTGGAAATTAAGAGATTTCATGTGGCTGAAATACTCTTGTGGACGGGATTTTGAATGACACAATTCAAATCAGCTGAAAACTGCTTTGATTTCCATTCCTACAAGCACAGGATTGTGGAAAGATGAAGAGACAGGCAGCCAAGGATCTCTCAGAGCTGATTGATAACTGAGGCTGTATCTAAGGATAGCCAGGCACACAGAGAACCTGATGCTGGACCTTATTGATTTTCCTAATAGGTCACTCCTACCTGAGCTCATTGTTGGTCCTCTTAAGAATATGCAGGCCCAGGGTGAAAGGGAAGCCTGCATCATATTTCAGAAAGCACTAGTGACTCCATATAAGTGGATGATTTTGCCTTCAACTTGATAATTCACTGAACTGACATCCTTTAGTTCCTCCGCTAAATGCTTCTCAGAGAACACTGCCACAATTGAACTAGAAAATTAGAGCTCTTAGCTGGACTCCCTGGAGGTGCATATGTAAAACAGAATCATAAATGATTGTCACTTCAGTTCAGAACATAAAATTAATCATGGCCAAAGAGGAAATCCTGAGTCCTACAGGAAGAGCCATCAAGGGTCATTGGTCACCATCACTGGCCAGAGATGAAAATGAAAGCCTCTGCTATTACTTTGGAGCACTTGTGTGGCATGGCTGCAGTTGCCACAGAACCTGCAGAGAATCCACAACAGGAAAATTATTCCCCTGAACACTTTCTTTTTATTGAAAAATTCAAAAGCTCAGCCTCAGGCAGTGGAAACACAATCCAGACAGGAGCTTGCTCGCTGAACATCCTTGTTCTTTCTAAGCAGAGGGAAAGCAAGAGGGGTCCTAGAGACATGTGGTGAAGGTACAGGACATAGGGCCAAAGCCAAGAGGCTTCCAGAAGCTTCTTTCCCACCGGAACAATGAGGTCAGTAAGAGATCATTTGTGGAGGCTCTTCAAGCAAAAGCAACAACATCCACTGGGTATAAGAATAAGGTGAAACTTTAATGGTCAGTTGGAGTGTGCACCTTTAGGCAGGTCACCATGGGCTAGGGATCTTTGCTGTAAAAGCAGCTAAAGTCTCTTAGTGAATGTGAGTTCCTCAGTATCAGTTGGATGAAACACAGGATTCAGGCTCTGGTTAAATGAGAAAGGAAACACTTCATTGGCAATTTCTATTTCCAGTGAATTCTTATCATATGGTCCTGGTTTAGGGCACTGTGTCCTACCCTTAAAAGACATTTTAAAGCTCTGGGTATTTAGTTAAATGATCTCTTATCAAAGTAGGAGACAGATTTTGTTTTTCCTCGAGTTAATGTGTATTCAGTGTAAAGACAGGTCTCTGTACTCCAAGGCTTTCTGTTCAGTATAAATGATCTGAACACAGAGGACCCATACATACAAGCCTGTATGTTATCACTCAATGTCATGGAGTGCAGATGCCCACTGTTGCCTGCTCTATTATAAATGACTTCTGAAAGGAGATACTTGACCTCCTGCCAATATTTATGAGAAGAGACATGTGATAGGAGTCATATCTATAGAAGGAGGGTCCTAATAGAAACATGCAGGGTACCCTCAGAGATTAGGGTAGAATATATATACCCTCTAAGTTACCACACATATATCCAAAACACACATACATGATACCACAGATGGTATGCAACAGCACCCATAGCTCTTGCCTTGGGCCACTCATCAAAGATCATTGTTTTCTCCCTTCACTAGGGCATGCTCTCATTTCAGAATCAGACTTGTCCCAGACCATATCTTAAAAAGCCCTGCCCCAGGCTTCACTCAGGTCAACCAATACCCCCATTCTCTCTTAGAACCTCACACCCTCAGTCTACTGTTGCAGTCGGACCAACCTTTCAGTCTCTACATCTTCCTACACCCCTTAAAAAGCCTTCACAGCTCCATCCCTCTCCTGGAGGTCAAAATCCCAAGTTAAAGAGACATGCTAGGCAGCATTGCTTAAAGACACGACTAGGCTCCCTACAGCTTTTCAAGTCTCTATTTCCCCAATCCCATGTCTCACCACCCCATTTAACCATAAATGCTATGAAGGTTTAACTGGAAGGAAAGGCAGTATAGAAAAGACAGTAGAATAGCCAAAATGACTGCCCTAAACTGGGGAAAAGGGTCCTTGAGAAGAGAAGGTGACAGTGACAGTGGGGTTTGTCTACTTGATAGGATCTGGAATCAGCATTGGAGATACAGCTCTAGGCATGCTTGGGATGGCATTTTCAGAGACAATGGTCTTAGTGGGAAGACCCAGTCTTGAGTTGAAGGGCACCTTCCTGACAGGCCCAGAGTTAAAGAAAGGTACGAAGAAAATACAGAGTTTTCTGCCTACTTTCTGCTTAGTCTTGAGTAAGGACATCTCTGCAGGCTGTTGCTGTGCTCCACTGTCATCAGGCTCCAGCTTCTTGATCCTTTCTTTGTGAACTGAGCCCCAGCTACCCTCAGGATCTTCCGGGCCTCTGTAAGTGATGTGAGGTTGCTGAGGCATCCAGCTTCATGAGCTGAGCAGCTTCCAGTTCTCTGCCTCCCCAGCCTTCACAGTCATTGTTGGACTCCCATCTCTAGCTCCAGTTCTGTATGCCAATAAGTACATTTTATTATATATATGGATGTGTGTGTGTGTGTGTGTGTGTGTGTATCCACAAGTGACAGGGTCACTCATACTGTGATCCTGTCCAGAATCTATCCACCAAGGAAAATGGTTCCAAATCTATCAGCTGGTTGTTATGTAGTCTCTGAACTATTCAGCAGAAGCAGTAGAAAGTTGTGGGTAGAAATGTGAATGCAACTCAGTGAAGCTGGCAATGCTCAAAATCTTCTAATACTGACAAAAACAAGCAATTCCATGATCAGGTAGATCTGGGTTCAAATCCCAGCTCCATACTCTCTGAGCTTCATGAAGCTGGCAAATGAATGTACCTTCTCCTTGCCCCTAATTTCCCTTCTATCAACAACAATAATAGTGATCTTACAAGGCTGCTTTCCTGAGGAAAATACAAATATAAATTCTCTGGCCCATGAGAAAGTCTGGTGGCTTATTTTATTCAATTTATTACATCAAATAGATCATGTTTCTAATCATAGATTTTATATATTCAAAGCTATTTCCTAATCTTAAATGGGTTTTAAACTATGTAATTTCCAGACTTTGGACTTGAAGCTCTATTGGTTGCAGGTAGGAAAAAGAGGCTAGCAATGTCTTGAGACTATGCAGACAGATTAACTATGATAATATGTTATCAACATAAAATTGGTAACAGTAGGGATGTCAGAAGAATTAGCTGATCAAGTGAAGAGGAGAAGACAGAAGAGAAGGCTTTGTGACTGGGTGTTTGTGGCATGCCTCCGGCACCATGAGAACCAGAGGAACTCCAGTATTTAAAACACGAAAGCACAGTAACCTGGTTAATCTCCCTCTGGTTGCATGTCTGTTATCAGATTTTGTTATCTAGCTTATTGGGTTAGAGCAGTAACATGCTGGGATATTTGCTGATCTTAGCTACTTGGTATGAAGTAGAGCTCATGTGTAATGCAAACACAAAGCATGTGTTCATTTTCTAGTAATCCTGACCTCCCTACATCAGAATCTCCCTATGTATATCACCATGTCTTAAATACTTAATCTCTCAAAACAGTATTCAGGCTTGAGTCAGCATCAGTACACAGAATATAAATACTTACAACCCAATGCATGTTTTACAGTAAATGATTATGAATCTTATCTAAAAGCAGACATTGGGGCACTTACAAAGTGAACAAAATATGACTTGGAACTCTGTTTTAAAAAGCTTTGCATATCTGAAAAACAATGCAAAGTTCAAAGTTTATTCTTACTGAACTCAGCTCAATATCAAGAAATGTCATGCCAAGAGAGTCTAATTTTAGAATGTTTCCATCCCAGGGGGAATCAGGGCCAGTCTGCAAAGAAGCACAAATGTGTTTTCTACTCCCATGTTCACTGCTGCCAACATGACAGCATCATGTTGGGGCCTAAGGAGTGGCATAGAGAAAGGGAACATGCAAACAGTTGTATCCAAGGGTTTCTTCAAACCAACACTATGTTGCTGGCAGCTCTTCTCTCCAGGGGGAGAAGGAGGCAGATAGATACTCCCAACTTGGGGCTTGAAGAAGAAGCACTAACAATGGAACTGACTGCTTAAACCTCATGCTTTCACACCTCCTTATCCCCAGAGGCAAGCATTTCCTAAGGAGGGGGGACTTAATCTCGTCTTAATAAATCCAATGCTTTATACAGGAAATCAACACTTTGCAAAAGGGGCTCCTTTCTCCACTTTGCAAAAGTGATGCCTCCAGCAGGAAAACCTCACTAGTAAAGTATAAAAAAGACATTGATCGCCTCTGGGATAATTTTGGAAAGCCCACTTAGAATGCATTAACTACAAATATTCATTAAACACCTACAGACTGAAACAGAGTTCTGAAGTAGAGGGAGTCAGAGAGCCAGAGTACCTACTACCCATGAAAAACTCACAAACTAGTAGTTGGTGGATGCTTTCTCTTTAAAATTGCATGATCGAAGAGAATTTTTAGGTATTATATCAAGAGTGCTGAGGAATTGAGCCTGTCCAAGTTCAATGGACATTTCCATTAGCTACTTCCACAGAAAAAAAACTAAATAAACGCTAATAATCACCATTTTTAAGGCATCTACCACCCCAGTTCCTGGCAGAGAATGTCCCAGTAGCAATTAAGTGAAATTCTTGTGTTTTTTTTTTCAATGGTTTGTCATTACGTGGAAGAAATTTGTATCTTTTGTAGAAAATTCTTGTATCCTTCTAGGATAAGACAAGAGGTTCACATTATCTCTCCAGTGTGCCAGTTAGCCTAAGGATACAACAGAAGCTCAATCCTCGGACATGACACCTAGAGGGGTACAATACTCACATAAGCTCTGCATCCTATATCTGATTTTCAGGTTTTTTATCGTTGGGTATACTTAATGTGATTGTGTTCTAAGAGCTAGTGGCTACTCTTAGATAGGGATGGGCTACAAGACAATTGAGGCAAACAATCTCCTCAGAGTTAGAGCTCAGTTGTTGACAAGGATCCACTGTCTGCTTCTACAAAATGGATTAGGCCATGCCCATCAGCAGCTGTGAAGCATGTACTGTTATGCGGGATGCATCCCTTTTTCTTATATGCATCCCTTTTTCCTTATTTGTATTATAAGTGTGCCAATTATCTACAATTTAATGTCTCAGGTACTGAAAAAAAGATTTCCATTGCCCCCCCCCCAAAAAAAATTTATGTACTGTGAGCTTGCTGAGCTGTTTGCTTTGTATAAAAAAATTGGATGCTCCTTGAATCCTCCCTAAGAACCCATCTTTGGCATCCATGGTCTGGCCATTAAGTTTTGCCTCTGCACTGACCTGCTCAAACATTCTTTCTGATATCATAGAATTTAGTAGACCTGCAATACATTTAAAATGTCACATTATGTGCTATTTAAGATTTGTATTTTACATTTAAGTTGAAAGGGGACCTTTAAAAAATTGCTAGTTCGACTTCTCATTTTACTCATGAGAAATTCTGCCAACATGATTGTCAGGTCACTCACTACACCACCCCCGCCCCCGTAAAAAAAAAGAAAGAGAGAGAGAAAGAAATCTAAATCCTAATCTTTTTATTGTGGCTACTATGAAATGACACATTTGATTTCAATGAGAATAACAGGAAGAAAAAAGTTGTTTCTAATACAAAGATAGAAATTTGGGAGTTAGAGACTTGAAAATCATCCAGGCCACTACCTCCTACTGTTTCTGTAGAGCTCTCTGATCTCTCCTCCTTTACCTTGCAAATGGCAGATGTCTTGTCCTTCTGAGCCCTAGAAATAAGAGGAGCCTGTGAAAATGTGGCTCACTGCACATCTCTAGAAGAAAAAAACTGATGGTCTTAGTAAAAATAGAAAATTCTATTTAGATTTATTATTATTAAAGCTATGGCCTAGAACTATGTGGTAACGTAAGCTCGGGGGCTTCTTGAACTTTTAGGTAATTAACCAACAGAATAAGCTTTCCTAATTCTCTCCTTGTACAAGTTGTTGAACAAATCCTTCCATGTTCAAGGAAATTAGAGGCCACCATATGTGCTTGTATTCTAATCGCCACTCTCCAACAATGTGAAAGGGCTGGGAAACCAGCCAGGGAAGCTGACTGTGGGAGAACTTACCCCCACACCCACCCCCACACAAACACTATTCTTCTATCAAGCTCAATGGAAATGAGTAGGCAAACACAACACTTGATCTCAGCCAAAATGCTGGGAAGTGATTAGAGCTTTGTTGGGGGAAGTTTCTGTCCTGCCTGGTCATGCAATAAACACACAGAAACTATATTATTTGCAATACAACTTGGTCATTAGCTTAAGCATATTTTTAGCTAGCTCTTATATCATAAACAAACCCACCTCCATTAATCTCTGTATCACCATGTGGCTATGGGTTACCGAAAAGATTCCATTATTATTATTATTATTATTAATTATTATTATTATTATTCAGGTATTAAGTATTATAAGTCAATAGCCATTCATGTTTGTCATAGTTATAGTTAGACTAATCAGGTTCTTTAGAGATTGTATTCTGAATAGACAGGTAAACTTCAACCACTTCAAAGAACTGTAGAATATATGGTGTTTAAATAATTTAGGATTCTGTTGACATGAGACATGATTGATCTTGGCAGCACCAATCTATACCCAAAAGAATGTTGAGAACCAAAGACAATCCACTTGGAGCTTGTTTTCTTCTTGGCAAAGCTGGCCTTTGGGCAAGGAACTGCCCATGACTCAACCACTGACAAAATCCACAATGTTTGAACAGAATAAGCAGGATACAAACCTTGCCAAGACATGGTAAGATGGTTCTGAAATTTCTCCTGCCTCAGAAAACGGTCTGTCAGTTATTCTAGGCCTTAGCCAAAGTTGGTTGCCTCAACATTGCAAATTACATTTTGGGTGATTGCCCAGGTAGCCAGTTGTCTCTGCCATCTGCTGAATATTTGGAAGCTGCTTAATTGCACTTTCTGCCTGCTCAAGTAATATTATTTCCCTTCTCAGGCCTTCAATAGGGTTGAGTATTAGATAGCCATAGTTACTTTCCTCTTATGGTTTAACCATGCCATTTCTAAAACAAGACTTGGACTCCTTAGGATAGAATGATTATTAAAACATTTGGCATATGTTCCTTGCTTAATAATATTTATTCTGGTTGTAATTCTAATTTTTATAATTGATATTTGTTATATATATATATATATATATATATATATATATATATATATATATGTTTTAGGCTTAGAACTCATTTATTTAAACAAAAGAGGGAGGTGCTGTAGGAATTCCTCCAGCCAGTAGCCTTTAAGATACCAGCCCACTTGGTCATGGCCTCTTATGCTATAAATGCTGACATAAAGGTCACACTTGCTATGTCTCTCACAGCTTATGGATTTAGTTTCTGTTCTCCATTTGTGCAGAGGACTATGGACTGTGAATCTACCCATAAACAAATATCCCTTTATTATACACACTTCTGAGCTAGCATGGAATTATTTTGTAACTTCTTTTTCAGAGCTTTAGTATAAACCATCTCAGATTCATCTAGACAGGGTGAAAGAAAACTTATCTTCTAATAAGTTCATAGAAGATATATTGTTATTGATTAAAGACAAAAGGCAGTTTATCTCATAAATTTGTCAGGGGAGAAGTTTTATGGTGACTTATAATAACAATTCACTCCATCTTTGCTACCTTTCAGGCCCTGTACTCTGAGTAGAAGATGTGTAAGTGATTAAGACAAAATGCTTACCTCCAGAGAGCTGGTAATCTATCTTGGAGACAAACAATAAGCCACTTCCATAAGGTACACCAAGAACCATGAAAAGGGAACAAAGGACAATTAAGAAATAATGAGGAATTATGACAGGAGTGAGAATGACAAGAGAATTCTGATCTGTGCTGTATAAACTAAGTGGGTATTCAACAAGCAGGAACATGTATAAGCTGTTAAGAGTAGGTTAGACAATGAGAAAAGCTTATGGAAGAGCAGACATTTTGACTCCCTAAGTGTCAATCTAGGGAGCTCAGACCTTTTGGCAAGCAACATTATATATGTTATGTTAAGACATATTGCAGAAGTGATTGACATCTATAATTTGATAGATTTTTTTTGCCCGTTGAGAAAAAGACTTGTTAAACGCAACTTGAATGAAGAAAGACTTTGGCTCATACTTTAGAAGGGTACAAACCATTATGGTGGGGAAGTCATGGTGGAGGTCATAACTGCGGAAGCATGCAGCTGGGAAGACTCACATCAATATACACCAGGATGCAAAGAATAGATAGGATGCAAGGCTTGCCTGCAAACTTCAAAACTACCAGTGGTCCTCTTCCTTCAATGAGACTCCATTTCTTACAGATTTGAAAATCTTCCAAAATAGTCCCATCATCTGGGGCCTCAGTGCTGCAGAATAGTCCTTTTGTATAATGTAAAGATTTGTCACTCAAATTGATTTAATAAAAAAACTGATTGGCCTGTAACCAGGCAGAAAGTATAGGTAGGACAACCAAACTAAATATTCTGGGAAGAAGAGCAGAGTCAGACGAGTGGCGAACAGAAGAGAGAAGCTAGATGGACATGCTGAAAAAAGTACCAAATTGTGTAGCAAATCATAGATAAAAATATGGGTTAATTAAAAATATGAGTCAGCTAGTAACAAGCCTGAGCTATTGGCTGAGTATTTATAACTAATATTAAGCCTCTGTGTGGTTACTTGAGAGAGACTTGTGGGACAGAAACTTCTGACTACACCCCAGTGTTCAAATGCATGAGCCTCTGGGAAGCAGTTCACATTCCAAACACAAAAGTATGACTTTAAGTGACTTAAGTTAAAGAGATCAATTCTCATGCTTACCAGCTGAAGGCCTTTAGAGTAAAAGTGAAGAACTTCTGGGAAGGAATAAAATTGGCCTCAAGACTATACCTTAGGCATATTACTTGAGTGTTCTAGTTTAATAGCCACCCTGTAGATGCCAGACTTGTCACCTGCCACAACACATCAAGCAGTGCCTTAAGTAGGACAATTAATGCATCATCTCCCAATCATTCTGCTTCTCTTAAGGAAGTTGATAAATACACAACAGTTACATATGGTGCCTGGACACAAGGAAATCTACATGTACTAAGAATGGAGGTGGCGGGGCGGTGGTGGCGCACGCCTTTAATCCCAGCACTCGGGAGGCAGAGGCAGGCGGATCTCTGTGAGTTCGAGACCAGCCTGGTCTACAAGAGCTAGTTCCAGGACAGGTTCTAAAGCCACAGAGAAACCCTGTCTCGAAAAACCAAAAAAAAAAAAAAAAAAAGAATGGAGGTGGACCCTGTAGGGGACTGACATCAATGCAAAACTCTTTGTGTATCAAGCACAGGAATGGAAATTTTATTCTACATGTGAACAGAAGTGCTGGGCTGGAAAACTTTAGGTAAGGACTGGCACACTGATTTTAAAAACTCTGTGAGTGTTCCCTTTACTCCACATCCTCTCTAGCATAAGTTGTCATCAGTGTTTTTGATCTTGACTATTCTTACAGGTATAAGATTGTTGAAGGAGTGGCAGGCCTGCTTTTTGTCCTGCCCGGCTGCCACAAGCCCAGCTCCCACATGGCTAGCTTAGCCCCAGAAATAACAACACACAAATTGTATTTACTTAAACATTGCCTGGCCCATTAGTTTTAGCCTCTTATTGGCTAATTTTTACATCTTGCTTTAACCCATATTTAGTAATCTTTGTAGCACCATGAGGTGGTAGCTTACCAGGAAGATTCTAGCCTGTATCCATCTCAGAGAGAAGAGTCATGGCGACTGCCTGAGGCGTCTTCCTGACTCTGCTTTTTTTTCTCCCACAATTCTGTTCTGTCTACTCTGCCAACCTAATGTTCTGTCCTATTAAAGGGCCAAGGCAGTTTCTTTATTAACCAATGAAAGTAACACATAGACAGATGACCCTCTTAGATTATAAAATGGAATCTAAGAGTTGTTTTGATTTGCATTTATCTGATGGTTAAGGATGTTAAGCATTTCCTTAAGTGTCTTTCAGCCATTTTAGATTCCTCTGATGAGAGTTCTCATTGCTGGTGGGAGTGAAAACTAGTATAGCCCCTTTGGATATCAGTATGACAATTTCTCAGAAAATGAGGAAACAATCTTCCCCAAGATCCAGTAATACCACTTTTGGGCATATACCCAAAGGATGCTCAATTGTATCACAAGGGCATGTGCTCAACTATGTTCACAGCAGTTTTGTTTGTCATAGCCAGAACCTGGAAACAGCCTAAGTGTCCCTCAATTGAAGAATGGATAAAGAAAATGTGGTACAATTACACAATGAAGTATTACACATCAGAAAAAAAAATGACATCTTGAAATTTATAGGCAAATGGATAAATCCAGAAAGCTTCATATTGAGTGAGAATATGAAAGACCCAGAAAGACAAACATCATATGTACTCACTCATAAGTGGCTTTTAGACATAAAGCAAAAAAAAAACCCAATAACAACAAGAAAAAAATCCACAATCCCAAAGAGCCTAGACAACAATTAGGACCTTAAGAGAGACATAAATGGATCTAATCTACATGGGAAGTAGAAAAAGACAAGATCTCCTGAGTAAGTTGGGAGCATGGGGACCATAGGAGAGGAGATGGGAGGGGAACAGAGAAAAATGCATAACTCAAAAAAAATCAATAAAAACTTTTTACAAAAGAAAAACTCTGCAAACTTTCCACATAGAGGATAGATGGAGTCCGACAGAATTGTCAGGAGTGAAAAATATCTTCATCAACATTATAATTTTTTGTAATCTATGGCTTATAATAATTTTTTTCATTCTCCCTTCTTTGAGGTGGATAAGCATAGGGAGTAGCTTGGTAACCTGGAACTACACTTGGTTTAGACTATACATACACCTCACTTCTAACAATGCACCTGGCAACATAGTTCACCCATCTGCACCATACTACAGAAACGTCCCATTTTAAACAATGGAGTAAGTTTCTGCCTCTAATAGGTAGTGTGCCAATCTTGTCTGCATTGCCTATGATGCATATGCAATAAGACAAATTGTGTCTCCTAAGTAAACTTTCAGGGAGAATTTTTGTATCTCATGTCATGCC
The DNA here is from genome assembly GCF_903992535.2 of Arvicola amphibius. Taxonomy (NCBI): domain Eukaryota; kingdom Metazoa; phylum Chordata; class Mammalia; order Rodentia; family Cricetidae; genus Arvicola; species Arvicola amphibius. Next base: position 89,508,690 of record NC_052048.2, read on the forward strand.
TATCCCTAATTTGGCACAAGCATCCTTAAGAACAGATGCATCATGGGAAGGAACCTGTGCAGGAGAGGAAAATGTGTGTAACCTAAACCTGTTAAAATAGTGACGTTATCCATGCTATAACCCTAGAACAGTTCTTCCTTCTCTTGGGCCCCATAAAAGAAATCCCCAGGCCATTGCCTGGGAATGTTTGAGTACTCTCTTCCTCAGGTGGTCACTGATTCCTTGTAGTGTGTCTGATACACACCAGTGCTTTCCTTCATCAGCTCCCTGGGAACTGTGAAATCTGTGCTGCCTCCATTTTCAAGTCTGTGACAAAGGCTTGACAACCTGGAAACATCCTGCCCAGCAAGTAATCACCTTCTCCTGGATATCTGCTGCGTGAGATCTCTTCTGTCTTTACATTTTATTTTATCCTGTATTCCAGGTAGGTACATCACCAACCAGGCTATGCCAGTGACCAGAATTTCAGGTCATTCACCTCCCAAAGGACCTGGATGCACAACTGATCGACACATATATCTTTCCAGTCAGCACTGCGATTGTCACCTTGCTGAGTGACACCCTTGGAAATTCATCACCATGTCCCATTTGGCAGCTGCACGAGGAGCATCCTTTATTTATGTATGAGCTGAGCACTGGGGAGCAGTGAGCCTCTGTCTTTAGATCTGCGGGGCTGCTGATCTTGAGAGAACAGCATATTTATTCAGAACCACCCTGAACTGCGTGAGACCTTTACACACTTGTGAGTAAATAGTCTCAGATTATTCATGTTTCCTGTGCAAGTACCATTCATTGCCTTCCCCTAGAGGTTCTAGGTAGCTCCAAAGGTGAGAAGGTCCCAGCCAGCCATGGGGGCAGCATTCATCACCTGGTGATTTGCTTACTCTCTTTCACCTAAAAGGCTTCTAGCTGAACTGGTAACTGGGCACCAAACTGACAGAAAAACGTGACCACCTTCCTACATACAACCTAGAGGCAGCTCCTTAGCAAGAAGTACCAGGAATTGAATAGAGAGGGAATTCAATATGCGCCCTTGACCAACACATATTGAACACAGACTCATAAAGAGACAGCTAGGCTTGACTTCCCTGTCAGCCTTGCACGGTCATTGCTTCATGCTCCTAACCCAGAAAATGAACAGAATTTAATTTGTCTCCTCACGATTCTCTCTAGCTTAGCAAGGCTTCCATGATACCTTTGTACCTTAGGAGGAGTGGAACCAAATTGGATCCTCACCCATGAAAAACTAAAAATCAGATTCTGTAGTCAGGAAATCCTTCACAATTCCTGCATCCTATATTTTTCCTTCATTTCATCTCTCTAGAGGAGATTTTTAACAGTTTTCTAAGCATTAATCCAACAAAAGTCAGTTTTTAAAAGGCAAATTCAAGCTGCTAGAATAACTCAGATGAAGTATTTGAAGAAGTAGGTCTGACCCTTCCAGTCCCAGAGGAAGAAAGGTCACACGGTTACCAAGGTTTCCTCAAGGATTTAGTTGCCTTCTATTTTTACTTCAGGGCAAAGCTTAGAGGTCCACTTTCGCTAGTTCCTTTACATCACTGGAAAAGGAGCTAAAAACATTGAATGGGGGAAGTCTTCAAATCAGAGGAATTTGGGCGGTTCTAGTCTGTGGCTAAAAAATTCGGATATAAAAAATGGGTGGCTGCAGCCAAGTGTGGCAACTGGGGGTTCCATTTCTAGGAGCCACACAGTGAAAGGAGAGAAACGACTTCCATAAATTGTTCTCTGCCTTCCACACACTTGCTGTGGCTTTCCTTTTGAGCACAAGTGCACAAACACGCGCGCGCGCGCGTGCACACACACACACACACACACACACACACACACACACCAAACAAACAAACAAACAAACAAATAAAACCTGGGACCTTAGTTCTTGCCTAGCAAACAGGCAAATCTGATTCCTGTGCTCTTATGAAGGAGAGCAAGCACCCCCCTGTGACCCTAAATGTGTGGCAAACACGCAACCAGGCTCAACGCCTGTCAGCAGTTCAAGGAGAAGAGAAATGTGGGGCAGTGCAGAGACCTGCAAATTCTGCCTCTTGATCTTCAAAGCCAGAGATTTACAGCCTATAATTTAGTCCCAGCTTTCTTTGTGGGAGAATTGTTGGCTGCAGTGCTGTCATCTTGTCTGGACCTTTTCTATGCTGTTTCTGAGTGTCAACAGGAAGCAGCTGGTGGATGATGTTAGGGGACCGTGGAGTTGCATTGCGCTGCCTGATAGTACTCTGCCTGGACATGCTCTTTCCTCCTGTGTGCTAATCTTCACCTCCTAGATATTTTCTCCAGCACAGCCCTTGATTTGAACCAGGGACCCTGTGAATACAGAAATTAATATCCATGCCCACTCTGCCAGTGAAGTAGAAGAGCCAATCCTTCTGCAGCCACTCACCTTCACACTCAGTAAGCTTTCCTAGGGTGTGTGCATGTGTGTCTGTGTGGTGTGTATGTTCATGTATGGAGAGGCACATATATCAGAGCATGTAGTGGCCAGAGAACAACTTTGCATAGTTGGTTCTCCCCTTCATCTTTCCCTGTGTTCCAGGGATCCAGAACAAGTTACATGTACAAAAAGATCCTTTATGTGCTAAGCCCTGTGTCCAGCATTCCCGATAAGCTGTTTCTTTAGAACTTTACTATAAATGCCTGTGACCAGTGGTGGTCACACTCATGTATTGCAGAGGACATAATCTTCAAATACCATGAAACCATCTTACAACCATACAACAATCAAGAAAGAAGATAATATATGTTGAAGATGGGTCATTGGTAATACAACATTAAGGAACTCTTTGGAAGTGTTATTAGCTTAATGACATCTTATGAAGTGTTTATGCAATATACATTTGAACATTTTTGCAACTGTGGCAGAAACAATTTTAAACTAATGATTCAAAAACTCTGCACTATGATATCATCACAGTAGGGGTTAATATTACTTAAAGGAATTAATAGACCCTGTAAAGTTAAGGTCACATGAGTTAGCTGCAGGGGAGAGGTTTTTTTTTTTTTAACAAAAAAAATGAAGAAGAAGAAGAGAGAAAAAGCATCTTAAGCATCTTTCACTTCATCTTAGAATTTCCACTGTACCTGAGGAGAACAAGGAAATGGCATGAGCCATCAACAAAGTTCTCCGTGAAGGCAGGGTGCTCCCCTGCCCCACCCCACTGCTGCACTCTGCGGACACCTGACCTTAGACTTTGTTCACAGTTCCCTCATCTGCAAATGAAGGAGTTGTGCCAGGTGGCTGTTTGAAGAGTAAATGAAGCATCAGAAAAAGAAAACTCATGAGAGTAAACCGTAAAGATCAGGCAACAATTGGCTGCAGGAGACACTTTCCTGGTAGCAATTTCTAGGAAGCTAGAAAATTCAGACTCGGCTGTAACGGGTGGTAGCAGTCACAATGGGAGCATTCTCCAACCAGAGTGAAGTGAATGTGTGTGAGAGAGAGGGGACTTTGAAATAGCCTGCCTAGGCAAGAGGCAGAGAGGATCTGGCTGCCATCAAAGTGAGGTTTTTGTGCTTATATAGAAGTTACTCCTACCATAATAAACAGCTCTGAAAAAGATATAAGAAATATAAACTGGAAAAGAGTATGTGGATATTTCATGGATTACCTCCTAAGCCTCTGTGGAGTTTTCTTACTAGACATAAGAGAATTTTTCTGGAGCTACAAGCCCAGTCCTACCATTGAGGTGTTTCCAGTCCACTGAAAAGACATAATACATATTTGCAAGGGTTAGAGCAGAGGTCCTCAGCCTTCCTAATGCTGCAGCCCTTTAATACAGTTCCTCACAGTGTGGTGATCCCCAACCATAAAACTATTTTCATTGCTACTTCATAACTGCAATGTTGCTTCTGTTCTGAACCATCATGTAAATATCTGTGTTTTCTGATGGTCTTAGGCTACCCCTGTGAAAGGATCATTCAGCCCTCAAGAGGGGTTGACCCACAGGGTGAGAACCACTGTTATAGAGCAAGGCAGTTATCACCTGAATGGCATGAAAACCAATGATATAAAGTATATAAGAGCTTAAAGATATACAATGAGGCTAAGAATGACTGAAGAGCTGGAGTTGGGAAACAGGAAATTGTTTATAGTACAAGACTAACATTTGCTACTAAATCCTCTGAACGTGTCCACAAAGAATTGATTTAGGGACTAGAGATTTAGGAGGTTGACCTGGGAAAAGGCTATGGTTGGCTAATTATAGAAGTCAGGCAATGCCAGTGACTATCACATTATCATAAGACTCAAGAGAGGATTGTGTAAGAATCTTCAGGAGAACAACTCTAGAACTTGGTAAGTCTATGTAGGTGATCTATGAAGGAAACCTTTGATTTTCTTAGCCTGATGGGTGTGTGTGTGAGTGCATGAGTGTGTGTGTGTGTGTGTGTGTGTGTGTGTGTGTGTGTGTGTATGAGAGAGACAGAGAGAGAGAGAGAAATAGAGAGAGAACAATGTGATATGAAGATGATGCCTTAGGCTAGCCAAGTGTCTAGTATACAATTCAGTTAAGATAATAAAACTCAGGAACATAGAAGATCAGGATCAGGGGACTTCAACACTTTTGTAATCTCAGAAACTTTGGGAGATCAAACAAATCTCAGCATAAACCCGTGCCAGGTGTCAGTACTAATGACCAAAGTTAGGACATCAACTTCACGAGCTCAAGTTTTTATTTTTCTCTTTCCTTGTTTTGTGAAGACTGAAAGAATTCAGACCTTATGGGATAAGCAGAATAATGTTCCCCTCATAGTTACCTATATCCTGATTTCAGGAACACATGAATATATTAAGTTATATGATGAGGAGAAATTAATTAAAGCTGCAGATATAAGTAAAGATGGTCAGTAAGTAAGGTCAGAATTTCATTAACCTTAAATTTTAGATTCTAAATAGTCTCAAAGTAATGTCCGGGCTACTTATAAATTGGAACAGGAACAGCAGAGATAATAGCATGACAGACTCAGATGGCCTTGGAAGGCTTTGAAGGTAGAAGGGGCATCAAATCAACAAATGCCTAGTGGCCTCTAGAAAATAGGAAAGACAAGGAGACAGAATCCCCTCTCCTGCTCCCAGTAGGAACTGAGACCTGCAGACAACTTGCATTTATTCCAATGACATTCATGAATGATTTCTGATTTGTAGAGCTCATTGAGAGACTTTCCTTGGTAGACAAAAGAAACTTCTTCAGTTCAAATAACACAAGATTCAAGATCAAAGATAAATTCCAACAATCTGAGCTTAGTAAAAACTAGTGAATTTATTGGGGTTACATATGGGAACCTGGAAGACTCACAAGCAGCTATAGCACTGAAAAGCTCCAAGCCCCTGACAACCAAGCTTCCACATTGTAAGTCTACAATAGAGGAATGCAAACCTAGTTCCAGAGCATGACCTAGTGTTAGCAGAGGTTCCTACAGTCCAGATAATGTCAGACATGAATACAACTAGACTGAGAAAAATCCGTATTTTGTGAACTCCATTCTTGTTCTTAGTGATTCTTCTGTTCTTATCAGATACTAGCTAAGAATGGGGAAGATGATTTGCCTGTGTGGTACATGAAACAGTTACACGCATCCTGCTACAATATGGAGTGATTGTGGTTAGGAGTCGGAAGAGTAGTTCTACTACTGAAGGCCTCTATCTCTGCCCTCCCTCCCTCCCTACTTCCCTCCCTCCCTCCCTACTTCCCTTCCTCCCTCCCTCCCTTCCTTCCTTTCTTCTTTACTCCCCAGCTTCTTTCCCCCTCCCTACTTCTGCCCATCTTCCCTTCCATCTGTCTTTCTCTACCCATAGTTCTGTCTTCATAAACAAGTTCTAGGAGGTACCTACTAACATACCACTGTGATCCTCACAAGGTAGCCCAAATTCAAGCCAGGTCATGTCAAAATAGGTTCAACAGATATTTCATTGCTTCACCAAAAGGCAAGTGGTGGTAGATTTGATCCCAGAACTCAGTGAATCAGCTGGAGGAGTAGATAGCATATTTCTAGGATGGATCTGATGCTAGGGAAACACCCAGCCTTACCAGGCAGTCTCTGCTGAATCTTGTCGCTGACAAGTTAACCCTAAATTCACCTAGCACCCAGGCCAGCACCAGAGGAATTACAACGTGGAACTTCCAACCTCTTTCTTTCTTTACTTCCCAGCCACAGACCTTTCAGTTAAATTGCCTCTCAATTATATGTGACATAAAATTTCAAGGTTCTTGGTTTCCTGTTTTATAGGCAGACGAATAATGGTCCTAATTGCTCATGAAAGACCTCTAGGAGTTTAACAGGAAACGCTGATGGACTGAGCAATGCTCAGCTTCCCTGACTTGCCCTGTCTGAAAATAGTCCCACTGGGTTGTAGCAGATGACCCCTGATTTGGGGTCCATTTTTCTTACCTTTTTATTTCCTTGGTTTTGGTCTCAGGGGTGAGAGAGCAGAGAATATCATTTACCATTTATTTAGCATGCTGTTGTTGGCTTAAAACTGTCTTATTACTTTGCAGGGGAAAATGCAGGAAGCACGTTTAGACATTAATACCTGATTTTCAAAGAAACTATAGTCATTCCTGAAAGGTTTTGACAGGCCAGTTTTATAGAAAGAATCAGCCCCATAGCATCTGCACCTTCTCATCTTCAAATGCCTGGCTTTGCCCAGGATTTACCAAAAGGACCCACAAATATCTGGCCATCTCTTCCTTGCCTCCCTCCCCCCAATCGCTAGCTCTTCTTAAAATGTGCAGAGACCGTTTCCATTCTTTCTTGATCCCTGCAATCCCTCATCCTCCCCCTATTTCATTGGTAAACAGGATCTGGGTTGATTTTATTAGTCTGCTTTATTAAGTGTCATGTGTTTCCAGATGGTCTGCAGAGTCCGTCTGAGCTGAGAATGTGTGTGTCGCTGGGCCTTTGCTGATCATTCGCAGGGGACACATGTTCTGCCGGCTTCTCTCTCAATAACTGGCCTGTGTTTTTCCAAATGGATTTACATTTTTATGTTCGGCTGATGACTCCTCCGGAGACACATACCATGAATGTCTGGCTCTCGGTTGTTACGTGTACAAGTAATAAAGCTGTGTAATAAGACTCATAAAAACATGCAAATACAAATACTCCTGTTCTAGGGAGGGAAGAAAAACCATCAGCCCTAAAATTGGGAGCTTGGAAACGCTGAGTACTCTGCGGAGAAATCACAAGGAGAAGGAGAAAATGCCCTCTGGGATGACCAGTCATCAACAATTAAATGAACAAACTAACATGCCGCCTAACAGTTCTGGAATTCTGTGTGCCAGGGACAGCCATCGCTGGTGGTCAAGAGCTGTTTCCTTTAATGTCTTGTGTCCAGCAAGAAAATGCCATTATGGCTCCCCTCTGTTGAATCTTCGGCAAGCCCCACCCTTCACATTGTCCATCTCTGGAAACTTGAGTATTAAGACCCATATCTATATCTCTTAAGCTTCTTTATTTCCACCTTCATGCCTCCAGTCTACAAGGTACCCTTCCCCAGCAACCCTCCAACTCTTTTCATCTCCCAAAGATTTGATTTATTTTATTATGTGTGCAAGTGTTTTTCATGAATATATAAGTGCATCTCAGGAATGCCCTGGCCACAGAAGCAGGAAGAGGCTGAAGGATTCTCTAGAGTTGGGCTTGACTGTGAACTGCCATAGGCACTGGAAACCAGATCAGCTCCTTAGCTTCTGAGCTATCTCTCTAGCCCACTTCCAATATTCACCCCTTGTTTTTCCCCCTTTTCTTTTACTTTGAAATAAAATTACATCATCTCCAGCTTCCTTTTCCTCCCTTCAAACCCTCGCATGTACTCCTCCTTGCCCTCTTCCAAATTCATGGCTTCTTTTTACATTTATTGGTCTTACACACACACACATACTCTTTCTCTCCCTCCCTCCCTCTCTTTTCTTAGTCTGTATAATGTTATTTGTATTTTTGTCTTCAGGGATAAACATTTAGTATTAGGTAACCAGCTGGTGTGCTTTTCCCTGCTTAGTTCCCTATAGTTCTTTGTTTAGGGTTGAGGCCTTGCAGGCTATCTCCAATCCACTTTGGCATGCCTACTGTCATCCTGTTCTGCTCATGTGTAGACAGTCATGCTGATGGGTACAGCTTCTGACATTACTAGGAGACACTATCTCACAGAAAACTCCCTGATTCTCTGCCTCTTACAGCTTTTCCTTCTCTTTCTCAAAGGTCCCTGAGACCTAGGTATGGAAATGTTTTGTCAATGCATCCATAGTACTGGGCTCCACAACTCCACATTTTGATTACTTGTAGATTTCTGTAATGGTTTCCCTCAGTTGTACAGAGAAGTTTCCTTGATGAGGCGTGAGGACTGCACTTACTTGTGGCTGTAAGAACAAATATTTAGGATATAGTTGGTGATTATGTTGGCTTAGTGAAGTGGTGTCTGTAGAGCCTAGACTCTTGATTATCCATGAGGAGTTGGGTGGATCCTAGTACCAGGCATGATTCCTTTCTTGTTGAGCAGGTCCTAAATCCAATTAGGGAACTGTTGGTTACCATCTAAATATGCATGTTCCTACTGTTCTGCATCTAAATATGCATGTCCCTTAGGGTTATTGTACCATGATGGTCATTGTTGCAGTTCATGGGTATCACAGCTGGGTAGGACTGTGGGTTGTTTCCTTCCTTTGGAAGCTTACATAGTGTCTTCTGCTAACATGAAGGCTAGTCCTCAAGAGAGAGGAATCAAGATCAGCTCCAACTCATGGGCCTCTGTACTGCATGATGTCTTCAGCAACAGGGACTTACCTTCCATTTGTGGGCACAAAGCAAGTGCATTAGCAGTAGACTCTAATGCTTTTGAGAGTGTCCTAGAAAACCCTAACCAACACATCAAAGGAGGGCAATTGGAGGTTTTATCAGGTGGTATTTGGCTCTTGAAGGGAACATTTTCTGCCAAGATAAGAAAATTTTATTTAAATTATATATTGACAAACAGACTTGGGCATTACAGTTTTTAAGTAGATAGCTAATAATATGATCCCTCATGACATTTTATAATATACATAATGCTATTTTCCCTTTCTCTCCCCTTACGTATCTATCTACCTCCCTACTCCCTAGTTAGATTCTTCCATTCTCTTGGTGAAGAGTAGAGAATCTAAAGAAAAATAAGTACTCTGTGAATATTTTTTTAAATATGTCAATGATAAATTTCATACTCAGTCGCTTAGTATTTTGTTTTCCTTCTGGAATGTTTAATTATGGGAACTTCTGGGTTCCACCATAGCCCAAAGAAGTGTAGACTGCTCTTTAGCCTTCTTTCAGTAACTTTCCTTGGCCACACAATTGAGGTGGCAACAAAACTAAGAGGCCCTGAAATGGGGAACAGCAGTACATGGGGCAGTGACAGCTTTGACATTGCTCAGAGAGCTGCCCATCCTGAGGTGTCCTCTCCCCTGGGTTTCTATGCTGTTTTATTCCCTTGGACTCTTCCTCTTATTCTCCATCATTCCTTTCTTAGACTCCTTCAAGCGTTGGTTGGCATACATCTGTCCTATAAATGTTCACAGTCTGCTCTGAAACCTATTCTTGGAGATCTCTTTTCTCTTTGAGTTTCAGATCAAAATACCCAGCTATCACAACTTTGCAACATAGCTCAGTTCATGAGAAAATGAACTTGTCCTCACTATTCTCTACCCCCACAAAAAATCAAGTGAAAACAAAACCATTCATTCATTCCCTCCACAGATTCTGCATCTTGAGCATGACTCACCATCTTGACCTCTCTGTCAGATGACTGAGTCACCAGCCTTGGCCCTATCATCATCCTCATGATGGATCAGTCACCTAGGCCTTGTCCTGAAGTCCCCCAAATCTTTCTCACTCTTCCCACTCCCTCCTGCTCACCCCATCCCCATCTGGCCTTAATTCAGTTCATCGTCTCCATCCCTTACTTGGACACTGTAACTGCATCTCACTCAGTCACCTGCCTCTTATTAATTACTTTATGTACAAACCAATTTCCAATCAAAGTCCGTGATATTTCTAAAATACAAGTCCAAACATGTCTTGTCCCGACCTGACCCACCCATGTCTTCATGTGGCTTTTTTGTATCAAGCACAAGAGCTCAGTAGAGACCTCTCTTGTTACTTCCTCCTATCAGACTATGCCTCCATTGGCCTGAGCAAATGACTCTCCCCACTGTGTCTCTGGTTTTTCTAGGCTTTACTGTGTATTCCAGCTCATGCCTTTCCATCCCCATGTTATCTTCGTATATCACATATATATTTGCACTCTTCACAAAACTTTCCATTTCTGTTCCTCTTCTCTGCTCACAGAACAAGAAGTAAACTCCCCTTATCTTTGTGGTACTATAGGGCTTCTCCGCTCTTTAATCTCTGGGTATGATCTGCTTCCACCTTCTTTGCTGAAAATTATTAAAAGCCCATGTTGCTCTGAGCTTTCACCACAGACTTCATCCCTTTGCCCCAAAATCCACAATATTAAGCTCATCAAGATAAAAATGTCAAGTAAAGCTGACCATAGATAACTGGGCAAACCAAGATGGCACCTGCACTTTAAAGGTTATCTAGATCTGGAAGATACAAGCAAGGGCTTGATTTCAGAGGAACAGAGGCAGGTGATAACTTGTCGGTGAAACTCTGAAATAGAAACAGATGTTAAGCTCAATGTTCGAGGCTTGCTATGTGATGCTCAATACTATTACAGTGTGGGAAGAGAGCATGTCTATCAGGGAAATCCCAATGAGAAAATTACAAGATGAACTTGTAGTTCCAAATGTTACAGATAATTGCTGAGAGCCAAATAGTAAATTCATTGTAAAGACTGGGTTTATACTCAGTTGCTTCAGCATTCTTGATGAAGTAGACATTTTGGAACCATTTCTGGATGAAGGATGAGCTGATATTGCACAGCTTGCCAAGTGGTATCTTGAGGCATATTACGTGCCTGGGATAAACACCCTGGGGATGGTAAAGTTGAATGGGGTAGGGACTATCACACAGGAGTTAGGTGCTGTGCTACTTAGAGAACACCCTGTAGGACCCCCCACCTATCTCTTCTCTTTCCTGAAACTTGCCTGCCTTTCCAATAAGATTACAATTGCCATACTACCATCACACTGAGACATGATTTCTCCTGGCAGCACCAATCTATTTTTGAGAGAATGCTGAGCACCAAAGACACTTCACTTGGAGCTTGTTTTCTTCTTGGCAAAAATGAGCTTTGGGCAAAGAATTGTCCCTGCTTCAACCTCTGACAAAATGCACGGTGTCCAGACTGGACAAACAGGATACAAGCAAAAACACTGCTGAATCTTGCCAAAACAAGGTAAAATGTTTTTTCAAATTTTCCTGCCTCTGAAAAATGGTCTAGATACACTTAGACCTTAACCAAAGTTTGTTGCCCCAACGTTGCTATTGAGACTTTGGGTGATTGACCATGTAGCCAATTGTCTCTGAAATTTCTTGCATCATTTGGAAGTTGCTTGATTGCACTTCCTGTTTTCTCAAGTAATATTATTTCCCTTCTCAGGTCTTTGGAGGGGTTGAAGACAAGATAGCCATAATTACTTCCTTCTCTGACTTAGCCAAGCCATTTTTAAGATAAGACTTAGACTTCTTAGGATAGGATAATTATTTAAACATTTAGCATATGTTTTTTGTTTGATATTGTTCTTGCTGGTTGTAATTCTAATTTTTATGTAATTTTTGCCTTTTTTTTTTACCCCAGACAATACTTGATATTTGTTCTTATTTTATATAGGTTTGTATTGGCTTAGAACCCTCTTATTTAGACAAAAGGGGGAGGTGCTATGGTAATTCCTTCAGCCTATTGCCTTTAAAACATTGGCCCACTTTGTGCATGGTCGCATATACAATAAATACAGGTGAAAAGCATGTCCAAGCCTCTTGGCTGCTGGATTCGGTTCTAGTTCCCAGCATACACAAAGGGCTCCAGATCACTACCCTTTCTGAGTAACCTTTGTTATACTCCATTCCGGGCTATTGTAGAACTCTTGTATGCCAACAAAATTCTATGAACATAAACAAAACATGAAAAGAAAAAAGAAATAAACAGAAGTAGGCACTTAAGCAAGGGAGACTGACTGAAGACAAATTGCACAGTGAGCCCATCACAATGCATAATTGCCATGTCAGATTATTATTTTCATACCCCCATCTCTGCATCTCACTTATTAAATCTATTGTACAGCAAGTACATGTGAAACCAAAGGAAACCTTTCCGTTGCCTCCATGTTTTCCTAGATAGCTTATTCTTTTTTTAAACTTATTTATTTTGGGTTTTCGAGACAGGATTTCTCTGTAACAGTCCTGGCTGTCCTGGAACTCACTTTGTAGACTAGGCCGGCCTCGAACTCACAGAGTTTCACCTTCCTCTGCCTCCCAACTGCAGGGATTAAAGACGTGTGCCACTACTGCCAGGCCAAATAGCTTATTCTTAACTAAATTTGTGTGCCCATGTCCCAGAAACATGAATCCAGGTTGCTCAATAACATGTCCTTGCATTGAAATGTTACTTGAACTTTCTATCAATGGAACAAAACAAAGTGATAAACCGAGGTGTTTTCAAATGAATTAATAAGGGGAGTCAACTGAGGGATTGTTCAAATCGTATTGGCCTGTATGAATAACTATGGGAGATGGTCTTAGTTAATAATTGACATGAGAGGGCCCTTCACACTGAGGGTGATCCTGAGCTATGTAAGAAAAGCTAGCTAAAGGGAGTCGGCATGGGACCGACCTAGGTCCTCAGCATATGGATGACAGTTGTGTAATTTGGTCTTTTATGAGGCTCCTAGCAGTGGGACCAGGACCTGTTCCTGGCACGAGCTGGCTCTTTGGCTTCCCTATGGTGGATGCCTTGCCCAGCCTTGATTCAAAAGGGAGTTGTTTGGTCCTGTCTCAGCTTGATATAACATGCTTTGTTGACTCCAATGGAAGTCCTTATCCCTTCTGAATGGAGATGGGGGAGGAGTGGATGGGAGGAGGGGTGAAAGGGAGGTAGGAAGAGGGAAAAAGAGGAGGAAGGGAAAGCTGTGGTTGGTATATTAAATAAGTAAGTAAGCAAACAAACAAATAAGAAAAAAAAGAAAAACTAGCTAAAATGAGTCTTCAAGCAAACTGTTGCAAGTTCCTGCTTGGGTTCCCATAATGACAGGCTGTAACCTGTAAGCTGAAACAAGCTGATTCATCCACAGGTAACATTATGTCAGAGTGTTTTATCACAGCCACAGAGAGGAAACTAGGACACAAAGGTGCATCCTGTATGGAGAATGCTGACAAATGTGTAGTCGCCAGCTTCCTAGAGGACAAAAAAGCACCTTGACTAAATTGTTAGAAATCTCCATGGTGAACTACTTTGGCAAAGCCAATTTCAAACCACCACATCTATGTCACCAGTAATGATGTCCACACCTGGCCCTTATAAGTCTTATAAGCCAATAAGAACCCATTTTAGTATTCTACTGCTTAGAGAATTTCAGTAAAGCTGCCTATCCCCAGAACTTTATCAAGTAAGGCTTCCAATTAAAATTGTGCTTCCTTCTCTCCATCACATTTTAGTGGCCCATTCCAGTAAATATTTAAAATTATTCCACCATCACTGAGGGTTCTTAGGAAGACAAATCTCATCCCATCCTCTCCTCATCATTTTCCCTCAAGGTGAGTTTCCCCATAGGGCTCCTTATTTTACCTACAGATGGATGTCTAGAAACCTCAAATCACCCTGCTGCCAGATGAGGTCTGTAAGTTCGCTCCTGGCTGAGAACACACCAGAGTGCTTCTGTCCCATGGTACTTTATCAAGGTGGCACACTCGGTATGTGGTGTTATGACCGATTACATTTCCTTTTCTAATGGTATATTCATTCAAATGACAGAGTTCATTTAGAATAGACACCTAGCGTGCATCCCTTTTAGATCCTCAAAACCCAAAAATTAATGTCAACTTAAAGATGCAGACAGATAGGAAACACTGCTCACAGGGCTACCTGCAACTCTCACCCTCCCTTATCCCTCTGCAAGTCTCACTTAGTCTCTGTACTAGCCACCACGACTAAGGAAAGAAAGGAAAGTGTCCCTTCCTTACCTCTGGCTACTTGAAGTACAGTCCAAGCCTTCCCTAAATTGTCCTGCAATCAATCACGACTCTGTGACAGATTTTGCAAAAACAAAAGATCATGTCACTTTGGTTACTATCAGTCTGGAGGAGACACAGAGTATAAACCATCAATCCAGGACTGAGACCCAAACAGGTAAAAAACCATTGAATAGAGAAAAGCTCTGAAGAGATGGACCAGGTAGTTACTATGAAGAAAACTCTCTGTTTCTAAGCAGGAGTCCTATGATCTCTAAAATCAGGGTTTCCCAGGCATCTGAGATTATCCCCAGTGCCTGGGGATTGGCTGTCCAGCTAGGACTCTGTGCAAAATTCTTTCCCACTGGGGAACATCTACTTTCAACAGTTGACTCTTCTCTCAAAGGGTTCAGGTTTATAGTGGACCCTGAGCTGGTCAGGATGTCTTTGCCTACAACTAGACACTGAATAATAAAAGACTGAACAAAGCCAGGGCAGGGTGGGCAGAGAATGCACGGGAGACCTCTGGCCATAGTCTTGTAGTGTTAAAGGTGAAAAAAGATGGTTTATCCTACAGGTTTCACCTTCTGATCTCTGAGTCTTAAGCTGCATTATTTTCCCAGAGAAGCTAAGAACAAATGTCAAGCCACCTAGAAGGGGCACCAACATCAAACCAATAAAATAATTTCTCCTAAGTTCAACGTCACTAACCAATGAGTTCATCTGTATTAGTCACAGGTGTGTTGGTGACCCCAAGGCAGCTGTTATCATCTCAAAGTCCCACCGTGGCATAGGTAATAACCTCATAAAAGCTGTATTACTTGAGTGACATCTTTAGCAAAACTTCCACATCCCAAGTACTCTTGTGCTTCTCCCAAGATCACAAGCAGCTTCAGGACAGGCAGGAAGGATGCATGAAAGCCTGGGTCATCATCTGCTGACTTTCCCCCTTCTTTTCTCCCAGAGAGGGTTTACAGTCGTGTTACTGATACCAGAGGCAGAGCTGTGGCTGTACCTTTTACTTATTTTGTTGCAATGATTAGAGAGATGCCAAGATCACTCCTGCTTCATCACGATCACAATGGGATAATCCTATTATACCTGGAGGGAAAAGCTACACTGGAACACTTATTCCTTTCCAGCTTTGTGGGTCACAAGGAATCCACTCCTAATTCCCATTGTTGCTACTGTTTAGCCCATTTGCTGAGCACGTACTATGAGCTAAAGCTTCTGAACTTTCATGAGGTAAGAGGGAGAAAGAAGTTGTATAGCCAAGTTCGCATAAGTCTAAGATTGGAAGTAAAAGTGCAGACTTCTTGGACTGCGAACTGCTCATCCCTAAATGGGACATCTACAACCCATCTCCACCCCAAGGCTCCCATGTTGGTGAGAGAGAGGCCAGAAAGGAAGCAAGAGCTAAAAGATAGAGAGGAGCGACATCAAACACTGTCTTCTGTACATGACATGGCTGCTATAAGCATGAAGTCACAGCACTGTGGTTACTGCATCAATATTCTGACCTGAATGGGAGAGGATTGTATGGAGCCTCACCTCTAACTGAGGAGCTATCGGCAGTTGATGGCCATTGAGAGTAGGGGAATTGTTCTTATTCAGGGACAATGACAATAGTAAGTTGCTCATGACTGAGCAAATAATTTCACATCAAGTCACACATAAACAACCCTAATTAAACTCGCAGGTTACTTTTTTTTTCTCATTTTTTTATTCAAGATTTCCATCTCCTCCCCTCTTCCTCCCCCTTCCCTCCCCTCCCTTCCACCCATACCCCCACTCCACCCCTCTCCAAAGACAAAGAGCCATCAGGGTTCCCTTCACTATGTTAAGTCCAAGGTCCTCCCAGCTCCCCCTGAGTCCAGGAAGGTGAGCAACCAAACTGACAAGGCTCACAGTGAGCCCGTCCATGCTGTAGATCCTATTGTCATACTCATGAATATCTTGCATATCACCATAGAACCTTCACCTGGCATTGGATGGAGAAAATGACAGAGCCCCACATAGGAGCACCAGATTGAGCTCTCAAGGTCCTGATAAGGAGCAAAAGGAGGGAGATCATGAGCAAGGAAGCCAGGACCGCGAGGAGTGCTTTTACCCATTGAGACGGTGGGACAGATCTAATGGGAGACCACCAAGTCCAGTCGGAATGGGACTGATGGAACAGGGGACCAAACAGGACTCTCTGAATGTGGCTGACGGTGGAGCAGGTTACTTTTTTTAAAGTACAGAAAGGGAAGAGAAGGATGTATTGGGAAAAAGAAGGGGTCTAGAGGAGTAGGTAGGAGATAAGATCAGAGCAAACTGATCAAAACACATTATATGAATGTATGAAATTGTCAAAGAATAAAGTAAAATAGATACAGCAAAAGTAATCCCCCCACAGACCAGGGCTCCCAGCTCATTCTCTGCAAACAGTCCTGGGAGCTCGCCTCGCTACGAGTGTTAACATTTATCAGCTTGAATCTTCCCTCATGTCAATCTATGTCGTTTTGGATCTTTCTGCAGCCCAAATACTTGCCAAACAATTTACTAAAGATATTTGCCGCTTCTAGGCCTTTTGAGGAAATAGAAAACGATAAAATAGAAATTTGCATTACCATCTTCCTTTTGCACAATGAAAGAGAAACTTACATTCAGTAATTTTATTCATTAAACCAGTGCATACCTGGCACTCACCACTGCCCAGTATTACCCCATACCTTTGGAAAAGAACAATGGGAAACAAAAATGAATTTCTGTCTCATTGGTGTTTATATTACAGGAAAATTGGGTATGAATGAACAATAAACAACCCAAAGGCAGGCTGTATAGGCTATCATGAAACACGGTTTTATTTCAGCCCCCTGCCAATCCCATGCAACGATGCAGCTCTCTTACAAAATAGGAGCCTCCCTGGCCCTCTGCCCTTTGCATTGACTGTGTGGTGTGGACCTTAGACAGTGCCATGCTGCTGCCAGCAGCAGCCTGGTGAGCTCTGCTCAGATACCTCTACTCAAGGGAAGCCAGGGCTCTTATCCACAGAACAAAATTTCAGGGCAGGCCAAGAAAAGGCAAAGTTGGAGTTTTCCAGGAAGATCTTTATTTTAATGGAGACTTAAACATGGAGGAGCTGGGTTCAAGAAAGGAAAACACGGAAAAATATGAGGAACACTCACATAGAGGTGAAAACTACTTAAGAAAAACACCGGTGTCTCTGTAGAAGCTGTATGTGAGGTGGCGGTAGCCTCTGAACTTACATCCTGAGGGTCAGTTAAATGAGGTTGTAGGATGATTTTCAAGGTGCAGTGAGCGGGGAGAATTATAGCTGATGGGAAAACACTAAATCACAGAGGGCACAAGGGAAAGCAAGATGTTATTATTCTTACACTGACTGACCGTGGAGGGGGGAGGGAGAACAACCTGTAAGCATCAGTTGTCACTTTAGACTGCACGGGTCCCAGGAAAGTCCTCTCGTCAAGCTTGTTAACAAGCTCCCTTACCTGCTGAACCATCTTGCTGGCCCAGTTAAGATGTTTTTATTGTAAACTCATGACTAGCTGGCAAGTCTTTCACAGGACTGGGTCTGAGTGACTCCTTTTCTATCTCACGTAACTTAATTGTTCTGGTCTTTGTACTCTGCCTAACTCTGATACAAATGATCCTGCTCTTTAATCCCAGCACTCGGGAGGCAGAGGCAGGCAGATCTCTGAGTTCGAGGCCAGCCTGGTCTACAAGAGCTAGTTCCAGGACAGGCTCTAGAAACTACAGGGAAACTCTGTCTCGAAAAACCAAATAAATAAATAAATAAATAAATAAATAAATAAATAAATAAATAAATAAAAATAAAAATAAAAAAAATAAAAAATAAAAAAAAATGATTCTGCTTTTCTGACTTCCTCTGGTTGGAAGCCGTAGTAGTTTTGGCCCCTGCCCCACCTTCCAAACGTGTAGTGATGGTGCTGTGGGCAGGCTTCCTGCCGCCCGGCTAGCTTTACCCGAAATAATTACACGGAAATTGTATTCTTTTAAACACTGCCTGGCCCATTATTTTCAGCCTCTTACTCACATCTTGACTAACCCATGTCGAATAATCTGTGTAACACCACAAAGTGGTGTCTTACCAGGAAAGATTCAGCACATCTGTCCTGGTGGCTGGCTTCATGGCGACTCTCCCCCAGAGGAAGGCACGGCATCTGTCTCACTTAGGAGAGGCGTGGCATCTAACTGAGCCATCTACCTCACTTCCTTCTTCCTGTTCTGTCTACTCTACCCACATAAGGGCTGGCCAAGGCAGTTTATTTATTAGCCAATGAGAATCCTCCATCACAAACGGATGTCTTCTCAGAGATCTCTTCACCAACTTCCCTGCAAGTGTGCTGGGCCCCTAGACACACCAGGCTGACCGCTGGGTGCTGGCCCCTAGAAACACCAGGTTGACCACTGGGTGCTGACCCCTAGACACACCAGGTTGACTGCTGGGTGCTGGCCCCTAGACACACCAGGCTGACTGCTGGCTGCTGACCACTAGACACACCAGGATGACCACTTGCTGCTGGTCCCTAGACACACCAGATTTACCGCTGGGTGCTGGCCACTAGCTACACCAGGCTGACTGCTGAGTGTTGGTCCCTAGACACACCAGGCTGACTGCTGGGTGCTAGCCCCGGAACACACCAGGCTGACTTCTGGGTGCTAGCCCCTGAATATACCAGACTGACTGCTGGGTGCTGACCCTAGACACACCAGGCTAACTGCTGAGTGCTGGCCCCTAGACATACCAGGCTGGCAACTGGGTGCTGGTGCTTAGATAAACCAGGCAAACCATTGGGTGCTATCCCTAGACACACCAGGATGACCACTGAGTTCTGGCCCCTACATACACCAGGCTGACTATTGGGTGCTGGCCCCTGACACACCAGGCTGACCGCTGGGTTCTGGACATTCTAGGAGGGAATCTCCCTCCTCTTCCTCCACATTTGCATTGTACTAGGCCTGCATGGGTCCTTCATCATGAGGCTAAGGCTCTCCATGACTCATTCCAACTAGTCCCTGAAAGGGCAGGTTTATCCTTGTGGTGCTAAAATCCATATTATGGGGCATATTCTTTGACAGAGAAAACTAATGAATGGATAGAATAGCTCAGTGGTCAATTTGTGATATCAGGGACACAGAACAAAGCACAGAGCATTATTCATCTCTGGCCAGAGGATGAGTAGCTGTCATATTTTATAACATCTGTATAATATGTAAGCCAGACATTGGCCAAACATGACAAGCAGGCCAAATATCTTCCAACAGCTATTTTTATGGATTAAATCTCATTAGAACACAGCAACTCCCATTCATTTACACGTCATGTCATCTCTGCCATCTTCCACCCTCCGATAATAAAGTCAAAACACTGTTGTAGAAGCCATATGGCCATGAAGTGTAAAATGTTCACTTTCTGGATCATAAAGTCACAAAGTCTAGTGACCTCTAGTGTAGACTGCGCCTGTGCTTGTCAAAATTGGACTCATCAAATTTTTAAAATGTATACAATTCAAAAACTTCTCTCCAAGTTGGCCAGAAAAAAAGAAACGATAGAAAATAAGCCAATAGTTTGGTGGTTAGACTAAGGAATACGAAATAAGCTAAAAGAGAGCCACTAAAAGGAGTATGTCATTTTCTGAAAAAGATTTCATTTTTTTCTTCCTGACAGAATTAGTGTGGTTGTGCTTAGTATTATAATTCAACAACTTAAATGAATACTCTCCCAAGCAGATGGAGCAATGGGCACATGAAAGTATCCTGTGCCTTTCCAATGCAGCCAACAAGATTTATTGAGCACCTAAGTGTAGGTAATCTTATTATCACTATAATTTGTGCATAATTCCAAATGTTTGAAAAGTGTTGGTATAGCATAGGGCAGGGTAGACAGGAAATAGGTTAAGAGGTAGAGTGTAGCGTACAGGAAGTTTCTTGGGTGGTACTCTCAGGGCTTGTATGCGTCGGAAAGAGAAGCAAGCCTTTGTAGGGAATGGGAGAAGTTTAGAAGCAATAAAAATACAACAAGGTCTCAGCATGGAAATCTGAAACTGGAGTATTCTTCCAGAGCTGTGCTCAGGGAAGTGCAGGTGGTTGACCCTTATGGGTATGCAGTGGCCGGTCCTTTGGAACAGACTGCCTAAGCAAAGAGATTCTTCACCATAAAGGACAAGTCACATAGGGGGCTGAGAGTGGAAGGCTACAGTTATAATCAGATGCTGACCTGGCAAAGATAGAGAAAGGAAAAAATTCCATTCCTGGTACTGTTGTTCTAATTAAAAGTCCAAGGCTGAGGAGGTCAAAGGGACTTGTTATTGTCTAAATGGCATGCTGTCAAATTACCTTCTAAATATTTACATTCATACCATAGATCTTGGATACCTTTCATCTTGGTCAGAGGAATGTCCTTTGGTAATGGTCTGCAGGTAAGAATAAAAGAGTGAGTACTTGGCCTCAAATGAGACATTATATATATACATATACATATACATATACATATATATATATATATATCCCACTCCCACGGCTACCATGGTTTGGATTGCATTGAGAAAAAGGAGGAAGAAAGAATTTAAGAGCTGAGGATACGGAAGAGTGCTATGAAATCTTGCCTTCCAGGCATGATGAGGCTGTTGCTGTTAGGATATCACAACAGTTTTGGTTTCTGGAACAGCCAAGCATATAATCAAGCTAGTCAAAAATCTGGCATAGATGGGAGGTCATCTCCAGGCCCCATCTTCTACTAAGGAGCTATTGGCACTGACTATTTGCTGAGGTGAAGCAGTGAACCATTTTCTTTTGAGGATGTGGCCCCTGGTAGTTTCCCATAGCTACAGAACATTGTCCCATACTGTGCACATGTAGAAGCAGCACTAACTGGACTTAGTGGGTTATCCCCTGAAAAAAAAAAGACAAGAGGGGGACATAATGGGGAGATAAGGATGGAATTGGAGGAAAAAAAGGAGTGAGGTATTATCACATTTCATTGTAAACATGTATGAACCCCCACAAAGGCAGGTAGTTTTAAAAAGCAAAGTCATTTATTTTACTTATGCAATCTCTTGGATGTTATTCTGTAATAATTTGAATAAATGGTGAATTTTGAATGTGTTATAATTTTACCTAGATGTAAAATTCCACATGTATCAAAAGGTATATTGATTGTTTGTGTTAATAACATTTAATGCTGTTTGTAAAATATTTCTTTTTAAAAAAAATTAAGAAAAAGTGTTCTGAAATCAATTCCAACATTTACAGGAGACTAAACTTCTAAAAAGAATAATAGTGCAACAAATTGAAGCTATTCTCAAATGTTAACTGACAGCAATCACTTCCTTCCTTACTCTGCACCCTCAATTCCCTTACCCTCCACCAGAGCCTCTGCCCATGGGGCCACCATGGCATACATCCTCTTGATGGGTCTCATCCTTTAGTCTTCATGTTTTTCCCAGTACACAGCTACCACGCTTACCCACCTACTATTAAAATTAGGCAAAGGGGTGTCATGAAAGACCCAAGTCAAAACCAAGTCAAAAAATTTCTTCTGTCTCTATTACATTCCAGCATCCAGCCCTGAGTTATCACTGTCTATTGCCCTCCACCCCCAGCAGATGAAGGCAAACTTGTCTCTTGCCTGCTGGTCCATTCACACATGAAATTTGAAAGCCTGGTTGGCAATGAAACTTGGTGTTTAATGTTGTTAACCTTACTGGTGCAAACCTGTCATTTCTAGGAACCAGGATCTAATTGTCTAAAACTGTGGAGTACTGAGCTGCAGAAACTGAAAGCACTGATTGCCCAGGCAGTTTGTGGGGACTGATGAGATAGGTCATCCTTTTAAAGCATGTGGGTTCCCAGACCCATGGATCTACCTAATTGGATGCAGCATTTGGGAACTACTGTGGCTTTACCTCATTAACATAGCTTTGAACATTCGCCTTCTGATCATCAAGCACTGCTGCCCAGATGTTATCATTTGGGGAATTGGATTGCCTTATTGTTACTAGTTCTCTAAATACTTCATCTGTCAGCATATGTCTTTAGAGACACCCACTGATAAGCTCTGGGAGATGCTGGCATTTTTTTTTTCTAGTACATTTCTTATTGTTCTGAGAAGCATAGGTTCTTCTGGGTCCACCCAGGAAGCAGAGCCAGCTGGTGAGTTTTCCAGATTCCAAGGTACTTCATATTCTGGCATGCTCCTCTTTGTGAGCCTTTTCATTCCTCACCTTCTATAAGAATTCTGTATTTCTACCTTCATGATATAAGCCATAGCTTTCCCCACGTTTCTTGGAGCCATCTTAACATGTTACAATCAAGTCCTGCAGGCCTTGCCAGATTGTTGAGTATTCATCACAATGAGTTCTTGGACCATTTCCATGCTCCTCCCTAAGTTCAGCACGATTAGCAGTATTCCCTATGCTTGTTACTCTCCTGATCCCTGTGGGTCTATATTCCTCTTAGATTTTGCCTTAACTTCTTTATTCTCTAGTAGGTATATGAGTACTTTCAACTGTCTACTTTATTAGAATCAATGATACCCAGGGCATTGGTGGGGTCCTTTTGGTATGTCCATGAGGAACCTTTCTAAAGACGATTAATTGTCCTGAATGTGCGTGGCATCATTCCATAGACTGAGGTTCTATACTAATGGAATGGTGGGTAGGGTTGTAGGTTGGATGAGCACTTGCAATTTCTTTTCTGTACCTCCTGGTCCTTTGAGATGTGTAGAGCTCCAGCATCAAGCTTGCAACACAATCAACTCTGTCATGCCTTCCTTGCCATCACAGAAACTACTCTCTAAAACCATGAGCCAAGCAAATAAACCCTTCCTCCAATGAATTATTTTATAGCAGGTATTGTTATCTGTAGGAAGAAAGATCTAGAGGTCTAATAGAGCATGGCTAGTGCCCCTCTGTCCAATTTTATTAAAACATTGTATTGAGACATTGGACAAAATCTGCCTTCAGGGAAGGAGTTGGTAACCTCAGATAGGAAGTCTTTTTCAGCCAAAGGCAGCACTTGGAGAGAGATCACAGTTGGGAGCCAGGAGCCTCAGAACTCAGAGCATTCCAGAGCAGTAGAGGGGAGCTCATTCTCCTCGCACCTGAGAGCAATAGCATGTCTACAGCTTCTCTAAGGAAAACTTCTGCAGTCGGACTATTATATTAGAAAATGAGTTTAGAATTTATCCTTCTGTTATGTTAAAAAAATACTGAGGCCAGGAAGCCAGATCCATTTTCATCAGTGCCCAGATGGCTTGTCCTAGAAGCTAGACTGATGTCTGAACTTGTTCTAAGATCTTCTCCCAATAGCTCTTGCCCTTAGTTTGCCCTTATATAACCCTGTGCAGGTTCAGAGGTAGTACAGAGACATTGAGATGAAGACTCCAGGAACCCTAAATACCTTGGGCAAGAAGACATCAAGTTGTTCATTAGCATGCCTTTGCTATTAGCACTCACACTGCAGCCAAGTCTACCAGTCCAGGCAGACATGGCTAATGCCAGCTCCTGATATTCAAGGTGCTGCTCATTGTCCACCATAGGAAATCTTTCCCTTAAAGAAGAATGGATGTGGTAATCCTATCCAGTCTCTTTACTTAGCAGGGACAATGACTCAACTCATGTCAAACTATTAATTGTGCTAGGATATAGAACAAAACCAAACCTGGAGAAGGTAAAAGTGCCTGTTCTCCAGGACATAATAGCTGAGTAAAGTAGATGTGCAACTTCTAAATCAGACAGAGCCAGAACCAAAGAGCAGAATGAAATAATCCTTCACCCATGTGCTCTTCTCCTGCTGGCTGAATGACTCTGGCAAGGCGGATGAACAGTTTCAAGAGCTAGATGGCAGTGAGAAGAAGGGGTCAAGTTCACTTTTCAACACTGGCTCTCAACTAAGGTGTGCATGTATGTGTGCATCTGCTGTGTGTGAGTATATTTGCACTGTGTGTGCACATGCTTCTGCAGTGTATGTGTGTGTGTGCTTCTGTAGTGCATGTGTTTGTGTGTGTGCTCCTACAGCATGTGTGTTGCTGTGTGTTCGTGTGCTCCTGCAGTATGCTTGTAGGGGAGTGTGTGCATGTGCTTCTGCAGTGTGTGTGTGTGTGTGTGTGTGTGTGTGTGTGTGTGTGTGTATGTGTGTGTTTGAACACCTGATAAAGTTCCCAGAGTTAGCTTTTCCTCTGAGGTATTCCAACTTGAAGAAATAGCTCAAACCAGCCATAACAGCAGGATAGACTTCCTTATGTCACAACGCCCAGTAATGGAAAGTTGCACCTAGTACTCACTTATGATCTCTTCCCAGTCCATCCTGTCCTGTGACTCCAACCAAAATAATAGCAAAGATTTGGAGATCATGTTTCAAGAGAATAAGATGCCAGGACCTTGCTGACAACATTCATTTTGCAGACTAGATGATTATGAAGAGAGATGTGGTGTGGGAGAATTGTCTGTAATCTGTCAATCATGTTTTAAATAAATGCTGATTGGCCAGGCAGGAAGTATAGGTGGGAAAACAAGACAGGAAGTAGAAATGATGCAATGAGAACAGGAGTATTCTGGGAGGCAAGAAGCTCCCCCCCACTCCTGTCCAGACCACCAAAGCAGCAGGATGTGATCTGCCCCACTGAAAAAGGTACTGAGCCACATGGCTAAAATAGATCAGAAAAATCGGTTAATCAAGATGTGAGAGTTAGCCAGTAAGAGGCTAGAGCTAATGGGACAATAAGCTTTATAACTTATAGAGATCTCTGTGTTATTTCTTTGGGGCTTGCCGGCTGTGGGGTACCAGGTGGGACAGTAACCACAACAAGCAGGCCCCAGTTCATGTTACAGAGATGCCTCCCTGTAAGGTGCTCATAGAAGAAAAGGATTTAGCCACATTGAAGGCACCTGAATTCATGCTTCCCACTTACAGAAAAATCACTCAGAGAGAAATAACTAGCAGTGACTTACAAACATTAAGGTGATTAAAAACAAACCTCATTATTTAACTTATTTAAACTACTAACAGTTTGAAAACTTAAATTATGAATAGAGATAGAAAGAGGGTCCAGGCCTAGTGCTACAGGACTTTGACACTAGATACTTTGGAAGCTGAGGCAGAAAGATATCAAGTTCAAACCCAGTCTGGACACATAAGAAAGAGTCTATATCAAAAGGAAAAGTACTAAGAGGAGCTGAGGATATAGTCAATGTGTCTAACTAGGGCCCAGTTTTGATACCTAATATAAAACAATGTAGGGGTGAGTGGTGTCTAATTGATTCAGTTTGGCAAATAATATTCCTGGTACTCAATATGGTGTCACTTCTGTAATGGATTGAATGTGTGTGTTCTTCCAACCTCCACAATTCTTGTGTTAAATCCTACTCTGTTACCAAAACACATGCACATGAGCACACATACTCATGCACACACACAGACACACACACACACACACACACACACACACACACACACATTCATAATGGTAAATAAGGCTTTATAGAGGTCACTGGAAATGTGTGTAGAGTCTTGATAGTTGATATTCACAGTCCTGTTAAAGGGACCAAAGAACTCTTGCCATCTTTCTATCGTGTAGGCAGACAGCAACAGGATAGCCATTTAGAACCTAAAAGAAGGCCCCTTGGAATCCTATCATGACAGCCCCTAACCTAATGTTCCTAGTCCCTAGATCCATGAGAAATAAAACCTCAGTCTTTAAATCACATGATTTATAAAACATTTGTATAGGAGCCAGAAATAACAATTGCAGGCCCATAACCAGGGTCCAGAGCAATACAACAATGACCAAGGGTCATTTGCAGCTCAGGGCTCTTGAACCAAGAAGAAAGCATTATCTGCCACAGGCAACCACGCCCTTCTGGCAGTTTCTTAGAACTATGGCTCCTTTTTAGAGTCATAAAACACCACAGTGTGAAAGACTCTAAGATTCTACAACCATTCTATCATTTGAAAACTAAGGCATTGACTTCACAATATGATATCTTGCCAACATTCCCGAGGATGTAGTTGGCAGAACACCACTGCACCCCATTTTACCTGACCTCCAGGTCAGCATGTTTAATCCATTGAGCCACACCATGGCTCTTAAGTACTGCTGTGGAGGAAGCTGACAGTCTAGCAGGACTCGAAGGTAAAGCCAGAATTAGAAGTATCTGTCACCAGCCTGCCTCTTACCCAAGACCCTCTGGGCCTTGGAAGCTGACTGCATCCTCCAGCCTACACATGTGAAAATCTCCCCTGAAGACAGGGTTTTTTTTTCTTCTTCTTCTTCATTCCCCAGTCCATCCGAATGATATTTTTTGAAGACAACTGGTCCAGGACAGGTCACTTCATGACTCTCCTATTGCAGGAGCATCTCTCAGCTGCAGCCCTCTGCACTGTTCGCCTACATATCTTCCCGGGCAAAGCAAACACCTATTTTTGAGTGAGCGCCCTTTCCCTGTGGCCCTGGCCAATTTGCACACTATTCTCAAAAACCACAATCTTTGAGAATGCGACTCTTCGGAGGGAAGCCACCACTACCCAACGCAGAGAAGACAAGTACTGCAGAATAGACTGCTTGACCTGCCCTAAGCCACTGCCCTCAGCTGATGGCCTGTGTGCTTACAGGCTTGCAGAAGTACCACCAAGGAGACGGAGTAATCAACTCACTCTCCCATGAGGCCCCCGCGCAGCAGTAGTGTCTAGAAAAGAAAAAATGTCATTACTGCCCATGGGAGAGTGTAATGACCCAAATTATGGCCTGTCAGAGGAGGCGATGCTTGGCCCAGGGAGTCTACTGCAGCACACATGGCTCACAGAGCAGGTGAGGAAAGAAATGTGCTTCTGGGTAGCCTGTGGGAGGTGGGAGCCTGGGCTCCACAGTCCAGCTGCAGACATCTGTTTTCCCCATTCTGAAACTGTGAAAGCCCTTCAGCTCCTCGTGAAAGACTACAAGGATGGGGCGGGGCTGCAGTGAAAAAGGCATGGCATGCCATGTATAGCAGCTACCTTGTAGGCAAGGTCCTGGGGCTACTAAGCCTCCCGTGGACCAGAATGGTTAAATAACTTCTCCTCCTTTTTCCTTGTTTAATTTCTTCCTTTCTTTTCTCTTTCATTCTTCTGTGTATTTGTGGTATATGAAGTATATTAGCATATGTGACTCACATACTCATTAATTTACACAAGCTCGTGCATATGAAAGCCAGAGGTGAGTGTCAGGCCTATTCTCTTTCATGCTCCTCTTTGTGTTTTTGGGAGTCTCTCACTGAGACTGGAACTCAAATTTCTGCTGTGCTGGCTGGCCTGGTAGCCCATGGGATCTATCCATCTCTCTCCAACCTTAGGGACCTCAGGTGTGTGCTGACACATTCAGCTTTTACACGGGTGATGATTCCAAATTTGGGTCCCCATGCCTATACAGAAAGCACTTTAACTACTAAGGCATCTGCCCAACCCCAAGACCTCTCTTTTTTATATATAGTTTTAATCTTTCAGAATTTTTTTTACAGAGGATAAGATATTACAAAATATAGCCTAATATGATGGGGAGTCGAGTATCATGGACATTGTACTCAGATTGGAGTCAGATAGGAAAGAGTCCCCATCACAGTTACATCTCTGAGTATCCCTGGCCAAGCCACTGCCTTACTGGGTCATCTACCTCCTCTGAGGATGGGTATAACTTGGCATCCAGTGCTAGGACAGAGGTAAATGCCAACGATGGGAACTGTCATAACCATAATAGCTGCTATTTCATTCCATTGGAAAAGTTGCAGGGAAGCCCTCTGTAAGTGTCAGACACGGTTCACAATGGATAATGCATGTTAGTAAAGATATGAGGGTATAGAAGTTCTTTTATATGGCTAGAAAGTCTGCAAATGGGTAAAATCGCTTCAGATGGACATCCGACACTAGCAGATTTGACACTTAACCCATCCTATGACCCAACAATGAGATTCTAGTTAGCCCAAGGTACTCTAGCACATGTGAATCAGAAAACATATAAAAAGATGCTTGTTGTAGCAAAACATTAGAAGCAGAGTAATGGTCCATGAACCAAATGTAATGTGTTTATGGAATGAAATACTCCATCCATCTCCTCATCTACATAGAGTCCCAAAACCTAATTATGAGTTTTGCAAAAGTTTTGGTAGACTGAGTTAGCATTTAAGCAACTCTGTAAGAATGCAAATACAACCATACATTATTTCATGCATGTGTGCGTCTGTATACAGAGCTATAAAATTGGGACCCTGAAATGATATTGAGAAAGTTCCTAACAAACTGACTTATTTTCATTGATATTTATTTACACTTACTTAGCGGAACAAGTCCATTGCCCAACATAAATTTAGTATTCAGTGATGATGATGATTCTGTCCACAACAGGAAAAGAATCAAAGTGTTTGGATCTGTCAGTCATCTGGGGAGATCTGTGATCTATAAACATGCACTATAAACATTATCTATAAAAATCTTTAAGCACTGCTTTCCAAAAAACACTCAGACCTTAGCCAAAAGTTTCCAGGGTTAAGATTTGTTTTTTATCTTATTTTTTTCTGAAATTAAAACATAATTGTATCTTTTCCCCTTCCATTTCCACAATTTAACCCTTCCCATATACCCCCTTGCTTGCTCTCAAATCCAGGGCCTCTATATTTTAATTGGAGTCAAGTGTGTGTGTGTGTGAGAGAGAGAGACAGAGTCAGAGAAAGAGAGAGAGAGAGAGAGAGAGAGAGAGAGAGAGATTACTGAAAACCACCACTGAACAAAATGCAGAGAACAAGTGAACATTCAGTGCCCAGCTTCTAATCATATATCTACAACTCCAGACAATTCATTGGTGTTTGTCCTCTAGAAAATGTATACCCTTTAGTCCTGGCAAATGTATTATTAAACTCAAAACTTCACTAGTGTCAAGATAGATTGGTTGTTCTTTAATAGGAATTAATGATTGGAATAAGTCACTTAGGGATAGATGTCACAGAGACAAGCCATCCATCCATCCGTCCATCTATCCATCCATCCATCCATCCATTCATCCATCCACTCATCCATCCATCCATTCATTTGTCCAAACTATTATACAAAGTCAACAAGTCCTTAAAATGTTTGAAGGACAAACATCTACATTTCTCTATAGAATGTCACTAGCCAAACCTATGGTTATTATCCCCAGTGTCTCCTCAACAATCAGCATGCTTGATATACTCATCAGTGACAGTCACCGATCAGGGTTTTGGAATGTTCTTCCTTGTGAGTAAGTGCCAAAATAATCCCTGGTATCTTGGGGCTGAAATTATGTTTATTCTTAGTCAAGATCCCTAGTTCAACAGTCAGTCTATGTGATTTTCAACGTTCTTATTAAATCTCATAGATACAGTTGTGTTAACCATAATAATCAATATTTCAGTGTGTACCCAAGTCAAGTATGTAACCATGGATTGATAAGGAAGAGAAGATGGATATCCATGAAGTAACTACCATGGATCAGATGCAGAACTAGGATTTTGCTATCTTATATGTGTCTCCAGTGACCAAGGCTAGCTTACCACTCTCTTTCTCTAAGTTTCCAAGCTAGCTGGGATGACTTCCTCTAACAAGGTCTCTTCTATTTGTTGTATTCTTATCTAGTTTATCTCTTTATATGTTTTAACTCTCTGCTTATTATCCCTTCCCACAAACATATGGATTATTTGTAGGCCATGGTTATGGCTATTTCATTTTATCTTGTTGAATTAATTTTTATGGAATTTTTTCACAAAATATGTTTTGATTATATTCTTTCCCTTCTACAACTCCTTACAGACCCTCTGCCAAACTCGTCAGCCATCCAATTTCATGTTTGCTCTCTCTCATCTCAAACAACCAGAAGAAAAATGAAAATCAAAATAAACAAACTAGAATCAACAAAAACCCAACAATGCAAAAGAAAAAGACAAAAGACAATGAAAGGCATACAAAAAAACCCAAAAACACGGAGTCTATTTTATGTTGGCCAAACAATTCTCTGCAAGGAATCTACCATGGAGTGTGATGGATATTCTCAGTGACACTCTGTTGGAGAAAATTGATTTTCCCATTCCTAGAACGTACATACAAATTGCCAATAGCTTCCTAGTTAGGAGTGAGACTTTCTGCCCTCTCCATGATGGAACTTCATCTGGTTTGAACGTGTGGCAGCTCTTGTGCATGCTGAAACGGTCTCTGTATTGAACTAAAAAAAAAAGATGGCATAGAGAATCTTCTTCATAAAGATATAGAAGCAAAATGAAACCTAAAATAAAGGCAATGTTCTGATATGTTCATCCCATCCATGTTCCAAGTAGACTCAAAGTATAAACTTGAAGGATTAGAAGGTACAAATCATAGTTGCCTTTTTAATATATATCCTAAATTTTAGATTTATAAGCAATAAACAGATGTTTCAATGTTTGCATCACCATTTCTCAGATTCTCTTATCTATTTTCTTATTAAATTTTAAATTCAGACAACGCAAGGTAACTTAAAATATCAAGCAAAGAAATATGGGATCATTGTCCTGTCTATTTGCAAGGATACCAGAGACATAGAATGTCTTCCCTGGAAGTAGTACAGTCATGATAAAAATCCATGTGGGGTGAGATTAGAACTGAGAAGGGAAAAATGAAAGGGACAGAAAGACAGAGATGGAACTGGAGGTCTGATCTTTGGTGATGAGAACTTCAGCCCCAGAGGAGCCCAAGGAGCTTCACTGTTTAATTCTTCAAATCTTGATTCAAATTCAAATTCAAATTCAAATCAAGTTCCTCCTGCTTGGAATAGATAAAGGACATGTTTCAGAAACCTACCTGAGTCTCTGGAAGAACTTATAGTAGCTCCTACCCCCACTCCCTGGGGGGATTGGAAACAAAATTTAGGACATTAGTTCCAGCAACAGGAGTCCCTTGAACCTCTGGAGGCCATAATTAGTTGTGTAGTCTTTTCAGCCATGAGAGTAGAAGGAAAGGGAAAACAACCATCCATTCTTGAATAAGGACAGTACCTGCCAGACACTGGCCACCCAGTAAACTAACTTCCGGTCTAAATCTTTTGTAACTCTTTATAATGCCCCCTCAACACTCAGGCACAGAAGGGGCATGTGGTGTGAGCAAGTTCCAGAAAGAGATGCCGTTTGTGAAAAGCAGCAAGAACTCAGTTAGCACAGGAGATAGAGATACAAAGGACGTTTGGTGCCCACGGAGGAGGCACTGCTATATGAAGCTGACATTTTAAATATGGAAGAATGTCAAGACAATATATTTAAAAGTGCTGCATTATTATAACCTATGCCTAAACAGCATGTTATTATATCACAGAGCAAACTTGTAATTTTTCAGCTCTTTCTGCTCTATTTTGAGTTTGAACAAACTGTGTTCAGTACAGAAAGTCTTGTCTATAAAAATACGAAGTTGTGTTTTGAAAGACAGTATTCAAATAGTTTGCAAATTCACAAAGTGTGTGCATTGTTCCCTTTTGGTTATCCCTCAGGTAGGGTGCACAGGTCCGCCGTTAGCCTATATTTGTGAAGAAATAACCCATAGCAGATGTTTCAGCATCCACAGTGGCGATAGCAGGGGTTTCTATTTGATGTCGCTAGCTCACTGCAGAGAGTCATGTACAACCTTGTCCATGCACCAGCATTTTCCACATAAAGGGTGCTGCAGAGCGAGCAGGGCAAGCTGCCCCAGGGGCTTCCCAGTGTACTCTCCACCACACCAGAGAAGTCCCAGGCAGGGGAGATTGGAGGGAGAAGAAAGGAGTATGGAAATGCCTTGTGAGAGATGAGCCAATTTTAAGCAAATGGCTGTGTGGGAAGCCCCATCAGCTCCCTCGCAAATGGACAAGTCATAAACCTGCCTAATGATGTGGAACCTCAAAATTACCCCCTTCGTCTTGAAAAATTTTTTAATGTTGTCTCTCCAATGGGCAACATTAACAAAGGCCCCTTCATTCCTCCACATGGTTTCTCTGTTAGGCAAATGTGTTTTCTGTAGGACGAGAGGGGAATGGGACTCACAGTGGGAGAAGGATCTGCATGGACAGACTAGAGCCCTGGCTAATTTCCCTAGCCTACCCAAACCACTGAGCCAGTGAGATGGGGTGGTCCAGTCCCAGAAAAAGAAGACTATGTCTCAGCAACCACTGCATCTTCCAACTGTTTTCATCACTTTCTCTTTTGACACTGCCTAATAGTGGTTTCTTCAAGGAACATTCTTTAGTCTTATAATTTGAAAGCAAATTCAATTTCAGCTGTCTTTCTGATGAGCGACCTTTAATGGTTTTTTTGCTCTAGGTAAAACCAGTCACTACGTTCTACCTCCCCACTCAACTTTCTGGGTATCAAATAGTTTAGATGCTGCGATTTCCTGTCCGGTAATATTGCCCTTTCCAACTTCCTCTGTAAATGGCTAGAAAGGGTTCATTTGCAGCTGTAGTTTTATTAATTTATTCAAATGTGTTTCTCAAACAAAGCAGGTTAGTTGTTTCAAAAATGTCAAGGTCTGGGAGCAGACTTGAAAATATTCTGCAAAATACAACCATTCAGGATTTTCCGGGGAAAGAAAATAGGGCCAAGTCAAAGCAGCAGACCACAGTCACATGCTGCCCCTAAAGGCCCAATCAGTTTTCTGTAAGGGAAAGGGTAGCATGTGAACACTCCCTGCTCCAGGGTGTGATGGAGATCCTGGCAGCAAAGTGCATTGTGCTACAGCAGAGCCGTCTTTGCTGTGGGGAAGAGCGAGCACTAATCTGCTAATAGGACTCCCCCACCTTTAAGAACGTGCTTTGGGGCCAGATTGTGTTAGCATTACACAGTGATTGGATATTAAGTGGGAACTAGGACACAGTGAATTCTGCTCCTTCAGCTGGGGCTGAGGGAGTTCCAGGGCGGAGGAAACAGAATGCTCTCAGCCTGGCCTGGCGGGGAAGAGGAGATAGCATGTGTTGAAAGTCTGCATATGTAAAAGTGCGTCCTTTTAAAAGATAGCTCTTAAGAGAAACCCTGTCTCGATAAACCAAAAAAAAAAAAAAAAAAAGATACCTGATACCTCTTAATAGTCGCATTCCAGCCTTGCTAACTCCCTTATAAAATGCAAAGATTCATTATTTTCTATGTAATAATGCTTAATTTTTGTAGGACCTTCTAGAACCAAGCATCAACCTGAATTTGAAACTGATTTAATTGTGTTTGTATGCTATATCTATTCCCGAGTGAAACAAGATCTTCCTCCATTTCAAAATCATGGGAAAGGTGTCTATCCCCCGCGGTTGTTTTTGTGACAGCTGGGGAGCCTCTTCCATCACTGCTCACCTGTCAATTACCTTTCATTTGCAAATCCTGGCGTAAATACCTGAAAACTAAAGTGCAAGGGGGTTATTAGCCTTCTAGATTTTATCAGCACTAAATAGCTCTCTAAGGTTTGTATCATATCGACAATCTAGATTCTGTGTCAATCTAGATACTCATTGAATATTCCCTGTACAATAAGAGCTCCCTAAGACAAAGTCAAGCTTACTGCCGTACAAGAACCCCATGCATCAGTCACACAGCATGTCTCTGTCTTCTTGGTGTCACCTGGGAGCTCAATCAGAAGCACGAACAATATCCTCATGGATAGACTTTTCCACAAAACCTCTAGCCTTGCACTTTCCCATTATTTTAAAATCAGTTGTTTCTTTTCTATCTCTTTTTGAGCTACCTGATCAACCTCCTTGTTCATCATGCTGTCTGGCAGTGTGCCCTGATAAACAGGCCCTCTGCAAGGCTTCATCAGAGGCATCAGCATCAGTAGAGCCAAAAGCAGGAAAGGAAGTAGGAAAAAACATTGCCAAGGATTCTTGGGTGGGGAGGGGGAAGGACTGGGAGCAAAGGTGGGTTTGCAAGTATTGTACCACAACAAGCACACAGAGACTCTTGCAAATTGTGAGATTTTCATCTGGACTTTAGAGGATATTTTTTCTTTAGGTTAAAATCTTTATACTTAAAATGAATGCACTAAAATTTTCTGCCCTTCTGCTGTTTGATCAGTACAGGATCCTGGAAGCCATGAGGGAAGCCACAGAGTTCACATATCTCTGGGAACACAACACTATCTGATTCGCCCTGCTGTGCCAGTGCACAGTTCATGGGTGTAAATGAATGGACCCGTGAGGCAGGATTGGAATAACGACACTCAACAATTTGTTGTCTTAAAACCTCTTGGTAAATGGTGATCCAACTCCCACCTAGAATGGATATCAAGCCCTGGCTCAGAGACAGGGAAATGGCAAAGAACATGATTTTTTTTAAGAGAAATCTTCAGCTGTATCTTCAGCTTTCAGAGTGCATCCTTCTGACGAAGGTACTGCTCCTACTGGGCTTCGAGGAAACCAGACTCCCTCATCAGGAGGCTTCTGGTCAACCCCAATCTCCAGAATCCTGCATTCTTGTTTTAGAATGACAGTCCCCAAAATCCAGTATGTCCTAGATTGTGTTGCTATGGCCTGGTCCTCATACAGAGTGTGACAATCAGAATGGAATGTGCGGCATGGGTGGTATATATTCATAGACACAGTAGAAAGAGGATGAGAAGCAGAATGGAGAATGAGAAAAGACAGGAAAGGCAGAAAATAGAAGGTGTCAGAGGAATACTGCCTCCCGCTGCTGTAATCTGATCTTTGGAAGATTTGGGGGTGCTGTGGGGTTGGACAAACTCACTCAAACAAAGACAGAAAGAGAGTACTTACCACATACTTACTTCTTCCTTGTCAAATTATAATTTTTTCTCAAATTTTATTCCAGTTTAGATAACCAGAATCAGTTATATACTAAAATGCATCCCTACGCTCTCATTCACATGGGTCATCTACCCTTCCTTTCAGCCTAGCAGTGCAGTTTTCCTTCCATAGTCAGATCCAGCCTTACCTCTTGCTTGAGCCATCACTGACCACATCGCATTAAGTAGTTAGTGCCTATAAGAATTTCTGGAGTAATTATCAACAGGGAAATTAACTTAGTCATAACCCACATGTACATAGGTCTGTTCATTGTTTCTGCAAAGTGTCATTAAATATAGGATGGACCTATGTCAAGGCTCAGATAATTATTATTTATGTAGATTTATCCAGATTCACAATTATCATTGTAGCTTACCCTCACCAATGTCTTGGTTTAGGAAGCTAAATAATTCAGTTGCCCCATTTAAATGTTAAGTTCTATGTCATGTCAAACTCTAATGAAAGTCTAAAAGCTCTTTGGGCCACTGTCGTCTTTACATCAGCCTGGATCTTTACACACGATGCCCAACAATGTTTGCATTATGAGCATGAATTGCCCTTTTCATTTTAAAAATATGGAAAATGCACAGTCTGAACTTGTGAGCCTATTGAATATAAATAAGTCCTCTTTGTTTTTATATGATCCAAAACATATCCTATTCCCAAACTGAAGATAAGTGTTATTCCAAAATTTGCATCTGACTTTTAAAGATCACAGAAAAGAAGAATTTTTTTTCTGGTGGGGGGGGGGGACTAGTGCTCAGCTGATAAGAACACTGGCTGCTCTTATAAAGAAACTGGGTTCGATTCCTAGCAACCACATTCTGCTCACAATCAAAAGTAACTCTAGTTCCATAAAATACAATGTCCTCTTCTGGTCTCCTCAGGCACACACATGATGCACAAACATGCATACAGGCAAAAGACCTACATAAATAAAATAAAATACAAGAAATACAAAAAAATCCTGGTTGTAGTTAAAATAAGTATCCCCCAAAGATTCATGTGCAAACAACTTGGTTTCCAAGACCTGGAAGTATTGAAAAGTAGTGGAAACTTAAGAGGTGAAAGTATTAATTGATTATATATTCTCAAAGGGGATATGCATCATTGGTCTCTCCTCTCTGTTGAATCCCTGGTTTCTGAGGTGAGCAGCTTGCTCTACCAGAAACTCCTAACATGATGTGCTGTGTTATCAGTGACCTACTCAGAGCAACAAGTCAGCCAATCATGGATGGAAACCTCTAAAATTGTGAGCCAAACAGCCTCTTGCTTTTTATAAGTTGACTGTATTGGATATTCATAATAGTAATAGAAAAGTCAATAGCATACTGTCAGTTCAAAGAAAGATAGATTACCCTGTCTCATCTGACTCCTGAAAATTGCACAACCTCAAGCTACCTGGTTTCGCAAGTTAACTTTTTTACTTGGAAATTCATTTAGTCTACTTTGTTCTTTCAGGTATATAAGTGGTAGGGTCAAACGAAGTGAGCATCTAAATGACAAACTTCTAAATACAGCAGTCCAGAGGGTGAACCTATCCCTTGCTATTTATTGAACCATTGATTCCAACACCAAACAAAAAAAAAAAAAAACTGGTTCTTTCATCTCCCTCTTTCAGATGGGAGAGACAGGAAGAGAGTTCTTATCTTCCATGCATTCATAAACCCTTCAGTCTCTAGTTTTAAACACCTATTATGCATAAAGCATTGGACTTCATGCCATAGATGAGGATGAGTGAAATGGGCTCAGTCCTTACATGCCAAAGTATTCCTGTCAAAAAACCACATGTGTCTATATAAAGAATTATGCAATTAGGGGTTGCATGTTAAGTAAAAGATTATTTGAGTAAGAGTTTAACAGAAACCTTTAACCTATTCTAGTCTGGAAACTAATGTTCATTTCCAAGTGGACTACATTTAGAACCACCTAAGAGGTATATTTCTGAGTATATCTGTAAAGAAGGGTGAAAGACAGACCCTGAAGTGAGTGAATTATTCCGCTGGTTGGAAGCCCAATAAAATAGTAAAAAGGAGAAAATCAGGTGTGAGCATCCATCTCTCTCTGCTTCCCGTTACACCTGGATATGAACAAGCAGTCACGTGCTCCTGCTGCCATGCCTTCTCAGTGACAATGGACCATGCTTTCCAAATACATGAGCCAAAATGTAAGTTATTTCTTTCCAAGTATTTGATTATAGCAACAAGAAAAGTAGCTAATATAAGTCTAAATGAAACCTTTAAGCTGAAATACAAAAGATGAATAGGAATTAGATAGAAAGAATAAAGAAAGATAGGGGAAGAAAAAGAAGACAGACAAGAAGAAAGGAAGGAGGGAGGGACAGAGGGACAGAAGGACGGAGGGAAGGAAGGTGAAATTTAGAGGGGCATGGGTAGGCTAGAAAAACAAAAAGCAGCTTCTTGAAGTGGCTGCTTCTTATTCCAATCATGCACTATGAGGAGAAAAGGCAGGAAGGTCTCGGAGATGACTACTGAGCAGAACAAGTAGAGGAAAGGGGAAGACCCAGGATTCCCATAAAATACTCAAGCCAGCAGCCATTCAATAGCTTCCACCCTTAGGCCTTTCCAAGCCTGAAGGCATAGCGCTTTCCTCCCTCCACAGCTTAGCCTCCATCTTTTCCAGCAGTTCAGTTCTGTGTTTGTGGCAGGGAATGAATTTGCCAGTCTCCTCCTAGACAACTATGAGCACCCCCTGACAGGAAGGAAGGAAGGAAGGAAGGAAGGAAGGAAGAAAGAAAGAAAGAAAGAAAGAAAGAAAGAAAGAAAGAAAGAAAGAAAGAAGGAGAAAGGGAGGGAGGAAGGGATAGAGGGAGGGAGGGAGGGAGGGATAGAGGGAGGGAGGGAGGAAGGGAGGGAGGGAGGGAGGGAGGGAGGATAAGCTTGTTTACATGCAGAAGAACTCTTCTCAGGACACCAGGAATTATTAGGTGTGAATACAATGTCTCTAAGAAGCAAAGTGTGGGTGAGAGGAAGAAGAGGAGATGTCTCCTCTAGGCTTAACCCATGACTGCTGGCATTGATTTCCTTATCCTCCCTTTGATCCATCACCCCAAGACATTAAGGCCAACAACTTTATAGGTAGCTGAGTAGACATCAAGGTCACTGCGAGATCTTGAGTACATTGCAATCTCATAACAATTCAGAGAATAAAGGGTAAGAGCTGGGCTCAGCAGAACTGTGAGTTTCTAACATGACATTCTTATAAAGACATCGTCATCTTCCTAGGACAATGACTACACTTCTAAACAGTCTTCGTTCCACCAGTCATCTCTTGCTTCCTGAATGACCAAAAATTTCTTAATGCCAGATTGTGTCGCTATAAATTACATTCTAAACATACCCCAAATAAACAAACACAAAGAAAGGCACAGTATCCATCCTCAGAAAAGCTAAAATGACTGGAAATATTGAGAGTAAAGGGCTGTTGTGGCAGTAAGAATACAAGCTTCAGAGTCAGGCAGGCTTCAGCAGAAATGCTGGCTCTACCATGGGGACGTTCTGTGACCTTATACAATTTTATTAACCTCCTTGAACTGCATTTGTTAATTTGAAAAATGAAGATAATATCCACCTGCCTCTTAGAATGGCTGAGAAGATTGAATGGGGTAATACTTTCAGACACCGTGTATGTGCATTAGAAGCGTGTGCACAGGGGGAGAGGGCTGTGTAAGAAAGGTGATGCAGAAGAAAGCATGCTCAGAGATTGTTCCCCCAGAAGCTTACAGACTGATGAGGATGCAGACACTCAAATTAACTTTATAGCCACCATGTAAAATTCAAACTTAATACTGCAGGAAGAGACAATGGGCAGTTTCAAGCAGAGGCTAAGAGGCAAAGAGGAAGGGACAGATTCAAGATACATGTGTCAAAATAATACCGATTTCAAAGCTGTAATATAAAATATTTATGTGCTTCTCTTTTAAACAGACAACTGAAATAAGAGGCATTCTTTGACAATGTAAGGCATTATGATAGTTCTTTGGTGAGGAGGGCTACATTAGGGATGCTCACTGACCAACAAAAAAGAAGTAAGCATACCTGGCACTTGGTTTTTTACTTAATAATCAGTGGTGTCCTGGAAAGGTATTGTCTCTACCATTACAGGGTAACTCCATTTAAAGTTCTATTATACATTCATACATACATATTTCCAGGAAGCTTTTACAGTGGCCATATGTTATTTTCAATTTTTTATTCCTCCCCATGCTTTATCTTCTACCACGCTCCCCATATCTCCCACCCCACTTTACCTTTTCTCCCGCATTATTCCCCTTCTCCCTTCATTACATCTCCCTTCCCTTGAAGTCTCCACACTTTTCACACCATTATAACTTCCTTACTTCTCTGGGCACTACAATTTAAACACATGTTATCTAGAGTTTTAAAACCAGTACCCACATAGGAGCGAGGATATGAGGCATTTATCTCTTGGCATCTGCATTACCTTACTCAGAATGATTGTTTCCAACTCCATCCACTTCACTATGGATTTTATTTTTTTTCTTAGAGCTAAATAATATTTCAACATCCAATTGTACCATATTTTCATTATCCATTCATTCATTGGTGGACATCTAAGTTGTTTCCATTTTATGCCCATTGTGAACTGAACAAAGAGAAATGAACAAGTATCTCCATACTAGGATATAGAATCCTTAGGGACTACATCCAGGGGTGGTACAACTGGATCTATAGTAAATCTCTTCCTAGATTTCCTAGGAGACCTCCATACTGATTTCCATTGTGACTGCAGCAGGTTGCATCCCCCTCAACAGTGAGTAGGGGTTGGAATCCTTTCCCCACATCCACACTAGCATATATTGTCATTTTAAAATAAAACCTTAGTCTTCTGGTTAGAGTGAGAATAAATTTCAAAGTAGCTTTAATTTGCGTTGTCCTGATAGCTAAAGATGTTGATTATATACATGTGTATATACATACATGCATATACATACATGTATATATGTGTGTGTGTGTCATTTTTTTTCTGAAAACTCTCTTGTTAGTTCTTGTTAGTTCATGGCCCAATTTTTAATTGTGCAGTTTGGTTTTTTTGGTGTTTAGTCCTTTTAGGTTTCTGTGTATTCTAGACACTAACCCTCTGTCAGATACATAGATGGCAAAGGATTTTTGCTGTTTCATAGGCTGCCTCTTTAATCAAATGATGCTATTCTTTGATATACAGAGTTGTTTAGTGTTGTAAGGTCTCATTTTTTTAATTATCCCATTTTTTAAAATTTGTCCTAGTG
This sequence comes from Arvicola amphibius, assembly GCF_903992535.2. Taxonomy (NCBI): domain Eukaryota; kingdom Metazoa; phylum Chordata; class Mammalia; order Rodentia; family Cricetidae; genus Arvicola; species Arvicola amphibius. Next base: position 89,548,865 of record NC_052048.2, read on the forward strand.
GTGTTCTATTCAGGAAGTCTTCCTGTGTCCTTGAGCTATTACCAACCCAGAAGCTCATCCCTACTATATGTTTTCCATAGTGCTGGAAGTCGTTATGAAATCAACCTAAGGAGAAAAGCACTGCTGAGTGTTATCCATCTGTGATCCTTATGAGATATAACAATGATTGTTGGCATGTAAAGTCCTTTGGCCTATGTGTTGCTTTTATGGGTTAATGAATAAAGCTGCTTTTGGCCAATGGCTTAACAGAGTAAAGTAGGCAGGAACTCCAAACAGAGATGTAGAGGGAGAGAGTAGGCAGAGTCAGTAAAAGACTATACAGCAACCACAGGAGACAGATGCCCCCCCACACACCGGAGCACACGGGAACTTGGCTGGTAGGCCATGACCTCGTGGTGTTGCACAAATTACTAGAGATGGGTTAGTTTAGGATTTAAGAGCTAGCTAGAAATACACTTTAGTTGTTGGTCAAATATTATTGCAAATACTATAGTTTCTGTGTGATTCTTTCGGGTCTGGGAGTCTGGGAACAGACTAGCAGTTTCTGATTCCAGATTGTACTAGAAAGATAAGCTTAACCAGTGCAATAGTGGCATGAAAACCAGAGGAGAAACCAGTCACCTTCTGGTTGAATTTGTTTGACTCCACAAGACGAAACCCATACCTGGCACCTTTACTGGGCCAAGAACCTGTGGCTAGGTACTAAGAGAGAATCTATTAGAGAGTCTATTACTAGTATTCTGCTAAATTAGTGATTCTCAACCTTAGAATAGTGACCCCTTTGGAGGTCAAATCTCCCTTTCCCAGAGGTCACATATAGATATCCTGAACATCAGATATTTATGATTCATCACAGGAGTAAAATTATAGCTATGAAGTAGCAACAAAAATGATTTTATGGTTTAATGTTGTTCACCATAACATATTATGTTACAAGACTATATTAAAGGGTCACAGTATTGTGAAGGTAGACAACCACTATGTTAAATGGACATAATATAAAAATAACTTATAATAACTGATGGTAATAAACTGATGGTTATTAAGATATTTCTCATCCTTCACAAGAGAAACCCTATTTGAAGTAGATGGTGACCAAAATAGAGATCACCGATGGTCAAGCTGCAAAGAATAAGAGACTGTGGAATGCTCAGTCCTTAGTGGTAAATAGATATCTCCTATCTATACCCAAGGCTCAGGGATCACTGCAGAAGAGAGAGCAGAAATATTATAAGAGTCAGAGGTGGCATATGGCTGCCAGGAAACAATAAAGTATCTTCCCTTCTGAGCACAGCATGGAATCTGAGCACATGAACTCACAGTGGTTTTGACAGCATGCAAGGACCTGAACAAGCTCAAGCCACACAAAAATCCCAGCATGGAGGAAAAGTGGGAACAATATCCCACCCTATCTAAGAAGCCATTAGTAATTGATAGCTCCTCGGAGAGGGAGAGTCAGCTTTTGATTCTTTCTTTTTAAAAATTGTTCTTTTAAGCATTTTGTACAAGTTTTGATCATATTTGTGTAAGGCTATACCTTAGACAAAGCTGAAAAGTACCAATAATCCCATAGTGAAGTGTGCCCAATTTGCTCTCCATGATGCAGCCCCTAGTAAATGAATCATACTGTAGGAGAAGACCATACACCCAAGTACATATATTTGTGATATATATATCACAAACTAGATCTGGGGAAAAAATGGACACAAAGTTGGGTGGATAGGGAAGGGTGAGTGAACCTAAGAGGATTTGGGGGTTGAAAATAAGAATATCCTCAAAACACATTACACAAAATTATCTAAGGATAATAATTTGTTTTTAAAAGACCACATGAAGCTGGGAGGGGAAAATGGTGGCAGAAATAGGGGAGAAACTGGAGAGGAAAGAAGAGAGGTGGAACTGATCAAAACATCGTAGACTCATGTAGGAAAATTTCACTCAACAACAAAAGGAAAGAAGGAAGTTCTTTTTGAAAATGATTAGGTCAGATGAATCAATGTTTAGTTTTGTTTTTACCATATACAAGAATAGGCTACCCTATAAAAATAGGCTACATGGGAACTTACATCTGCCTCCTGTAGGTTTAATCTCCTGCAAGTTTTCAGCAGTGCAAAGCCTGCAGGATACATTTCTTCTCGATATGTGCAAGGTATCCTGCATTTGAATGGGGAGTAGGGAAATGAGACAGATTTGATAGACAAATGCGAGAAACAAAAGAGACAATGAGAAGGAGGTGTAGAAAATGACTCTGAGCTTCCTGTCTTCCCAACCTGGTACATTACCAAGCTTTAATTCATCATCAGTTTGACGTCGCTCAGGAAGTAAGTTCCCTACTAAAAAACATATGAGGATATGTTTGATAGAAAGCACAGTTGTTTGTTTATTTTGTTTTGGTTTGGTTTTTGGCTTTTCGAGACAGGGTTTCTCTGCAGCTTTGGAGCCTGTCCTGGAACTAGCTCTTGTAGACCAGGCTGACCTCAAACTCACAGAGATCCTCCTGCCTCTGCTTCCCGAGTGCTGGGACTAAAGTAGAAAATATAATTGGCAGAGGATATGTGTGTCCGAAATATTATAAATGAGATACTGGACAAGAAGAGGACTAAAGCTTCTTCTGAGCAATAGATTTTTAGGATGGGTCTTTCCTATTCAGCACTGCTCCTCCATGTAAGTACCACTTTCATCTATTCAACCAATTAATGTTCCTTGCAGATTCCCTTCACAAGATAAGGAATGCCATGAAGCTTTGTATTGTGCAAGGTGAAGACATTTGCATGTATTTTATCAATACGTACCCAGCGTTATACAGCTGAAATCCTACAATAACACACAAACAGCATCTCCCATGATCCTTTGACGGTCACAGCAGAACTGCAAGGAAGTAGCTTAATTTCTTTATTTTAAAGAAATGAAACCTTAAGAGACTAGAATGGCCTGCACAAGTGGATTGAGCTAGCCAATTGCAAAGTGAGGTGTTGAAGATGACCTCAGAGTCAGCACTCTTTGACACGAAGACATTCTCTCTTTAGTTGAGAAAAAGTGGAGATTTTCCAAATGCACATTCCAGGTGATTAAGAGAAAAAAAAAACGCTGAAATAGAACTACCAGTAGATACAAAATTTCCCTGATTCCTCTCACCCACTCAGAATGAAGAACTGAAACTACCCACCACCTTATTAACTTCAAATGACCCCAGGAAGCGTTCAGGAAAGAAATGCAACTACTCAGCAGTCTGCAGAAGAAAACTGACACCATGAACCTTGATTTTTGCCTCCACTTTCAAAAGGAGGTCTTTTAAGTCCCTAAGAATCCTGGACATAATTTCATGACATAAACTGTCATTGAAGAGAAAGGTTAAATAGCTCCCTAGCCCCTGTGTTGATGCCATCCATGGTTTGGAGAGAATTTGCTTTGTTTGGATTCTAAGCACGATGTAGAAACAAACTCAGGTTTTGTTGCCATTTCTATTTCATAAGTGAGAAAAGTGAACATGGGGGTATTACATTTGGCCTGTCTAAGTGCGGATACATAGGAATTCTCAGATAAGTAACAACACAGGAGGAATTAAAAAGGGTGTGGGAGAGACAGCCAGTGCTGATGGATTTCACAAGCACAGCCCACCCCGATCTGCCTGACTCCTGTTTGTATCAGAGAATCTTCTCTTCTCCCCCATGGAGGTGATTATTAAGATTGCTCTAAAGCTTTTGCTTCCTCCTCTGTCTCCCCATTAGTCCCCATCTGTGTCTTCATCTCAACGGTATTTTCTGGTAGGCAAGTGTCTATTGTGCCACACCCAGGAGATATTCAAAGGGAAAGAGAAAGGAGACACAGGGAGGGGGGAAGGAGGAGAGAAAGGAAGAAAAGAGAGAGAGAGGAAAGAAGAAAGGAAAGGAATGAAGAAATAAATGAAGTATGGAGGAGGGAAGAAACAAGGGATGAAGGAAAGTAGAGAACAAAGGGAAACAGAAAAAAGGTAGGAGTGGGAGAGAAAATAAAATATATAAAAAGAAAAGGGCAGAGTGCCTATGGGCTTAGGACAGCCTCCTTGCAGGAGGAAACACTTGGTCCATATCCATTAACAGCAAAAATAATTCTGAGCATGTTGTCATCTACTCATGCTCGTAAACATCTGCTTGACAACTGCTGGTCATCCGTTCTTAACCATAGCTGACTGGAGACAAAATTCTAAGAGTCCCTGAATCTGGTAATTCCCAGGTAAGAAGAGTAGGCCCATTTCCTAAAGTTACAGAGCAGAGAGATTAGGCATTTCCTTCTGGGTAGGGAAGAGACACCTCAGCTAGGAAAGCCTTGGTCATGCAAGAGAGGAAATGGCTGACTGAGGAGAACAGACATGCTCCTCTTTCTTTCAGCCTGCTAACCAGTGCCTCCCAGTCATGCCAATTAAATTCCAATCCTCACTATCCTAAGCAAAGCCAGAGCTGGCCAAGCAGACCTGCTGACCCTCATGGAAGAAAGAGAATTAATTGTGTATCTTCAAACTGTGTGGCTTCAAAAGTATAAGTTGCAAAAATAAGTAAGTCGGTCAATAAAAATAAACCTAATCTGAGAGGTATACAAATGACAAGCTGAACAAGGAATTACTATGTGGCTCTGTGGAAAACACAGATCTGCCCCTCATTACGGAGGCCGATTCCACTGTACCCAAAGGAAAAATGAACTGTTGGAAGTCTCTCCAAATGTGAAGTCGAAGATCCCTTTGCATTAATGAGGAAAGTGATGTTGATTAATAGGCAGCCTAAAAACAATAGAGACAACTTCCTCCCTTCTGTCTCCCTGCCATCCCTGGACTAGCAGTCAGCCTAGGTCCCTCCATGCAGTACACTAAGTGTCCCCTGGGCCCGTTATTTCCTGGGGTTCCTGGGGTCCTATCATACTTCTTTTAACTATATAGATAAATGCGTCTGGAAACAATAGGCCTCTCTGAATCAGGCTGCATTATTATAAGAATGCAGGCCTTTGGGACGCCAGTGACTTTTCACAAGTGACGATGTTTCTGTTGTAACCCACAGCGTGCTCAGGAAAGGATTTCCTGAGAACTAAGCAGCATAACAGTGTGTTTTTACCCTGCTTACCTTCTGATGCTCATCAGAGGTCTTGAACAGATTTTGTATATTGCATGCTTTCCATAGGAAAAAGGTCATCTGTTGGTGGGTACAGTGTGCAAGGGACTTAATCTGAGCTTCAAATATCTTTGTGGTAAAGGGTTGTTCCCCTTGTATATGAAACATTTGCAGGTTCATAGGCCTCAATTCTAACAGTAGCCATTATGGGTACATTATATGCAAGTGTTTGTCATTCATATGAAAAAACGTAATACAACAGAAAGACATTAAAACAGAATGAAATGAACCCTTCAGGCACAGAGAGACATTTTAGGACTCTCAGTCTAGCCTGATGCTCATCCTCTTGAATTCTTATTTTTATTAAAAGCAGGGAGTTTAGAGCTAGGGAGTTAGCTCTGTGTGCACAGAACTAGCATCAGGAGCTGAGTTTGGATCCTCAGAACCAATGTAAAAAGCAGCGTGTGCCTGCAAACCCAGAACTGCAGTGGAAGGAGGCTCAGTGGATCGCAGATTAGTGAGCTCCAGGCTCAGTGAGAGACCTTCTCTCCAAAAGTAAGGTGAAGAGTGGTAGAGGAAAGCACTCTACACTGACCTCTGGCTCCATGTGTGCACACATATGCATGAGCACAGGTACATACACACACACACACACACACACACACACACACACACACAGTGAGGAGGGAGGGAAAGAGAAGGTGAGGATTTCTAAAGCTGAACATCTACTGATATGCTTCTCTTTAATTTCTGCCTTCCACCTGGTACATTAGATAAAACATAAATTCACACAGGACTGTCCATTTAAAGCCTTGGCTATTGTAAGTTATAGATAATAGAAAAAGATTTCCTGATGTAGCCTTAGCCTCATGTGATTTTTTTTTTTGCCTTATTCCCTGATTTCTGAATCTAGCACCTACACGAAATGTGAGTTCACACTATTTTTGTTCATTAAGTCAGGAAAGTAAATAATTTTCCTTTTAATAAGTAATTGCATGATAGACAGTTTAGTTCTATAACCAGAGGGTAGAGAGGCGCAGGGTGGAAACAATAGCGTGCAGCATTCTAATAAACCGCTAGACACAAAAGGAAATTGCATCTCTAATCTTGAAATCTGATTAAATATAAGAGAGGGGGGTTGGTGAGAAACTGCCACGCAGTCTGGGGTAACTCATAAGGAAAGATGCTGAGCTCCCCATCACAGGGTTTTTAATTGGGAGCCCATGTTTCGCTTATAAATATGAAGTTGCATATCATTCAAGTAAATTGTGTTTGGTTATACATATTGAAAAAGCCGCTTCTTTAGTTTTCAATATCTCTGTCATTCAAACGAGAATGGAACTAAGAAATTTGAAAAGGACAAATAACAGCTATGGAGGTTGGGGGGCAGATGGTAGACATCATGGCTTGTACCCAACAGTCTGGTCAAGTCCCACTCCCGGCTACTCTTCTAGGCTACTCCTTGCTTCCTAGTTCTCTGTCCTCATGCAGGGAGATAGTAAATGCAGGCTTCTCTTCATTTTCATAGTGAATTCTTTTATTACACTTGTTTCGGTGTACGTTTTTATACTGACCTTTTGATGTCATTCATTCTAAGTATTTACTTGGGACCTACAGTGTACCAAATACTACTCAAGGCATTAGAGACAGAACTGTGAGCAAATAATGACTTTCTATTGTCTCAAATCATATGCCATTTCTAGTTTCACTAGAAAAGAATGATACAGTAGCAATAGTCTATGATTCAACCCCATATTAGGCAACAAAACCATGTTGGTAGGAATTTCAACAGCTGAAACAAATCCTCCTGAGATATTAACTCTTAGGACAATAGCCACATACTAAACTCAGCCCCTTCGAGAACTCTTTCTTCACACCTGCTTTACCTATAAAACTGAAGATCAGTATTCAAAGGAGTCAGCAAGTAGACCTAAGAAGAAGCTGTGTGGAGGGAATTCCTACTTTTGCTTCTGCTTTTGCTTACTTTTTTGATGTATGATAAATGTGCACTTTCTTACTGGCATGGAGATGGATTTCAATGCCATTCATCATTCTGTGATTAAGAGTTTGAGTTATTTTTAACAGGAGACCGATTTAATAATAATTCAGAATTATATCAGAAACTTTTCCCGTATTCTGTTGCTGCCATTACATGCATGTCCAATCAACTGAAATTTGTTTGACTTTGATTGTTCTAACTTTGATTGTGGTTTTCCTTGTAAAGGAATTATAAGATAAGGTTTGGCTGATAAATGTCAGGTATTCTATAGTTCATTGATGAGTTAACCTCTACTAATGCTGTGAAAGTCACCCACAGATACATGTTTCTCAAGAATCTTCCTGCTACAAAGACAGAAGGAGAGAAGGTGGCTTCATAGTTACCAGGGACTTATAGCTTCCCACAACAGTGTAGCCTGATAGACAAAAGCCCTGGGGCTAAGGAAAGGCTGTGACAGTGACCAGATCCCACTTATCATTAAGCTGCAAGGCTTCTGGTTCTCAGACATTTGGTGGGAATAAGGGCTTCGATTCCACACATTGGTAAATGACAAAACAGTTATAAATGTACTTTGCTAAGTATAAATATTCACAAGGAAAATTTTACAACCAAGGAAATGAAGGAAAGGGAAACAAACTGTGATTTATCTCAGGCATTCGAGGCAGAATTCACAGATGGCTAGACTAACTATTTCTAGGCAAATGGAGAAGAGGGGATCAGTGAAGCTCTGCTCAAGTGGAGTAAAAGCTCAGACCTGTAGTTCTGTCCTGCCAGTCTTTTAGAGCTTGCACTGCAGCATGGCAAAGTGGAGACATACCAAACAAAAAAGAACATACTGGCTCACAAACAAAACAACTAGAGCTTCAATCCTATCTCCATTGCTGTCCTGGGCGTGTTAGAGCACATAGAACTTTGCTGCCCATCTGCTAACAAGCAATAAAAATTACTTGCAGAATAAATACACTCACGTTCATAACATATCTGTGCACAGACTTCTGAAATGAGAATACTCCACGGTAAGGTCATTATACATAACTTTCATAATAACCTGAGCTGGGTATTTGTTGTTTATTTCTTAAAACAGAAAAAAAAAAACCTGCTTTGCCAAAGGAGGCACATAGATATAAGTAGCAACACTACAGCACAAAGTTAGCTTATTTCTAAAAATGACTCGAGGTCCTTCTGCTACTACACCATTGTTGTTCCTCTAGTAAATCAGGGCTGTGTGTCTGGGGCTGAATGGCATTTAAAACGTACTAACCAAACATCACCCTCCTATAGAAAATGGAAACATAGGAGCTAGAAGTACTGTCCCAGTGTTTAGGTGAGTCACTATTTGACCCTAACAGTGACGTTGTCTTGCAAGTGAACTTATTCCTCACACCCTGGTACACAATTCTCTTCTCAAATGCACTTTTGCTACACCCAACTCAAAAGTTTCCAATAGTATGTTATCTTCAGTGATAAGAAGCAATCTATCTACCCAATGTTAAATTGTAACAACTGACTGCAGGGTCAATTCTCCCTGAGACAAAACAGTGAAGGTGCACTGTTGGTCCTGAGAGGTGGACAAACACTTGAATATCTTGACTATATGATACTGTAGTCACTCCTCCTAGTTAATACATAAGACAAGGTTTTCATTGCACCTTCTGGTCTATAAGAACCAATTCCCAAAGAGAGATAGCTTCCTTCATGGAACACAATGACACTTTGTTAAGTAAGAAAGGGGTTCTAACACTATGTATAGCCACACAGTCAACAGATTTTCTTTGTATGTGTTGACAGAGCCAGGTTCTCCTACAGATCAATCAATTCATTAAAAGTGAAGCTTTGGTAATGAACAGACGTCCTTAGGATTCTGGTTTTTCTTGCTCTCTCTATAGTTAGTCCATCCTCTCTGCCATAGAATATTGAGATATAGCTACTCATGTGATATTTACCCAGCTCAGTTGCATACATTCACTTCCCTATACTGAGTTACTTATACATGGTGCCCTTGGCTAGCCTTTCTGCTTCTCTGATCCACTCTAAATAAAGGACATGTTGGATCTAAGTGGATTATCTGATGCTCCTATGTGGCTCCTTTCTAACAGTGATTTCAGGTGCCTTCAACCAAACAATACTGCCTCCATCACAGCTAATCAAGGTCATCTAACGGGAGGCTGTTGACAGTTCGAGCAAGGTGTCACCCATCACTCTCCTTAAGGAAATGGAGAAATATCACCTCTATGAAGAGTGCTGAGATAGAACAATGATTGAAGGCCTTGTCCAAAGGTGCAGATTACTCAACTGACATCAGCCTAGAGGGGAGGTCTCTGGGAGCTTGTCTCATCCCAGGGGCTTCTTTCAACTTTGGCCCACTCAGCACTTTGAGCTGTAAATTGCATAATAAAGAGAGAAGGTGTGTTGATCACATTTTCAGATGACACAAGGGTGGGCCAGCTAGCAAATATGGTGAGTGATAGAAGCAAGAATCTGAAAGACCGAACAGGATGAATAATGAGGTACAGCTAACAAGATGAGATTTAGCAGAAACAGAGAGCGAGTTTCACCGGAGTCAGCCCCGCGGCCTGGAAACCGGTGCTGGTGCCAAGGGTTCTCACTACCCTAGAGGATGGTGTTGGCTACCGCTTGAACTTCATGTGCCCCAAAGCCTCAGAGGCTTACTGCTCAGGTCAGAAGTCATCTCCACAGCTACAGATTTGCAAAGACTTGGCTTAACAGCAACCTTTGGGTATGTGTGGGGGTGGAGATTAAGGTCATATCAGTCAGCACCGTAACTGTATTATTCAATACAGATTGAAGATAAAAAGGCCACACTTTAGTTACCAACTACAGCTTGACACAGTAAGAGAGTACAACTGAGAATGATCCCGAAGGACACTTCAGAACAGGAAGACAGCCTACTCAATAGAATGTTTTTCTTGCTAGTGTGAAGACCTGAATTCAATACCTAACACCCTGATAAAAAATGGCAAGCAAGGTGGAAAAGCACTTGTAATCCCAGAACCTGGAACTTGCTGCCCAGTGAATATAGCATAAGTGGTAAGGCCTGAGCCAATGAGAGACCCTGTCTCAAGCATGGTGAGTTTGTATTACTGCAAGAGGTGATACTGAAGGTTGGCCTCTGCCCTCCACACACTTACACATGTGAATGGGCATTTGCTTACATGTGTACTCTCACACACATGAACTTGCATATGTAAGTACATAAACGTACACAGCAATTTAATAGTTTTCACAAAGAAAAAAATAGAACACACACATACATGTATGCCTATATATACATATACAGTATACAAACAATAAATAGAAATATATATATATATATAATGCATAGTTATCTCTACAGTATACAGAGCTACCTCTGAGCAAGCTCCATAATTTTTGTTCACAACCCACTTCCCAGTCACATGACTTTGAGAAAGTTGCCCAATCCTCCCTGCCTCATCTCTCTCATATACAAGGTGAGAAATGTAAAGATATCCCCCTTGTAGATTTGCCATTGCCATTCTGTTTAGTTAAAACAAATGATCCCTACTTTACCCAGCTGTGACGATCAATCAAGGCAATATGTACTTGTAGAGCATTTAAAAGTCACACACACACACACACACACACACACACACACACACACAAAGGTGAATACATTTTCCCCAGGGATATGGATAAATATCCCTCAGTGCCATCATTATAATAAAGCACTCTGTGGTGCTTAGAAATGCCTTCAGAAAAAACACCTTGTAATGAAGCAGATGGCATCCCATATCTAAATGGTTATTCATTGGTCAGGGATGCTGCAGAGGGATATTTACACCCATGCAAATAGTACTGTTTATGTTTAATTAAAGTATATATTCTGATTCAGCAGATGAGCTTCTACTGCTGTGTATCCCTAACTTACTCTTGGGTAAAGGCAAGGCAGCTTTTCTAAGTGCAGCACTCTAAGTGAGCAGATTAGGCAGGAGTCCTGTCCTGAGAATCACAGAGGGTCTTGCAGTCTCTGCCACTCTATGGCATCAAGACTCTGTAGTGTCAGAAATCTGTGAGCATAGTCTTGCTGAAGTACATTATAACTGAGTTCTCTAGAGCAAATGATCCAGCCTCTTACAATGCCATAGTAAATTACACAAAGCCCTACACCTAAGGCTCGGGGAACATCATGGAAAAGAAGGTGGCATGATTTTAAGAGCCAGAGAATCAGAATGTCTGTTGCAAGATAGTACCTTCTTTATATTAAACTACACCCATGAAGTCCTGATAATATGGTCACCTAAACAAAGCCAACACAATGACAGTATCAGATGACTTGCCAGTGTGGATGGAGGAACTCTTTCAAGGCCCCAGTTCTAGAAGAACAGCTACAGACAATTTAATGACTGCTAAGAGAAGGGGAATCAGTCTTCTCCAGGCATTTAACTCCCCTTATAAGTTCCCCAATCACAAGTGGTTAGTTCTAAATATGTATCCGTATGATCAACATGAAGGAGACTCTATAGGTTGTACTGATATACCCACATATACATCAGTATATGTGATGTATATGTGGCATATAAAAGTAGCAATAATAATTAAAGAAGAGGTCATGAATTTGAAAGGGAGTTGCGGGGCTATGGGAGGAGTGGAAAAGGAAGAGGGGAGGGTAGAAATAATACAAATGCAATTCTCATGCATCAGATTCCCCAAAACAAAGATAGGAAGGAAGGAAGGAAGGAAGGAAGGAAGGAAGGAAGGAAGGAAGGAAGGAAGGAAGGAAGGAAGACACTTTACAACAAAATCTAGAATCCTCATGAAAACTGAACTGCTTCAACAGATCCAACAGCAGGTTCTTTCCCTAATAGGTAAAACATCTGTTCTGGTAGTGGGCACAGATTTGTCTTTATCAGGTACTGATTTTTCTCTGGCTCCTGCCAGCTGCTGCATCCTGGTGTGACCAGAACAAAGCAAGGCAGCTGTGAGATGTCAAGGAGCCTCCTGAGGAAGACACAAAGAAGGAATAGAGAACCAAAGAAGTACAGATGAGAGATGCACGGGTCTCAGGCAGGAGGAACAAGAGAAAACTCAACTGTTTTCAGAGCTTGTTGGAACCAAACTGCAAGCAAGATCACCCAATCCATTGTCCTCTGTGTTCAATCGTGGAAACAAAGCCATTTGCGAGGTTGGAGGTCTGAAAGAATTGGGTGTAGGTAGTGTCGGTCCTTCAAACCAGGGTGTTTAACTCTAGAGGCCCTCACCTAGCCTATGACAAACTGATGCCTCATCCAAGGTTTCCCACCATGTAATGATGCTCGGTCTGTCCCCCATGTTTCTTTCTTCTGCAATTATTTCCAGGGAAAGAGGAGTTGAGGGTGATTTCAATGATGCAATCCATTAGGGAACAAAAGCCATTGTTCATAAAGGTTAAATTTCTCAGGAAAGTGCTATTCTGAAACATCTGATAATTGTGCTTCATTCACATTGCTCTCCATGGCTGCCCTGTGAACACATTAATGAGCAACTATGACACCAACATACATGGCTGGCTTCCCTGGTATTGAGGAATAGGCTATGGCATGCCACTCGAATGGCCAAGAAACCTCCAAAGAGATGCTGGAAATCTGGATGGAACTGGTTTACACCTGAACAGCCCATATCTTCCAAATCCTGTATCCTTCTGTAGGTTGAGAGCCTGGATATTCTAGGAAGGAAACTAAGTCACCAATACATATAAACATGGAGTAACCAATACTGAGGCTTATCCTGAGAGGCTCTCCTGTTGGGTAATCAGCACCTACTTGCTTAGCTGCCGAACTGCTCTCCTACAGGGCTTTCTACAATTCCCTGAAATTCTGTGAATAGATTTTTTTTCCATTTGTAAATTTCTGAAAGCTCTTCAGCATTTAGGAGTGAAATATTATCTTCCTATATTACCTAAACATCTTGTCATGTAGCTCCAATTCTCTCTTTATAAATTTATTAGGACAGAGAGAGAGAGAGAGAGAGAGAGAGAGAGAGAGAGAGAGAGGAGAGAGAAACCATTCATCACTTTAAAAAGAGAAAGTGCATTATTTTTGACATAAATAAATTTATAGCAACAGATATATAATACATAATAGGAAAAGAAGGGCCCCTAGCTAATGATGTTCTTGGGAGCCTTCCAGTACTGATGGTCTAGTATCCTGAATGCAGCCCAAACCAGGAATCCAGAGGCTGCTGGTCCATAGAAAGGTGACATATGGTTCACTACAGTTACTTGATTGGGTGATTTTTCAAAATCTCCAGAACTGAAGTGTTGCCACTCATTTATCAATCTTCCCAGGTCTATGATAACACATGGTTAGGCTTGAAGTCAACTACAAGCCACAAGGACAGTCTGCAGACTATTGACATTAGCATACTGATTATTACCTAAAAAGGGAAGAACACATTGCTCTCCTCTAATGTATGCAGCCACATTGTCCCAATATTACTTTAGACTGAAAAGTACATACAAGTTTAGACCTATGTGCCAAAGAAGCAGCAGAGTCAATATTTGCCCTACAAGTTTAAAAGTGTTTGGCATTAGAAACAGGTCAGGTGGACCCTAGAAACCCAGATTAGTAAATCCTGTCGCCAGCTTGTCAACCCCTCTTTGGCTTCAACGTTACAGCAGCAGGCAATGACAGATCCAATGTCATTGGCTCCATACAATGTTACAACTTTTCACAGAGAGGAAGGGTCCCCTGTGGTGTAGGTAAAGACATGTGAATTTCAGAACCACAGCTGCTCTTAGTAGGCAGGTGTCTTGGTTTCATTTCCTGTTGCTATGATAAAATACCCTGTCAAAAGCAACTTTAAATGAGGATGCATTTATTGGACTCACAATTCCAAGTTATAGTCCATCGCTGCCAAGAAATCAAAGCAGGAACCTGCAAGCATCTAAACTACCCACAGTCAAGAGGAGAAAGAAAATAAAAACATACACACTTATCATGCAGTTCTCTTTCTCTACTCTCTTATAATCCAGGACCCAAAACCAGGCAATGGTATAACCTACAGGGATCTGGGTTTTCCCACATAAATCTAAGCAAGGTCAATGTGTGGAGAATAAGAGGCCGTGGAGGACTCAACTCTAAATGAGACATCCGCACCACACCCCTCCTCGTAAGACTCAGTGATCATTGTAAAGGGGGGGATAAATAGACTGCAAGAGCAAGCGATAGTAGATGTCTGCCAAACACAGCAAAACAGAAACAGTATTTCCCAGACATAGCACCACTGCATATATGAACTCAGAGCAGCCCTGACAGCATACAGAAGATCAGGACCAGATCAAGCCAGATAAAATCATGGCATGGATGGATTAGTGGTTCATGATGTCCCATACCTAGCTGAGAAGCCATTGGAAACTGATAATGTTGAGGGCGAGAATGCTGATTTACTTCAAAGATGTTGCCTCTGAGAGGCTACTTGTAATCTAGATGTTTCTACACTCCTGCACATATAGCCAGAGCTAAGTGGGCTTGGGGGTTTAAGAACAACCAAATGAGAGCACACAAAGTTTAGGGGGGAATATGGTAAAGGAGGAAAGGGAGGAACTGGAGAAAAGGGAATCAGGGATAGACTTGATCAAAACACATTATGTCATGTAAAAATCCCAATAAAAAGGTGATGTGGGAGAGTCTTCTGTTTGTGTTGATTTCATTCGTTAATAAAGAAACTGCCTTGGCCCATTTAATGGGCCAGCCCTTAGGTGGGTGGAAGAACAGGAAGAAGGAAGTGAGGTAGATGGCTCAGACAAATGCCACACCTCTCCTAAGTGAGACAGATGCCATGCCTGTCCGCTCTGTGTCAGACATGATAAAGCTCTGGCCCAAGATGGACGTATGCTAGAATCTTCCCGGTAAGGCACCACTTCGTGGTGCTACAGAGATTATTAGATATGGGTTAATCAAGATGTGAGTAAGAGGCTGAAACTAATGGGTCAGGCAGTATTTAAATGAATACAGTTTGTATGTTGCTATTTCGGGTTTGAAGCTAGCCATGTGGGAGCCGGGCGGCAGGAACGCAGCCCGTCTGCTCCTCACTACAAAAAGGTATATTTTGTTACACAAAAGTTCATTTCTAATGTTAAGGCATCAGTTTTTGTGTTGTTCTTGCTTGATGTTTTTTGTGTCTTAATAAATACCTGCTTGCTGACAAAAAAAAAAAAAAAAGGACAATCTCCCACAGACATGCCTACAAACCAATCCGATCTAGATAATTTTTTAATGAGACTCTTTTCTCAAGTGATTCGAGATTGTGTCAAGTTGACAATTAAAGCCATCCCTAAAGATATACAGTCCTTTCTTGTATTTTCCATAGAGGCCTTTGGTACCTTCTTTATCCTTATTGCTCTCAGGACCTGCCACCTGCAGAATGACAGTAGGGGGAAGACCACATAGAGATGGCCTGCAAGTTTTGCTTATAGTTGCAAAGTTAAAACCAAGAGACCTCTTATCCATATTTGCATGCAGATTTCTGAGTTCACTTTGATGGCTATGACATTTCATTAGTCTGATTCATTGTGTACTCAAGCCAACGCACATGCAGTTCAGTCCCATTTGCTGACAGAAAATGGAAGCTGAAAAATCCTAAGTCAGAGTAATAACTGGAGGTGTGTAATTACTCATTACCCAATCAGCTAGCAGGTTCAAGGGGCAAGAATGGTTGGGAGATAAATTGCAACTTTTGTGAGTGAATCTGACAGACTGGGTTACTACGTGTGTTTCTTTTGATTAATGACACAAGGAAGAGAGGTTTAGAAAAGTTGTTCCCACTGATTATGCTACTCCTAGGCTGACCCTTCAAATGTTTCTACCAGTTACCAAGGAAAACATAAATTATGTGAGCAAAGTGTGAATTCTGAAAAAAAAAACACATAAAATGCTGCAGCCACAACTCCTTTGCTCTAATTAAAAAGAACCTCAAACTGATAGGTCCTCGGATGATGCCGGGATGGGTGATTCCTTTCCGTGACAGATTCCAGCTTCCTCGGAAAATGCACTTACGAAAATGAAGAAACAGCAAACAGAGTTGGAGATGTTTATCATCCGTTAATGTAATAATCTGTCTCAGCAAGTGTGCCGCATGAGTAATGACATTTCCAGTATCTTTCTAATCATTATTTCATACTGTTGCAAATAAAGTCAAAATAGTTATTCCAATTTATATGTATGTGTGTGTATGTGTGTGTGTGTCTATTTGTGTGACTCTATGTTTCCAATGGTAGGCCACCTATGTTCTTTGGTTTTTCTTCATGAAGCAGATCCAAGTACCCTCCACACAAGCCTGCTCAAATGTCATAGTCAGGTAACCACAAAACAATATTTAAAAAATAACTCTGTACCCCCAGAAAGCCCACAAACTCATGGAAAGTGAACAGTCAACTACTGACCCACACCTGGGTCAAGGAAGAAATAAAGAAAGAAATTAAAGTCTTTCTTGAATTTAATGAAAACAAAGACACAACATACTCAAACCTATGGGACACAATGAAAGCAGTGCTAAGAGGAAAGTTCATAGCACTAAGTGCCCACTTAAAGAAAACGGAGAAAGCACTCATTGGTGACTTAACAGCACACCTGAAAGCTCTGGAAAAAAAAGAAGCAGACTCACCTAGGAGAAGTAGAAGACTGGAAATAATCAAACTGAGGGCAGAAATCAACAAAATAGAAACACAGAAAACAATCCAAAGAATCAATGAAACAAGAAGCTGGTTCTTGGAGAAAATCAACAAGATTGACAAACCCTTAGCCAAACTAATCAAACGGCAGAGGGAGAACACGCAAATTATTAAGATCAGAAATGAAAAGGGGGACATAACCACAGACACAGAGGAAATTCAGAGAATCATTAGATCTTACTACAAAAGCCTGTATGCCACAAAATTGGAAAATGTAAAAGAAATGGACAGTTTTTTAGATAAATACCATATACAAAAGTTAAACCAGGACCAGGTAAATGCTCTAAATCGTCCTGTTAGTCGCGAAGAATTAGAAACTGTTATCAGAAACCTCCCTACCAAAAAGAGCCCAGGACCAGATGGTTTCAATGCGGAATTCTACCAGAACTTCCAAGAAGACCTAATACCTATACTCCTTAAGGTATTTCATAATATAGAAACACAAGAGTCACTGCCAAATTCCTTCTATGAAGCTACAGTTACCCTGATACCTAAACCACACAAAGACTCAACCAAGAAAGAGAATTACAGGCCAATCTCACTCATGAACATTGACGCAAAAATTCTCAATAAAATACTGGCAAACCGAATCCAAGAACACATTAGAAAAATTATCCATTACGATCAAGTAGGCTTCATCCCAGAGATGCAGGGCTGGTTCAACATACGAAAATCTATCAATGTAATCCATCATATAAATAAACTGAAGGAAAAAAACCATATGGTCATCTCATTAGATGCTGAAAAAGCATTTGACAAAATTCAGCACCCTTTTATGATAAAAGTTTTGGAGAGATTAGGGATACAAGGGTCATTCCTAAATATAATAAAAGCTATTTACAGTAAGCCGACAGCTAACATCAAATTAAATGGAGAGAAACTTAAGGCTATCCCACTAAATTCAGGAACACGACAAGGCTGTCCACTCTCTCCTTATCTCTTCAATATAGTGCTTGAAGTTCTAGCAATAGCAATAAGACAACATAAGGGAATCAAGGGGATTCAATTTGGAAAGGAAGAAGTTAAACTTTCATTATTTGCAGATGATATGATAGTATACATAAGCGACCCCAAAAACTCTACCAAAGAACTCCTACAGCTGATAAACTCCTTCAGTAACGTGGCAGGTTACAAGATCAACTCCAAAAAATCAGTCGCCCTCCTATACACAAAGGATAAGGAAGCAGAGAGGGAAATCAGAGAAGCTTCACCTTTCACAATAGCCACAAATAGCATAAGATATCTGGGAGTATCTCTAACCAAGGAAGTGAAGGATTTATTTGACAAGAACTTTAAGTCTTTGAAGAAAGAAATTGAAGAGGATACCAGAAAATGGAAGGATCTCCCCTGCTCGTGGATTGGGAGGATCAACATAGTAAAAATGGCAATTCTACCAAAAGCAATCTATAGATTCAATGCAATCCCAATCAAGGTCCCATTAAAATTCTTCACAGAGATTGAGAGGACAATAATCAACTTTATATGGAAAAACAAGAAACCCAGGATAGCCAAAAAAATCTTATACAATAAAGGTACTTCTGGAGGCATTACCATCCCTGACTTCAAACTCTATTACAAAGCTACAGTATTGAAAACAGCTTGGTATTGGCATAAAAACAGAGAAGTTGACCAATGGAATCGTATAGAAGACCCGGATCTTAAACCACAAACCTACGAACACCTGATTTTTGATAAAGGAGCCAAAAGTACACAATGGAAGAAAGAGGGCATCTTCAACAAATGGTGCTGGCATAACTGGATGTCAACCTGTAGAAGAATGAAAGTAGATCCATATCTATCACCATGCACAAAACTCAAGTCCAAATGGATTAAAGACCTCAATATTAATCTGAACACATTGAGCTTGATAGAGGAGAAAGTGGGAAGTACTCTACAACAAATGGGCACAGGGAATCGTTTCCTGCGCATAACCCCAGCTGCACAGACATTAAGGGCAACATTGAATAAATGGGACCTCCTGAAGTTGAGCAGCTTATGTAAAGCAAAGGACATTGTCACTAAGACACAAAGGCAGCCTACTGACTGGGAAAAGATCTTCACCAACCCTGCAACTGACAAAGGTCTGATCTCTAAAATATATAAGGAACTCAAGAGACTAGACGGTAAAATGCCAATGAACCCAATTAAAAAATGGGGCGCTGAACTGAACAGAGAATTCTCAACAGAAGAAGTTCGAATGGCCAAAAGACACTTAAGGTCATGCCCAACCTCCCTAGCTATCAGGGAAATGCAAATCAAAACAACTTTGAGATATCATCTTACACCTGTCAGAATGGCTCAAATCCAAAACACCAATAATAACCTTTGCTGGAGAGGTTGTGGGGTAAGGGGTACACTCATCCATTGCTGGTGGGAATGCACACTTGTGCAATCACTTTGGAAAGCAGTGTGGCGGTTTCTCAGGAAATTCGGGATCAACCTACCCCAGGACCCAGCAATTCCACTATTGGGAATCTACCCAAGAGATGCCCAATCATACAACAAAAGCATATGCTCATCTATGTTCATAGCAGCATTATTTGTAATAGCCAGATCCTGGAAACAACCTAGATGCCCTTCAGTGGAAGAATGGATGAAGAAACTATGGAATATATACATGCTAGAATACTACTCAGCGGTAAAAAACAATGACATCTTGAATTTTGCAGGCAAATGAATGGAAATAGAAAACACTATTCTGAGTGAGGTAACCCAGACCCAAAAAGATGATCATGGGATGTACTCACTCATAATCGGTTTCTAGCCATAATTAAAGGACATCGAGCCTATAAATTTGGGATCCTTGAGAAGATAATAAGAAGGTGAACTCCCCAAAAAAGATATAGTAATCCTCCTGGATATTGGAAGTAGACACGATCGCCAGGCAAAATTGGGAACTTGAGGGTTGGGCGAGACTGGGCCAAGGGAAGATGGGGAGAGAAAAATGTGAAGGGTAGAACGGGGGGAGCTCGGAGAAATGGGGTGCTTGGGATATAGGAAGGGTGGATATGGGAGCAGGGAAGCTTATATCTTAATTTAAGGATCTACCTGAGGGTTGTCAAGAAACTTGACCCTAGAGGGGTTCCCAGGTTTCCAGGGAGACGCCCCCAGTTAGTTCCTTGGGCAGCTGAGGAGAGAGAGCCTGAAAAGGCCAGTTCCTATAGCCATACTGATGAATTTCTTGCATATCACCATAGAACCTCCACCTGACGATAGATGAAGAAAATGACAGAGCCCCACATTGGAGCACCGGACTGAGCTCCCAAGGTCCTGATGAGGAGCAGAAGGAGGGAGAACATGAGAAAGAAAGTCAGGACCGTGAGGGAACCTCCAGCTGGCGACAGATGGGGAAGGTGACTGAGCTCCACGTTGGAGCACTGGACTGAGCTCCCAAGGTCCTGATGAGGAGCAGAAGGAGCGAGAACATGAGGGAGAAAGTCAGGAACGTGAGGGGTGCGTTCACTCATGGAGACGGTGGGACAGAACTAAAGGGAGATCACCAACTCCAGTTGGAATGGGACTGATGGATCATGCGACCAAATCCGTCTCTCTGAATGTGGCCAACAGCAGGGGCTGACTGAGAAGCAAAGGACATTGGCGCTGGGCTCTGATTCTTCTGCATGGACGGGCTTTGTGGGAGCCTTCTCAGCTTGGTCGATCACCTTCCTGGACCTGGGGCGAGTTGGGAGGACCTTGGACTTAGCATAGAGTGGGGAACCCTGATGGCTCCTTGGCCTTGAGAGGGAGGGAGGGGAGGTATGGGTGGAGGGAAGGAGATGGAAATTTTTAAATATAAAAAAAAATAAACCATGAGAAAAAAAATAAATAAAAAAATAAAAAAAAAAAAACTCTGCAGAATAGTACATGACAGTGCCCAGGGTCTGTAGGAACTAGGGGGTATCTAGAAAACACTATGTGTGCTGACACAGATGCCTTATTTCAGACATGGTGATACTGAAGCCCATATCTGGGAGCTCAGGAAACAACTGCTGTGGGACTGGAATGCTGGGCTGAAGGCTTCCAGCCAGGACAGCCGGACTTCTCCAGGTAAAAGGATGGTCCTCAATTCTACCCTGCGTTACTCCATTCTGGGGTGATATACTATGGAATATTATTGAAAATCCCTTGAAACTCGGTAAAAATATACTGAGTATCCTTCACACATACACACACACACACACACACACACACTCACACACACACACGCGTGCGCACACACACGGGGTCGGGGAAGGGGCTCATTGTCAGAGATAGGTGTTGGAAGCAATGGCAAAGACTCTGGCCTTCTCCTCTTCCAGTGCCACATCGGAAAGTGAGTCAAGCATTTACAAGATCCCCTGGGCTCTTTCCAGGGAGTCATCATCCCTCTTCCCGTCTCCTTATCCATACCAGGTCTTTCTCAGCATTTGACCTCCACATGACCTTTGCATATTTCCCAGCAGATTCTTTCCTTCATGGAATCTACTCCAAATTTCATATCCATGAAATATTCTGCAGGGCCTGTTGCTGTGCAGCACTGGCTTCAGGGAGAGGTTGCCTGGGGCCTTCTCCCACTTTGAGAAGGAAATCAAGAGTCTAATTTGCTATGATGGGACATGAGCAATAAAATGTTCATTAACTTTAATTGTAAACACTTTAAGTCCCAATCATTGTAATGAAAGGATAAATTGAAAAATCAAGAGTTAAGTACCCTTTTAAAATTTCATATCTTCTATCTTCACCTGGCCTCTTAAGCCAGACAAAGTCAGATTAAACAATGTACAAAGTGTTCTCCACCCTCAATGAGCTAGTTCAGGCATCTTTTGCATGCCTATCAATGGCAAGGCATCTCCCACCCTGGGATCAAAATGCTGTTCTTGTGTATTAATAAAGACATTTATATTTTCATTATAATAAGCTTTATTTCTTCCACCTACACTTTCCTGCCAACATCCATGATGTCACTATCATTTTGGCCCCAGCAATAGTGATCCCAGCCTAGTTATTGCTCCATGATGATTACAGATGAGCTGACTAATTTGAATAGAAGTCATGACCATTCCATGAGACTTACAGATACGTAAATGGGTTTAGTACACATTCCACGCTGTGTTGTGTGAATACCAAAGAGCCTCTATGATAATTCCATCATTTTGTTTTGTACTCAACACTTACAATAGTCCACCTACCCGCTAGCTTGATATGGCCAGACTGCCATGGGGCACCTGGGCTAGATTACCCGATTTTCCACTTTCAGTTCCCTTTCTCCATCTAGCATGCTATTACAGTTCTTTATATACTAGGATTTGGCAAATGTCATGAACAATGTCTTCTCGGGAATGAAATGAGTTGAGATAAAGGTTTAAATCTATGTTTCTAACCCAAAAGCGTTCACACAAATCATCAAAAAAATCATTCTGATCACTTTTCTATAGGTAAAGTTAAGTAGGAATGTACCCAGGAGCCAGGGTCTTAGCCTGTCAGGCAAATCAAATGGCACAAGGCACATAATTCCTGCTTTATTCTAGCTGTGATTAGAATGGTAATTGAAAACTGCCTCTCCATAGATTGCAATGTCTTCATTTGTGCAAATGATGACTCCCACTTTTTCTGCCCGGAAACGACTAAGATTAATTATCTACACTCCTTAAACTGAACGATTCTTCCCCAAACTCGCTTACTTCTGTGCTGTAGTATCTGTTCCCTTAACAGTAGATGCAGACATTGGCAGAATGAAAATTCTCCTGCTTAAGCAACATTTTAAAACAGAGGATGGCTTCCGGATATCTTAACTGGGGTTGGCTGAGCCACCATTTCCCCAATTTTCTTTATTACATGTAGCCAAATGGAATAAACCCAAAGAGAGATATTGAGAGGATTCTGGAGAGAGGATGGATGGGAAATGCCTTTTGAAGTATGCACATATGGCTATGGGTATTTTGATTTGTGTCTGTGAAGTAAAAGGGAATCAAGAGCACATATATGCTTTTACATCCACAATAAAGGTTCCAGCTACAGGAACCCATAAAAAGCAGAGGCATAGAAACAGACCCAAGTTTCATTACATCATCATGAAGATGCAGCTTATGCTTGCAGGGATTCAGCTGTGTGCACGTGATTCCAACTTGCTTGAGACCTTCCCTTCCTATTTGTCTGCTTGTAGACTTCAAGCTTCAACCTCAGATGCAGTGGCAGTCTCCTCTGAGAATTGGTTATTCAGTCACATAATCACCTCCCATGTTAAACCCACAGATTGGTAACAGAGGAAGATGCAGGAGTGGGGAGACAATCTTCTACTGTTTTTTTTCTAGTTCTGTTTCTGTTCTTGAGTGTCAAATGGACACCAATGTATAATACAGATTTCCAGGTTCATGAGGTCCCATGGATCTTTCCTTGCTTACACATCATTCTAGATTTATTTTATATGAGCGACAAATCTGACATGAGAACAGCTCATGCGCAAAAGGAAACAAAAGTTGAAATTCTTCTTTCCTAATTAATACTTAAAAAATATTTCCTTAGGCATTTGGGAGTTAGTTATGGATTTGAATATTAACTCTGTAATTGATTTCTGGTGCATCTGTGATCCATGTCACTTAAATTCTGATTTTCAACTCTCCTCTGTCTCTGTCTGCCCTTGTCGTTGTCTCTCTCTCTCTCTCTCTCTCTCTCTCTCTCTCTCTCTCTCTCTCTCTCTCTCTCTCTCCCCCACACACAGTCAATCTGTGTAGCCAAGGCTTTAGCCAGACTAGCATTCTCAATGCTCTTATTTCCTATGTTTCCCAAATGCTTCCACACCCAGTCAAAGTAATTATTTATATGTATATTCACATGTACAAATATGTATATAAAGCTCCAAGTGTATCAGAATGAATGACAAGTATCCAGAATGAATGACACTTTCATAACCTCTTTCCTCATTTTGAAATCTTACCTACTGTTGTTCCATTTTCTACCTGGAGACATTCCTAACAAGGCCACCCTGAAATGGTCTTCTTCCTCCCACCCTACCATGACTGTTAATACCTTTACATGGTCTACTCCACACACCCCACCAGCTAGATTTCATGTTTTCACATAAGGAGCAAGTATCATGCCTCTAAATTAATGAAAAAGACTTGCACTTGCTTCTCACTTTGCCTCTCATTTCCTTAGTGGATTCCCACAGCAAGCACAGTCAACACCTGTGAGTACAATGAATGGCCACAGTCCGTTATTGTTGACTGAGGCTTCTGTCCTTCCCTGTTCCCGCAGTTGTTACGGTCCAAAGAAATCACACAGACGTCTACATTAATTATAAACTGATTGGCCTAATGTCTCAGGCTTCTTATTAACTCTTATAACTTATATTAGCCCATAATTCTTGTCTGTGTTAGCCACGTGGCTTGGTACTTTCTCGGTGAAGCAGTCACATTGTGCCTGTAGACTGATTCTTTCATCCTCCCAGAATTCTTGTTGCCCCACCTCTACTTCCTGCCTGGCTACTGGCCAATCAGTGTTTATTTAAAATACAAGTGACAGTGTACAGTGTGGGACATTATCCCACAGCATGTATGTAATCAAGAGATACTTTCAAAAGCATTAATCTTATTCTATTTCTTCTAGTCAGGAACAATCTGAGTGGCTAGGAAAAAAGAGTTATCAATAGATGGGAATGTTATCATGTAAGAAACGTTGGTGATTTGGTCAATAGCTAACATGCCCCACAACTTATCACTAACCCAGTTTTTTAAAAGAAACAAATACTAGAAGGACTGACTAGTGAATGTTTGATGAGAGAGTGCTGTAGAATCAACATATGACCTCAGTCTGAAAGGCTGCAGAGCAGAGTGTAAACTCTCTGCTTTCAATATAAAGACCACCTGCACATCAAGGATCTGTTGCCAACTGCTAAAACTGGCAGTATCATTTTAAGGCATACAACACAGAGGAAAGGGGGAATGGACATGGTCAAAACACATGGCATGCATACAATGAAATTCTCCAACAGTATTTTAAAACAGATACCAACATCTCTGGCGAGCAAGATAGCTTTAAAATGACACAAATGGAAAATTTTTTCTCTGAATTTTAATATACTAAATTATACATTCTTTTCTAAACAAGTTTATGAATTGCACAAGCTGTTAAAAGATAATTTGGGTTTGCAAAAGTTACAAATTAATCAACAAGAATTTTTAAAAAATAGTACTTGTATGCTCAGATCATTACTATTTTTTTTTAATCTTTGGGAAAGGCCAGAAAGGCATCTGGCTTTTCAGACTCCTCGTTTAAGTCCCCAAGTTTTTCCAGAGTCCGCAGCACTCTCTTTGGAACCAGGACTCCAAGGCAAATTACCCTGACCTGAGGTGAATAAGAAGGAATAAGCAGAAATACTTTTCTAAAGCCACTTAGATGTGTTCATATCAAAGGCCATTGAAAATGGATTAACCTTGCATTTGAAAAAATTGTTTGTCAGGAATCAAAGGCTAGATTTAAGAAAGAAACACAGAGCAGGAGTGGGTGGACACAGAGTTTAGCCAAAGGAGCTGTACAGAGTGAAAATCTTGTTTAGGAGGCTATGGATGATAATAGGAGAAATTCAATGTTATCCCCATGTTTCCTTTGGCAGCAATTCTTTTGGTTCTAAAGTCAACTTGATTAGAAATATAAAATACTTGGAAGTTGCAGGAGTAGACACAACACTGACAAGCAAATTCAGCATGAAAACTATTATGGAATACAACTGGAGAATTATTCAAAGTTCTCTTGGAGATTAATGTTTTCTAAAATTACTGCTCTCATAACAACAGTGTGAAGTTTCCATAGGGGGTGCTTCTGATATCTTTACCCTTATAGACAACTCTGGGGAAAATAATAGACCAAATATTATGCAGTTGTAGTGGCATTTCAATCTTTTGCCTGCATTATGTATTAATAAACACTGCCTGAAGCTCTGAGAGTAAAACAGTCCCACTGGTCATCCTTAGACACAAGATGATGGTAACACACACCTTTAAGATGAGCAGCCATAATGACACAAACCTTTAATCCCAGTAGCCACACTAACTGCCATAAAAACTGGGCGGTGTATGCATTTAATGACAGTCATGCACGCCTTTAATCCTAACCCTAGATAGGAATATAACATGGGAAAGACAGCTCTCAGACTCAGTCTCCTTCTGAGATTCCTGGAGACAGAATCAGCATTTTCAGACTGAGGTCGAGGTAAGAGCCAGTGGATGACTGTTTTGCTTTTCGCATCTTCAAGTTGAACCCCAATTTCTGATCCTGAGCTTTTATTAATTGTACTTCAGGTAGTGTCCTAAAAGGACCTGAAATAAAAATAGAAACTATATCCCTGCTTCGTTAAAGAGCCTGAGGCATTCACCCTTGGACACTCAGCATTTGCAATTGTCACATTAGAGACACAAAATCTCTAGAACTACATCATAGCCAGTGTCTCCCTTTCGTTTCTGCCACTGTGATAAAATATCCTGACAAGAACAACATTAAGGAAGAATGGGTTTGCTCCTGGTCACAGGCCATGACTACGGGAACTCAAGCAGCTAGCCTCATGCACAGTCAAGATTGGAGAGAAAACGAATGTACAAATGCTTAGTGTTTGGCCCACCTTCTCTCCTTTTACAGTCCAAGGTGCAAGTTCAGGGAATGGTACACAACAACATGTGTGTCGTCCCACCTCAATGAAGGCAATCAAGACAATATCCTACAGATATGCTCATAGGCCAGCCTGATGGAGACAAACTACCCTCAAGACTCTCTTCCTAGGTGATCTTCCAATATGTCAAGATGACCATTTAGACTAGTTAACCAATGAGGAAAGAAGCTGACAACTTTCAGTTGCCCAGAAAAATCCACATACAAAAGGATTCCTCTTCTTCTATTCCCTTCTCTAACAGATGAAACACTTCCATGATGTCATTATGATATCAATATTAATATATGTAAAATTAAGATTGATTCATGCTATAGAGGCAAAAATCTTTTGTAAAGTGATTTGTGTATGACTCTTCCTCTTAACATGCAGGATTGCTTTTTGGCTCTCTGAGAAGGCTAGACCCCATGCCAAGCCTCAAATACAGAAGGCAGATCACAGTTCCCTCTCAGGGAAAAATCTGCCTTGGGAAGATTATTTTTAATTCTCCTGAGTCTTAACTTTCTCTCTGACAAACACCCTTCATCACAGGCCATTGTCTGCCTAGGAAGTACATTGCCTGTCATGGCAGACAGAGAACAAGGCCTATTCAGATATGGAAAACAATGTATATTCAAACTCCCATTGACTATAATCAAGAGGGCTTGTTTCACATCACAGCCATCACAGAGTGATGAGGCTGAAGCAGCCAGGGGATCTCTGGCACATCATCTTTGGGCCTACTCAGAATGCAAATGCTCATTAGAGAACCCAGTTTGACCTCTCAGCTACTCCAGTGTGATCTCCACCGTAACTTGATATAGCTGCTGCTTTGGAATGAGCTCAGGATACTCACTGGGAATATAACATTGTGTGCTAGTGACAGGTTTGACTTCTCAAACCTTATAATTGAGGGTGACATAATTCAACTCCCATCTGTATATCTCAAAGTACGCCAGGAACTTTAGAGAGGAAATGGGACAAAGGAGGTAAATATGAGGCAATTACTTCTGAGTTGCACGTCTCATGCCCATGAATTGCAAAGCTGTCTATCTGTAAAGTCCTCCTCTCAAATGTTTGCCCTCCCCGACCAGAGTTATCTAAGGCTCTGAAAAGTCTACTTCCCAATTGTTCTCTAAATACTCTCATCAGATCTGGAGCCAGATCTCACCAGTGCAAGGAAATGCTGTCCAAGTCAGCCCAAGATAACAGAGAGCATGGCTGGGAGGAAGGGGCCTAAGAATACAGCCAGGCAAAGACAGACCTCACAAAGGTCTGGTGATCATGGCTCTCAAGCGGGCAGGTGCAAAGAGTATCTTATATCTTGTGGAGATATGGCTTGTCTTTTGGACCATGCTTCGAGGAGAAATGCAAGGATAAGTAATACATTCAAAACGGGAGCAAACATACCACTTGCACCATCAAATTCAGGATAACGTTGGGTTTTGGAGAGAACAGAAGTCAATGGTATATCCTGAGGTGTCAGAGGGGAGAAGGAGTATAGGTTGTATCTTGTTAGTAGAGGACAAAAGTAGGAATGTGGGTTTGTCAGGACCTCACCCAGCAACAGATGACACATTCCAGCTGAGCGACAAAAGCAATGATTAATAAAAGAAAGGGGGCTGGTGAAATGGCTCGGTGAGAAGAAGTGACTGCTGTCAAGACTGATGACCTGAGTTTGATCCCTGGGAACCATATTATGAAAGGAGAAAAAAAAAAAAAAAACAACGTCTGCAGGTTATCCTCTGACCTCCACACTGCCCTATTGGGCACCCTCATAAATGAATAAATAAATAATATTTTTAAACAAGAGTAGTCTGCAAGAGAATAAACACAATGTAGGACAGTAAGGAAGACACATGGGACAAGGCAGTGCCATAGCACTGGGAATGAGACTGCCTACTCTTAGTCCCAAATTAGCAATGGAAAAGACTAGGGAATGGGCTTTATGTTCTAGATGCTGTAAAAAGAAAAACCGTGTAGTAAAAGCTGTCAGTGAAGCCAAGAGGTTCTTGCTCAAGCTCGACTAAACTAAGGAAACTTCAGGCTGATCATATCTAAAACAGGTGCATGTTCCTCTTTCAGAAGTCTTCTAGGAATGCAGACAAGGGGTTAGGAAGAGATAGTACCTTTAGGAGCTCGGAGAAAGTTTAACCTATACCTTAAAGATCACCTGTGAAAGCCCCAACATCATCATCATCATCATCATCATCATCATCACCATCATCAACAACAACACCATAGCATCATCATCATCATGTGGATACTCCTAATAGTGAGGTGAGATAGCTCTTCTCAATTGTCAACTTGATGAGATCTAGATTCACACATTTGGGCATGCCTATCTTTGATTAATTTAGGTGAGAAAATCTACCCACTGTGGTTGACACCCCTCCTTTCTTTGACTCTGCTGTATAAGAAGAAGAAAGTGGGCTAAGTATAAGTCTTCGTTGCTCCCTTCTTTCTGACTGTAGATGCACTGTGCAGCTGCTTCAGATTTCTACTCCTTGATGTCTCCATCATAATGGACTGTGTCTTAGTTTGGCTTACTATTGCTGTGATGAAACACCATGACTCTAGTCTGTGTCAAGCTGACATAAAATTAGTTACCATAGACTGCATATTAAAGTATGAACCAAAATAAATCTTTTATCTCTTAAGACATTTTTGTCAGTATGTTTTATATCACAGCAACAAGAAAAGCCACTAAGACACAAGAATAGCCCAAGGCTTAAGATAATGTATTGTACACATATTAACTCAATTTCACATGCTTATATGACTGAGCTTCCACCATCTCCCTAGTAGATTGATTCTTCCTTGAAGTAGATTAGAGCCTTCAACACATGGGACGACATATTTATCAGGCAGAAGAAATGCAGCCACAAATCAGAGGTAAACATTGCAGAGAGGGGAATGCCTGCAGGACGTCAGACTGCAGTAACTGGAGTCCATGACATGAGCTCTAATGCACAGGACAGCTCTTCAAAGCTCTGAGAAACTGCTGCCTTTGTAGATAATATATTTTCTCACTCAGGCACAAGGAAAATAGGATCTAGACCATTCTTTTCAAATTCACAACTCTAAACAATATCTTCTGGGCCACAAAGTCCCCAGAGGTTAAGGACAAATTGGTTGGTCATATATGTGAGTATGGCACCCATGGGACATAACAATGAGCGGAATCCAAGGCCACTGTACTGATTGGAAGTTAATCCCAGACCTGCCTTGCAATACTACAGAAATTGAATCATGATAGTATAAAACAAGGGAAAAATAAAGCCCCAGCCTCCTTTAAGGCCATGAGCAGTGTCTAGGAAGTTTCTAGGATGATAGGATGGACAGACGATGCTGACCTCCAGAACCCAACGAGAGGCCCTTCAGGTAGACGAGCTGACTCCACTTCATATGCATCTACAATGAGATAATTTTAATGATATAAGCAAGCATTTGAAAGATGCTGATAAAGAGCTACATGAAATAAGATGTTCAGTATCCTTAATACTTTTTTATAAGTGTTTTTGCAGCCCTAAACCATTCAGGAATGGTACCTACTTGATGATTAGTGATATGAAAAATTTCTCCATCCTGGGGAAACAGCTCAGAGAGATACCATTTATATTCTCCCCCAAATCCCTGGGCCATATTTGGTCCTGTGTTCATGAATTTAATAGCCTGCATATTCAATGAACTACAGCAAATCATAAACTTCCTTGCAAATGAGAAAGATCATAATTGTTCTCCAAAGCAAATATTCAATTCCAAAATGAGACTGGCTTGACAATTTAGATGGATTTTTTCATTGCCCCATGCTTTCAGTTTCCATGAAAAGCTTTCTCATTCAGCCTCCAGAGACTCCCAGCTTTTGCCATATTGCCCCCAAAATTATTAACATTTTAATCTTGCTTTAATTAACTCTCGCTCCAATGGGATAACACTGACGGGATCTGAGATTGCAAACCAGAAGCTGAAAATCTGGCATACTTGATTAGTGGCTCAAAAGAACTGGAGAGACCAGGGGAATGCTCCAGGCAAAGAGAACCACAGAGAGAGGAGGCGTGCGAAAACTTCTGCCCCAGTCACCTCTAACCCCTGAAAATACCGTCCCTCATCTTTACATATTAGAACAAAACCAAATTCCCAAGTAGGAAGTCATGTGATTCTCATCTGGTAAGGAAGGGCACCTAGTCTTTCAAAGGCTGAAGAAAGTAACATAGCTTCTCAAAACGTGTCGGTAATTAGACGAATATGGTTTTTGTTTTGCTTTGTTTTGTTTTTATAGAAGAGAAAGGAGACTAAGGTTAGGAGAGCAAAAGGGAGGATAAAGAAGTACAAAGTATTATGATTTATACAGCTGATCACTAGGATGTAATATCACAATAAAACCCATTACTTTGCACAACAACTAGACATTAAACAAATACAAATACATAAATATATAAGAAAGACTTAGCTTCCAGGGCATGGAAAAATGTGTGTTATCATGAGAGCCTCTTTTTCCTCCCTAGAATCCTAGTGTCCATATGCCACATGACTCCTTACTTGATTTTCTTCTCTTTTTATTTTTCTAAATCCACCACCCCCTTAATGATATCATTTGTCTTCTGGCTTTAAGTAACATTTTTATATCAATAACTCTTAAACCTACATTTTCAATGTGGATATTTCTTCAACCTGTTCTCTATCCCCCTCCAAAAAACAAAAACAAAAAACAAAACAAAACCTTACTTTAATTTCCTTCCAAATTGTTTTCAAAGGTTGGTTCCTCATACAAATTTATATTGAGTATCAAATTAAGAATTGCATTTCTCCGCTGCTGTCCTCGCAGATAAGAACCTTAGTTCAATAGGGATGGGGCATCTCAGTGGTCCACTTGATGAGAATCTAGAATTACCCCCAGTTGTACCCAGAGGGGAGTATCTTGACTGAGCCAATTGACTTTGGAATGTTTGCTCACTGTGGGTGACAGCACCCCATGGAGCAGGGTTCTGAACTGTGTAAAACGGAGAAAGTGAACTGAGCACACGCACTGCACTCATCGCTCACTTCTTCCTGACTATGGGTCAACATGACCAACTGCTTCAAAGCCCTGCTACTCTCTGACTTCCCTGCCATAGCGGGCTGTGCCCCAAATGAGAAGCCAAAATAAACTCTCCCTTACGCTGCTTTCGTCATGTTTTAATCACAACAGCTGGAAAAATAACTGAGACCGACATTTAATTTTCCATTTCTAGCAACATTGTAGCGGAGATCCCTTAGGGACCAACCTTACACAGTCCACAGAAGTCTATGATAACATGAGTTCAATTTTACTTCTATACCACAGCTATGAATGATCGAAATATGAAGTTTTAAAAAAAAATTCCCACTTAAAATGACACTTGAATATTTTATTTAGATGACCACCACAACCAAGGTAGATCCTAAAAAATGTCAATGAGAATGAGAAAATAGCAGCAACGACTGGAAACCATTTTGGAAAATGCTTTGCCAGCTACACGCACAATCAAAGCTGAAGCATAGGTTACCTCTTGCCTCTTCCTTGGGCAATTTCACTTCTCCACTTCTAGCCATGGCTCCTGTAAAGTATATGGCCATGTGAAATATGTTTTAGTGGCCTTATTCAAGGCAGCCAAAAAGAATGACTGTCCATGTCAATCAGTTGATGAAGGCATAAACAAAACGTGGACAATTCTACATCTATTAAAAGTTATCCTATGGATGAGCCTTGCAAACCATCTTATGATGGGAAAAGCCAATTACAGCAGGTTCTGTGTTATGTTGTGTCATTAATAACAATATGCAAAGTAGGTTAAACCATGGTACATGGTTTCTGAAAGTTGGGAGATTCAGGGCATAGTTATTGACTACTCAATGTTATAGGGTTCTTTGGGGAGGACAGAGTCATAAAATGTTCTGAATAGGGATGCTCAATCCTCCTCTTTAAGTATCATTTATATGATAAGAGTGTATGATAAGAATTTAAGTTGCACCAGTGAAAACAGTTGAACTTGAAACCTTCGTCTATTCCATTAACTGGTATACAGTCCATTCCCTGTATAACATATCACATATAAATCGCATATATCATTTATGAATTATGTTGAAATACTGGTTCTCCCCCATCATTATAACTAGAAAATAAGCTAGGCAAGAACGGGATCCTTTTGTGTCTTTGTCACTTCCATGCAATCAGCGCTTGGAGCACAGAATGAGGCTAGAACGATTCCTGATGAATCAGCTTTGTTCAAATGTTCACCTAGGCTTCACTCAGGAGAAAACTATAATGACCACTTTCTCCCAGGACAAGAAGTTGACAAACCCTAGGCTATAAGAACTTGTTAGGAGCATTCTTAACGAGTTTGTTTGCTAATCCAGCATGGGTTCCCAAAGTCACTTAAAACCAGAGACAGGTCCTGGTCTACTGCTAGGAGTCTTACAGAGGGACCAAGCTACAAAACTGTTACACACATGCAGAGGGCCTAGGCTGGTCCCATGAAGGCTTCCTAACTGTTGGGCTAGAGTCCATGAGCTCCCACACCACAGAGGAGTGGATGGAGATGGGAGTAGATGTGAAGTGGAGCTGTTCGGGGAGGGAATAAAGGAGGGGGGAACTGTGCTTGGTACATAAAATAAATTTAAAAAAAAATGTTATTTAAATAAAATAAAAAGATGAGAATATAAAAGTTTTCAGTACACAAAAATGAAAAATGTTATTTAAATAAAATAAAATAAAAGTGGGAATAAAAAAAGAGTGTTTTTCATTCAGCATCTTTTAACTGGTGGTGGTGTGGATTTAAATAGTTCAGGGCACCCTGTCTACAGCCCTGTGAAGACACAAACAGTATGCCGACGTTTAATCAGCCTTGCTGCCTATCATATCCTGATTACCGGATACAGTAGTTGCTCTTCTCGGCACTGTGACACAATACCTAAGATAAATGACCTCAGTAGGAAACGACTTCTTTTGGCTCACTGTTTCAAGGAATGTCACTTAATCATGGCAGGGAAAGGGAAGGTAGCTATTGTGACTTTCTCTAGGGAGGCAGGGGCCTATGGAGTGACTTTCTCACTTTTTCATGAAATGCAAAGCAGAGGACAGGACAGAAAGCAGGTCCGGTATCTAATACTCAAAGACCACACCTAGTGGTCCATGTTTGACAGCCAGATCCTCTATTCCAAAAGTGCTACAACATCCCACAGCAATACCGCCATCTGGAGTCCATACACTCTAACACTCATGCCCGTGAGGAACCTGTAAACCAACTCATGATCCTAGGGGTGCAAAGGCAACCTCCAAGGCGGAACTCTAGCAGGCATTCCGGCTTAAATAGCAGATCAGGCATTCCCTCAACTTTAAAATTCCTCACTTTATCTTCTCAGTTTTTTTCTTTTCTATTCACCTTCCAGGCACTTTTTCTCCTTGTGTACAAATCATTCTGCGTGGCTCAAGTCCATGCTGTCAGCCTCTTGTCTGTCACCAAGTAGTATGCACATGACAGGTAAAACCTGAAATTGCTATGTGTGTGCATGCATGTGAGCATGTGTGTGCATGTGGGCAGGTGTGTGCTCACAACTCCCTCATTCTAAAGGATCATGCAACTAGCAGGAATTGTTATGCAGTGGGCCCCTAACTGAAAGACATGGTTAAAAGGCGGTTGACAACGGTGATTTGTATGTTTTGTGTTCAGACAATATAAGAAATCAGTCCTTTGACAGCAAAAGGAAAAGAAAAGAAAAGTCTTCGTGGTCTGCATGAAAGTGTAACTATTACAGGTGGCCCAATTCCCAGTTACTTTGTTCCTGACACCAGAGACCCGTTTTTCAATCAAACTCACAGCAGCTGAGGAGCTGGAAGCCTGGGCTGGCATCTGGGTCAAAGGTTCCCCATTAGTGCTGGCAGATTTTTCATAATCAAGACACTTCTGAAGGGCTGAACCCTATCCAGTGCCAAAGGTTAACGATTCAGTGTGCAGGGACCGCCGCACGAGGCAGGGCATCAGACAGCTTAGAGAAAGACGCCACCAGCGGACCTGTTCTCGCTGCTCCAGTTACATTCTTGAGTCTCTTGGACGTTTGCCTTCTTGCCAAGGAGTCACTCAGCAGAGAAGACTCATTAAGCAGGCCGCATTAATCCTGTTTTTCTAACCCTGGTTCGTGTTGATGCATTTGACAGTCAACATTTTTTGAGCAATCCCTTTGTACACTATTGAAGCTGATGCTGCACCAGCAAGAGAGTTGCAGAGTGAAGGGGTCACCTGAGTAGTTCAGGGTAGACAGGCAATTGGGATAATTTTGCATAACAATTGCATCTTGCTTTCAGTTGCAAAATATTAGCAATATGGAAAAGACCGGTTACTTCACTCCACATCATTCCCAGTAGTGTGGGCTGCTCCAGACCACAATTATTGGGCAAAAGAAACTAAAATTGTTTTTGATTAAAATTTGCTGGCATTCCTTAAGAAAACCGTTGTTTCCAAGCTGGAGGGAATTGTTTCATAAAACAAACCTCTCTATAATTCATTAGATTTTTATAGCTTACTGATGTTTTCCCCTTCCCAAGAACACTTCTGAGGGCATTAAATGAGCTGCCGGTGACCCTGCTGTTGTTTGAAACTCCATCTGCTCTGAAGAGAACTGGTTAAGTTCTTTCTCCATCTCACACCTTTCTCTGTCTTCTTTGTTTCCCATATCTGCCAATAGCATTCTTTAGCTTAAGGAGCTAACTCCCTTTCCTTGATTTGCCAGATCTTATAATAAGTCTTACAAGATACATAGAATTTCCTATAGTATATGAAATACATGAATTTTGTCTGAATATCACATTTTCATGTGGTCTAGTATAGCATTGTCTTAGTTGCTACAACAAAACACCATGACCAAAAAGGTTGTCCA
Organism: Arvicola amphibius; assembly: GCF_903992535.2. NCBI lineage: Eukaryota > Metazoa > Chordata > Mammalia > Rodentia > Cricetidae > Arvicola > Arvicola amphibius. The sequence continues at coordinate 89,584,138 of NC_052048.2, forward strand.
TGGAATCAAAATGTATGCACTTACACAAACACACACACGCGCGCGCGCACACACACACACACACACACACACACAAACATTGGTGGGGATCAGTTGAGCATTTTATTGCATATACTTTTCTGTGTGTACTCATATATCTAAAGAAACACAGAGTATGTAAGAAAATAAAAATCACTCACACGAGGACGAACAAATATCATTTAATAAAGGAACTAAGCCACCATAACTTTGCTTGCACAGGCTCTCAGAGGCGTGCAGGGAAGAATAAATATTTTATAGTAAAGAAAGAAAGCCAAGGCCCATGTATGCCAGTGCTGGATATTGTCAGCCTGGGAGAAGATGGAAGTGGACTATCTAGTAGGAGGGTGAAATTTGGCTTTCTTCAGTTGCTTCAAAACTGGAAATGGTTATTGATTATGTCCTGACTTTTAGGACCTGATTGCTATAGATGTTAGGGTTTGTCTCCTTAGACTCATTCCCTGGATTGTGAATCAGAGCTCTATTTTTGTATGTGGCCTAACTATTGTCCATTTATGAAATCACCCCAGAGAGACAGGAAGAGTTGAGACAGAGAAAAGTTCCTCTGAGATGAAGATGTTGTTGGATCAATACTTAAATTCCACCCACCCTGTCTCAGAGCTGTGCGATGTGAAAGGTCTCCAAGTACAGTTGGTACCCAGAGAGGACAAATCATAACAGATAATGATGCTTTTAGCTGTTATTTGGTCCCATGTCCTGATCTGTGACTCCGGTAAGCAAGAGGACAGAACTCTCATGTGAGGAAAACTTTTTAGCCAGCAAAAATTTCTTTCTTCTCTGTGTCCCAACCCCAAATCTGGATCCTGCCCCTTAACACTGCAGTAAAACAAAGGACGGTACTCGGAACGCTTGCACATGGGGTCAAAGGACTAAAAGAAAAAGGAAGAAAATGTACACTCCAGTGACTGAAGCTTCTGTATTCTTCTGTATTCTCTCTCAAACACTGCTTTCTTGCTGACTCTCACTTTCAAGAACAGAAAACTATACAAAGGTATACATTCTAAAGGGCCATTGTAGGTTCAGGAGTATAGAAACAAGAGTCACTGCCACCTGAGCAAGACCTTCAAAGGAGGCAATGTTGTTTTACTTTCTAACATATAACTCAGTAAAAGTATCCAGACTTGGGCCTGGGAAGATGGCTTAGGTGGTAAGTATCTGCCACACAAACAGAAGAACCTTAGTGTGGATCTCCAGGATCCACAGAAAAACCAGGTATGGCAGTGCGCTCTGGTAACCTCAGCACTGGAGATGATGGAATGGAGCTTCAGGTACAGTGAGAGACACTGTCTCAAACCCGAGATAGAGAGCAATAGAAAACACACTGCATGGACCTCTGGTCTTCACTTAGACATACACACAATTTAAATCCAAGTCCAGACTTGATCTAACAGGCAACGTGGGATAAGTTTAAGCATCTTCTCAAAATCTAATGCACAAATTACCTAGTGGTCTTCTCTAGCCATTACAGTCTATACTCTCCCTACATCTTTCTATGAAAAGAATATTTTTGTTAAGGTTTTACAAAATTGCATTATGGGACTAAACCAAAATGCATATAAGCAATTCCCTGTTATGAGCATTAAAGTTGCTTCAAATTTCCATTATAAAAAAATGCCTCATTGAACGTTCCTGCCTAATAACCATAATACAAATCTCTGGTTATGTCTTAAAGAAAAGTCCTGAGAAGTACAATTGGTTATCAAAAACTCTAGACACTTTGAGACACATTATTTTGCTTGCTCACTTGTTTGATTCTTTGTGTTAAGGTTCCAGGTAACACATGCTAGCCTCAAACTCATGCAATAGCCCAGAATGACCTTCAACTTGTAATCCTCCTGCCTCCATTTCTCAAGAGTTGAGATTACCAGTGTTTGCCTCCAAGTCTGGCTCAAGAACATATTTTCATATTTAAAAGTTTCTTCTTCTTCTTCTTATTATTATTATTATTATTATTATTATTATTATCATTATTGTTGTTGTTGTTGTTGTGTGTGCATGTGCCATACACAGATGGAGGTCAGAGGATAACTTTCAAGAATTGGTTCTCTCCTTCTACCATGTAGGTCCCAGGGACTGAACTCAGACCTTTAGAATTGGTGGCAAGCACCTTTACCTACGGAGCCAGCTCATCAGCCCAGAAATACATATTCTAATGGTATTTAACATAAAATTCCAAAGTGCCCTTCAAAAATTACTATGGCAGTTTTCATTCTCAGTAGTGGAATAGGAAAGAAAGCAATTAGCTACGGCTTCTCCCCCACTTTTTTTCTCTTTATACAATATTTAAATGAAAACTATAACCTTTTAATTAATATCCTTGTTATTTATATTTCTTTTAATAATGGCATATGAACTTTACATATTTCATACTAAAGAAGTCAGCTCTATGTTGATTGACAAGGAAACATTTAGTTGAGTTTAATTAAAGTAGAATTAATTTTGTTATATGATGTAGAAATCTAACATTATTATATTTTCTAAAGGTAAATCAATTGTTTTGATCCTAATACTCAAATAATTAACTTTTCTAAAGACCTAAAATACTGTGAATTTTTATGTATCCTATTGATACTGCAATTTTTTACTTATTTCATTTTTTACTGTTATATCTTTAACAACTAATTTTTTCATAAAAGTTATTACTCTGGGTTTTTATTATTATATATTTTTACAAATAGTAGAAATCACAGAAGGATGCCTTCTTAACATTGCCTAACTGATCTTCTCTTGCTAGATATACTTCAGAGTAATATTATCATTGTTTTACATAAATAGTATTACCTCATGTGGAAATGTATTAAACTATAAATTTACAGAAAATTCCCATTGGCTACAGATCAATCTCTCGTCTGGGAACACAAAATGTCATTTATGTAAAACATCTTTACATTGCTGACTAATGCGTTGTGCTTTTTTTTCTATAAATCCTGCTTTTTCTTATTAAGATTTATTTTTAAGTGTGAGTGTGTGTGAGTGTGTGTGTGTGTGTTTGTGTGATGTGTGTTGCATGCCTGTTTGCTGGTGTAGTCAACACCATGGAGGCCCCAAATGGCTGTCATTTGTCCTCCTCCATGGCTCTCCACCTTAATTTTTTAAGAAGGATCTCCCACTGAACCTAAAACTTGCTGATTCAGCTAGCCAGGCTTTCGAGCAAACCCTGGTGTTTCCGCTGCCCCACACAGAGGTGCTGCTATGCCCATTTTTTGTGTGATTGCTGGGGATACAAACTCAATTCCTCCTGTTTGTGTGTCAGGCCCTTCATCCATTAAGTCATCTCCTGGGCACCGTTTGATTACTAAAATTTGTTTTAATATTACTAAGGTGAATGATATCACCTTCCATTATTTTTCTGATGAGCTAATGTAAAAATATAGGAGAGATGGCCACTTTCAAATGATTTCCTTCTTTTCTGACGAATCTCTCAGGCTATTTGCACATCATATGCACCAGGAGAGAACTGCTATGTCAACAATGGCACGATTTTGCTAATCTATTCCACCAGTTCTGGCTCCACTGTGTCTTGCCTTGTTTCATTATTCAATCTCTCATCCCCCAAAAAAGAAACTACACACACACAAATCATAGCAATAATGAATATCAAAGCCAGAACATAGGGTGCACACTTTTAATTTCAGTGCTTGGGAGATAGAGGCAGGTGGATATCTGTTAGTTCAAAGCCAACCAGAACTACTAGTGAGACCCTATTTCCAAAAAGCAACAACAACAACAACAACAAAAATCACAGTTGTATTGTAGTCTTGTTTTAAATAGAATGTGTCTGTGTGATCCTTAGCTGTGTCAATAACTATCAGCTCACCATATAGCCATAGCATTTCCTATTGTTCTATGGTTGCCTCATTTGCTTAATAATCTCCAAAATTGAAAAATATGTATAGCAAATAAGCAACAGAGATGCTGTCTCTGTCTGTCTTGCTGTAGACACTTTCACGTGCTAAACCTGCTGGTTATTAACATACATAGCCTCTAAGCCAGTGATTCTTAATCCTGGTAGCACATTGGATTTCTTGGGGGAGATTTCAGACTGCCTGATCCCTGGGGCCTCTGCCTGACCAGTTAAATGAAAATCTCTAGAGTAGAGGCTCAGATACTGGGTTCTCTCTAACGCTCTTTGGATGGTGCTCATATGAAGCTAAGTTTGCAGTCTACCACTAATAGTGGTCAGGCTTTTAGCATGAAAGTCAGCTGGAGAGCTGGTTAAAAATGCAGATTCTCGCAGCCCTGGCGCATTTCCTAGAGTCTCAGATTTAATATATCTTGAGTGGGCATCCATCATCTGTATTTTTAACAAGCATTTTGACAAACGTTGCTTTGATTAACATCTATCTACCACAGATAGTAGGCTGGAAAATGATTTGATTCCACTGCTTGCCTAAAGGAAAATTTATTACTGGATAATCAGAAACCATGGCTCCCAGCCCTCCTACACATTAGAAGCTGCTGGCAAGTTTGGAGGAGAAAAATAATGTCTTCAGACCGAAGCTTTTCTTTCAGGTATTCTCACGCAAACACGCATGGCGCTCTAACTCCCAGGGGCATTCATTTACCACAACCCCTTCCTCTATAGCTCCCAGTTACAAAGGTTCTTCTTGGGCCCGTGTCTGCCCCGCCTCCATATGAGATTAGACTTTTCAGCCTTTGAGCAACAGAGGAAAAAAAGAGATAGAAACTGGGTAGAATGAAACATTATCAGTCCCTTAAGCAAGCAGGAATTTTCTTGTTTAGATTTTGCTCTCTCTCTCTCTCTCTCTCTCTCTCTCTCTCTCTCTCTCTCTCTCTCTGTGTGTGTGTGTGTGTGTGTGTGTGTATGTGTGTATGTATGTGTGTATGTATTTGTGTGTATGTGTGTGTATGTATGTGTGTGTATGCATGTGGCTCTCATGTGGAGATCATAGGATGACTTTCTGGGATCAGTTCTCTCCTTTTACCACGTGGGTTCCTGTTTTTGAACTCAGGTCATCTGCCATACTTGGCAGCAAACACCTTTAGCTCCTGAGCTATTTCAGCAGTTTTCAATCAAGTATTTTTCATTGATGCATTCTTATTCCTCATCATGTGTCCCTCCAAATCTTGTGTCATAGCTGCAGGACACAGTCTACCTTTCCAATGGCGAAAGAAGCAGCCTCCACAACAGTCATGCTTTCCATATATATCCACACTGTGTCAGGATGAAAACCCATCTGAAACACCAGGCTCATGAGAACTTGGGGCCCCCTAGACTTCTCAGCCTGTCACAAGGAATGAACACTTTAGCAGAAAGCTCTGAGACTCGGGCCCTGACTTTTGCAAATAATATTTAGTATCTTACAGAGAAATAACAAGTTATCATCATAGTAGACATCTATTAAAGGGCTCTCTGTGCCAGACATAGGGTTACTTCATCATAAATGTTATTTCTCATCAATGAGCCCTGTACATTTACTGACGGGTAAATGAGAAAACTGGGACTGTGGCCAAGCTGTATTTCAGCAGAGCCATTGCACGCCTTTGTGGCTTAGTGTATAGTACATGGATGGGCAAGGGTCCCCTCGTTCAGGTTTGGCTGCACGTGGAAGCTCTCACCTGCCTGCTGCACTAAATGGAGCGAGAAAGAAACCTATCGGAACAATTCAGGCAAAGTGGAATTTGTTTTGCTGCAAATGATTCAAATCATTAAATTCAACAAATACCCATTAAGCCTCTATTATGTGTAAGACTGCACAACCCTTTGCAAGAGCCAACTATAAATTAGATTTGGTTTATATGAAACCTCCTGCTATTGCCAGGCTGCAACACTATGTTTTCATTTGAGTTCCACCTAGTCGATCTTTTCTTAGAGAGAGAGGGAGAGATGTGCTAAGTTGGGTTAATATGACCCATCGCTGATGAAACAGCTGTGAAGATGAACTGATGAAGAGAGGAAGAGGATGGGTATACACTGCTTGCTCATGTGACCGCAGAGATACATGTGGGATGACTCTACTGCCTACCCAATCCCGTCTAAGATGGTGGGGTCATGTCCTTCCAGAGCCTCTGTTATCTGGGCATTCCAACTTCTCATTATCCTGACATGGAGTCGCCATGCCCCATTTGTTCAACCTCAGTGCTCTCCATCCCCAGCACTGTGTAAAGATTTGCAGATTCAGACAGAGAAAGGAGTTAAGTAAGCTCTGGACCTCCCAGATCGCTATGTCCCACTTGTGGTATGTACGGTCCCTTGAGAAATGCCTACCATTGGAGCTGGTCAGTGCTTTCTCTTTAAAGTGGCAATAATAAGGAGATTAGGGTTTCATTAGATCTGCTATAATTCCTCTCTTGATCTCCCTTTTGAATATGTTCCATGGAGACCAGGGTTTCGACACTTTATATGCAGAAAGACAATAAGGAGCTTAAGACAGACACATCTCTAAGCCCCCTCTGAACCTGGGAAATCAAAACTGCAACAAATGCCCCGCCATCCTCCGGAGTCTAAGGCATCAGTGGAGCCGTGCTGGCAAGGATGAGTTGTTCAATATTCCCCTGCATACCCCATGGAGTCTGTAAATAAGGAGAGCTTGCACTCTGCCCCTTCCATATCCATGAGATCAAGAAGCCAGACCCAGAAATGGTGCTGAGGGCACGCTGTATTGGCACCTCCATCTGAGCTCACTTTATCCAGGTGTTAGGAACCAGAGGGATGAAATCTGCCTCAGAGAAGCCAGTCATTGTGGGGGAAAGGGAGAATACTTTGGTTCTGCTCATTTACTAATTCAGTAGTTCCATGTATCATCTACACGACCATAGGCACAGTTGGGTTACCTTCCAACAAAGAAAGCAAACTATCAGAGACCATCCAGGCCTGTCCAATGCTACTTTCCAAAATGATTAGCAACTGAATAGAGAGAGAGGGTCATTTCAAAAGCATCTGAATAAAGCTCCAAAAATACCTTGGAAGGAATTGGAGAAGAGGGCAGGTTTGCTGTGCCAGCTGATAAGAAAAAAAATAAGTGAGTTTGGTCTGGTATGGAAGGATGGATGGATCAGGTGAATTCATAAGAAAAGCCTCTGCATTGCTGCTTTGCTACACAATATGGCAGCTAGATTGAACTTCCTGCTGTAGACTGGAAAGGCTTGATTTATGATTTATCGTAAGGAGCAAAGGCATTAAATAATTCAGCCTAGAAAAGTAAGGAGCTTTGAAATTAAAAGTGCTCACTAAAGCCAGATTTGGATTTAAAACATTCACAAAAGTACAAGTAATGTGAATCTCAGGTAGATCAACTTAGCCATATATAGAATTAACGCAGCAGGACATACATAGTACAACATGGCTGAATCATGAGAACAACACTGAGAGAGATCAGTCATAGAAGGCCATGCATGTTGTTACTCATTCCTATAAATTGTCAAGAATAGACAAATATGAGAACAACACTGAGAGAGATCAGTCATAGAAGGCCATGCATGTTGTTACTCATTCCTATAAATTGTCAAGAATAGACAAATATATGGAAGCCAAAAATAAATTAGAGAATAATAGGATCTGGGAGTAGAGAGAAATAGAGAGCGATTAAAATGAGTATAGATTTCTTTTAGAGTGATGGGAAAGGTCCTAAACTCAGATAGTGATGAAAGTTACAAAATGCTGAATATGATTTTTAAAAATCACTGCATTTTACATTTTTAATGAGTGAGTTGCATCATGTGAAATTATATGTCAAAGCTGCCAATAATAACAAAAATATTGGGTGAGAGACAGAGGGAATGGCTTGTGGGGTTGGTGTTAAGGATAAAGGCTGAAATTATAATTCAAATTTTCACATTATAGAGTTCAAATAGGATGATTCCACATGGGTGGACAATGTTACTCCTGGAAGACATGGGTTTTTGAATGAAAATCAAAATCTGAGGAAGGGAATACCTCCCTGTGAGCTATTGGCCAGACAGACCACAGAGGTCTCAAAAAAACCCACAGAATATCACCATTGTCCTTGGGTACCAAAAGAATTATGTGGTAAGATCCTGTTGCTAAGGATACAAGTATCCTCCTTGTTGACAAGCTTGAGGAAAGTGCTAGGGAAGCTCTGAGGAACAAAAGACATGAGTTGTCTGACCCAGTGCTGGACCCTGCCTGCTCTAATACTGAATCTCTAGGCAGGATGTGCCCACTGAGACAATAGCAGAATAAATATTGTGGGGTATCTAATTGATTTCTGAATGTGAGGCTTCCTATACAGGGGGGAATTTCATGTCTGGTACCATAACTCTATTCAAAATTCCATGGCTTGAGAAGTCAGAGGATATACTAGTTGGTTTTATCAACTTGATATAAACCTAAACATTTCTGGGAAGAAAGACTATTTCTTGCAAAGATACCTCCTTAATGGCTCTTTGGCTTGAAGAGGGAGGGAGTGGGGGTATGGGTGGAAGGGAGGGGAGGGAAGAGGGAGGAAGAGGGGAGGAAATGGAAATTTTTTATAAAAAAAATAAAGAATTAAAAAAAAAGATTGGCCTGTAAAATGGATGGATCTGGAAAACATCATATTGATGTTTTCCCAGATCCAGAAAGACAATTATCATATGTACTCACTCATAAGTGGTTTTTAAATATAAAGCAAAGAAAACCAGCCTACAAATCACAATCCCAGAGAACCTAGACAACAATGAGTATCCTAAGAGAGACATACATGGATCTAATCTGCATGGGAAGTAGAAAAAGACAAGATCTCCTGAGTAAGTTGGGAGCATGGGGACCATGAGAGAGGGTTGGAGGGGAGGGGAGAGGCAGGGAGGGGAGCAGAAAAATATCTAGAGCTCAATAAAATCAAATTTAAAAAGATATGCCTATAGGCATGTCTGTAGGGACTCTTCTTGGTTAATGATTGATGCAGAAGAGTCCCACCCACTGTGAATAGGGCCATACCTGAGCAGATAGTCCTGGGGTGTATAAGAAAGTAGGCTTAGCAATCTATCAAAAGCAAGCCAGTCAGCAGTATCCTTGCACAGCTACTGCTTCAGATCCTGCCTCCAGGTCCCCGCCTTGAGTGCCTTCCCTGACCTTCATCAGTCATGGACGATCAACTGGAAATGCAAAATGAAACAATCCCTTTCTTCTCCAAATTGCTTTTGGTCATGATATTTTATCACAGCATAGAAACTATAACTAAAAAAGAGGCCCTATGATAGAAACCATCATTGATATTTTGTTAAAGGTCATGCCATCAAATTGCCTTCTTAATATTTATGTTTACATCCATAGATTAGTGCTGCTCTCAACATTGGTCACAGAAACTTCTTTCTGTAGTGGGTAGCAGTCTGTATTCAGTTTTGTGCTGACTGGTGACTTCACCAGGCTCCAATGGACAGTCTTAATTCAGTGCTCACAGGGGTAGCCCTGGGTAAACTAATTGGTCACAAAACCAACACAAAAGTTATACATCTGAGAAAGGGTCTGATAGGAAGGGATGAGGGATTGATAGAAATGGGAAGGAAATAAGACAGAGTAGATAGGAGACAGTAATTAAAATGGATTATACATGTGTGTGAAACTGACAAAATTCATCAATAAAAAGAGTCTCAGCAAATGTCAAAGCCTTCGATATCACTCTAGAGACTCTGAGCATGAAGAAAGTAAGAAATAGTGACTAAAAATTAACTAGGAAAAGCTTCATAATTGTAAATAAATAACTGCATAATCATAAGTCACTCATACATGAATAAATATTTTTTATAAATTAAAACATGTCTAAAGGCTAGAATCTCTTCATTGTGAAAACCTGTTAGAACAATACTGATCAAGAAACATGTGACCTCAAGGGCTTGGATTAGTAAAAAAAAAAAGGGGGGGGAGGTCTAAAGGTAATGAGCAGAACATCTGTCTTGAAACGTTAAGAGAGAGGGAGATAGAGAGAGAATATCAAATTAAACCCAAAGAAAATAGAAGAGAGAAATAATAAAGATAACAGAAGCAGAAATTAATAAAACAGAAAAGCAACCTACAATAGAAAAGATAAAACAAAAGCCAAATTTTGGCACTTTGTAGAAAGTAATAAAATTAACAAACTTCTAGGAAGATTGGTCAGGATAAAAGGCAGAGAATGCACGAATAAACTATACTATGGGTAAAACAAGGATTTAATTAAAGATGCTGTGATGAGATAGGGGCAGCATATGAAGAGTCTCTGCCAACAAATGAGAATTTAGATGAAATTTTACCCACCAAAATAAACAAAAATGTTAAAGTGAACTCAGGGAGCATTTCAAGCAGCACACATTACCTAAGAGCTGATAAAAAGCATAGTGGTGTCTTTGTGGAATAGATTCATTGATAGATTCTAAAAACCCACAAGCTGATGGTGTCCCTCTGGTCTAGCCACTGTGTGGAAGATGTGGAAAGTCCCTGAATGCTACCCTGAAGAGCTAACAACTGAATGAGTTACTTAAGTTATCCATGTACTATATAAGTAATAAAACAAAATTAAAGTTCTCTGGAAGTTCACTCAAACATTACTGAAGACTGGACTGAGGTTGTACTTTGGGATTCATCAAGATGAGAAGAAAAGACCAGAGAGGCAGATTGGAAGGAAGCAAAAGTACAGCTGAGAAATTTTTTGACTCTATTTGGGACTAGATAGAAAACAATGAAGTTTTTGCATGACGTGATTAGGCTTTGGGACTTAGGAGACTGATACAGAAATGAACATGTGATGGAATCTGAGAATTTAAAAACATGAGGCACAGCAGCAATCCTGAAGGTTATTAGAGCAGTGAATCTAAGTTGGGCCCATCAATGCAGCAGTGACTGGACCATTTATGTGGGTAAACGACCTGCTCTCTTGATTGGATTTGAGGACTGCTACCTGGGAACAAATCCATGCCTAGTACTCCACCACGATCAAAACTCATGCCTCAGGAGATCACGGGCCCTACTTGGGAAACCACTACTGCTCTTCCAACTTGTCATAATGTCAGACTACCTTCAAAATACTCATGTCTGTAGACATAGATTTGTGCTGCTCTCAAACTTAAAGAAACTTCCTGTTTCAGTGGAAACTCTTCACAATGTCATCAAGCCTGAGCAAGTATGGCTGCTAATCTGTAAAAAAGACCTATATCAGCCTGATTCCCCCACTGATGGAGGATTCCCATTGGCTAATAAAGAAACTGCCATTTGATTGGCCAGCCCTTAGGTGGGCAGAGTAGACAGAACAGGAAGAAGGAAGTGAGGTAGATGGCTCAGTCAGATGCCACGCCTCTCTTAAGTTAGGCAGACCACCGTGCCTCTCCTCAGAGAGAAGCCAGATGCGATGAAGCTCCAGCCCAAGTTGGACGTATGCTAGAAACTAAACGGTAAGGCACCACTTCATGGTGCTACACAGATTATTAGATATGGGTTAATCAAGATGTGAGTAAGAGGCTGAAAATAATGGGCCAGGCAGTATTTAAAAGAATACAATTTGTGTGATGTTATTTCGGGTGCAAAGCTAGCCCTGCCGGAGCCGGGTGGGATGAGAAACAGGCCTGCCCGCAGCACCTCACTACAGAATGGCGCACAACGTGGATAACTGAATCCACAGAAAGCCTGAGAAAGCTTGGGAAAGAATAGAGCATGTTTTCTTGGTAGCAGCAATTTATCGGGTTTGGCTTTGCTTGCTAGAGCAAGTGCTCTCATCTAAGAGAGGCTTCCTGACTCAGCTTTAGCTGCAAAACCCTGCAGCCCTTTTAAGAGGTCCTGCCACGAAACACTTAAACAGTGTTGATGAAAAGCTGAACGTGTGCTTTTCGGTTTTCAGCCACAGCAGGAAAAAAGTTGTGCTGTTTTAAAATGCTGGCGTTCTGGTCTGTACTGCCAGGACAAACTCTGACTCTTTCAAGCAGGCGGTCCTGACTATGGAGCTTTTGATTGTTGTTTAACACTGTTGCAGCTTGCTTGCTGGCAGGGACCTTGAACCGCCACAGAGTTGTGGTGATAAACATGGCTACAGCAGTACCTCTGCCAGAGGCTGGAAAGCTAAGGAATGGGCTGGATCCAGCCACCCAAGTCATGGCTTTAATCCTACCTATATTGCTTGGTAAATTAAAGACCCGTGTGGTCAGAAAAAGAGAGATATACAGTAAAGAGAGATTCAAAGACAAAGAAAACCTCTAAATGGTTTGCAGTGAGTTAAAAATACATGCAGGCTAAAAGTTAAAGTTCTTACAGTTAAAAAAAAGAGAGAAAGAAAGAAAGAAAAAGGAAGTAGTTTGTTGTGGTGGTTTACACCTTTAATCCCAACACTTGGGAGGCAGAGGTAGATTGACCTCTGTGACTTCAAGGTGTGGCAGGATGCACCTTTAATCCGAATGCCTGGGAGGCAGAGACAGAAAGATCTCTGTGAGTTCAAGGTTTTGTAGCACACACCTTTAATCCCAGGCTGAGGCAAGTGGATCTCTGTGAGTTCAAGGACAGCCTGGTCTACAGAGTTATTTCAGGACAAAGATATAAAGAGAACCTGTCTCAAAAAAGTAAAAGTAAAAATAAACAAAATAGAGGTTAAGTAAAGCTGTATAAAGATGGAAAATACACAGAGAATCTTGATACTATATGCTATTGTGCTCTCTTTGAACTATTTGAATGCTGAGGAAGAAGCAACAGCTGCTAAAAGATATTTGTTTATAAATGCTGCTGAACTAATCCAAGATAGATATTTTGAAAATACCTTGACTTCAGAATTTGGATCTAAGGATATGATACTTTGGAAAAGAGATTCTTCTTTTGTTTTTACAGAAAATGAGACCCTATGGATTGCTTCTATTCCAATATGGTATGATAGACCACGCCCTCCTGAAAGGTTGCAATGAATACCCTCAAAAAATCACTTTGCTCAACTGCCGACTAAGATGAATCTAGCACACAGGCTACACCATGAAAGATCTGATTAACAGTGTCCCCATTCAGCAGGAAGCAGTTTGGAGAGAAATAACTGCGTCCATGTTCCCAAATATTGTTTATAAATGTTCTTTTACATTTAAAGGGGGATATGATATAGATATGAATAATTTGCATTGATATGGATTTTGCTTTAGTGATACAATTTTGTTATATGTATATGTATTTCTGATACTGATTAAGGTATTGTGATTATGTAGTTCATTTAAAAAATGTAATGTATAGAGGTTGTTAATGGATAGTCATCAATAATAGTAAAACTTGTAGTTATGTTAGTTAGATTTTCTAGATATATAGAGATATATTTAAGTTAAATAGGCATTCTTCATATCTTTCAAAGACTACAGAATATCTCATTTTAGATGTTTTAATAACTTAGGGCTTTTCATGACAATGAGACACGTCAGCTCCTGGCAGCACCAATCTACTTCAAGAGGAAGATGGGCATCGAAGAGGATCCTTATGGAGTTTGATAGCCACTTGGGCAAGAAACTGCTCTTGCCTGGACTGTTGGCATAAACTGGACACAAAGAACCCTCAGAGAGAGGACTGCTGAAGTTGCCTAAAAGTGAGATGATCTTTCGGGGTTCCTGATTCATGAAAGAGTCTGTGAGACATTCTGCAGGACACAGCAGAAAGTGGCTGAACTGCCTTCAAAATTTCCTGCTTCGTGGAAATGTCTGCTGGAAACTATGGACCTGAAGGCTGAAGATAGATGCCCCAAAGGTACAAAAGAACTTTGGGTGACTGTCCAGGTAGCAAGATGTCTCTGTGATTTCTAGAGTTTTGGAAGTAGCTTACTTCTTGTTCACCTAGGTAATATTATATCCTTCTGGAGTCTTTGATGGAGTTGAAGAATAAATAGATAGTTATAGTTTTCCTTAGTTATGATAAAAGATAAAGTAGATATAAATATTGTAACTGTAATTCTTACTTGATAACTGTTTTGTTATATGTAATTTTACTATGTTAAAGCCTTTCTTTTTTTTAAACAGAAAAAGGGGAAATGATGGAGGATTCCCATTGGCTAATAAAGAAACTGCCTGGCCCATTTGATTGGCCAGCCCTTAGGTGGGCAGAGTAGACAGAACAGGAAGAAGGAAGTGAGGTAGATGGCTCAGTCAGATGCCACGCCTCTCTTAAGTTAGGCAGACCACCGTGCCTCTCCTCAGAGAGAAGCCAGATGCGATGAAGCTCCAGCCCAAGTTGGACGTATGCTAGAAACTAAACGGTAAGGCACCACTTCATGGTGCTACACAGATTATTAGATATGGGTTAATCAAGATGTGAGTAAGAGGCTGAAAATAATGGGCCAGGCAGTATTTAAAAGAATACAATTTGTGTGATGTTATTTCGGGTGCAAAGCTAGCCCTGCCGGAGCCGGGTGGGATGAGAAACAGGCCTGCCCGCAGCACCTCACTACACCCCACCTGGCTCAGGAAGATTGTAGAAGAGGGGGCAGAAGAATATAAGGTCCAGAGTATGTTTTGAAGTGCTGTGCAATGCTCTCTTCTGGTCTTGGAATAGCTGATGCACACACCAACTCAAGGCATCCATGGCTACCAATACCAGACCAAGCCACTCAAAATTCCAGCATAGATAGAGGAGGATCCCCTAGACCTTGCCCATATCTGAAAAGCTATTGGCTAGTGTAGAAGTTCTTTCTGTCCATGTGTTGCTTTCAATGGTTAATAAATAAAGAAACTGCCTTGGCATAGTTGATAGGGCAGAACTTAGGTAGGTGGAGAAGGAAAGCAGAGTCAGAGAGCTGCCATGGAGCCGCCAGAGTCAAACATGCTGAATCTTTCCCAGTAAGCCACTGTCACGTGGTGAATACAGATTAATAGAAATGGGTTAAATTAAGATGTGAGAGTTAGCCAATAAGAGAGTAGAGCAAATGGGCCAAGCAGTGTTTTAATTAATACAATTTCTGTGTGGTTATTTCGAGGCTAATCTAGTCGGGCAGCCAAGATGAACAAGCACCCTCCCTGCAACAATTGGCCACTGGTGACTGCTGGGAGAGTGAGAATCACCTCCCTGTCAGGGATGGTCATTGGCAGGTTATCCATGCTCCGGTGTATGACCCCATACTGATGTAAATATGAGCATCATTGATTCAATTCATTGAGTTAAGATGTTAATGAAGTTAAAGAAAATTCTAATTTTGGGGACAATGTCTAATTAAGGTTGTAGAGACAAATGCAGAGAGAAGAAACTGCATGGAGAGGTACCCATAGGATTAGGTACACATTAGATACTGGTTCCAAGACAGAAGTAAGAATAATGTTGCTAAAATTAATTATACACATGTATTAAACTGTCAAAGAATAATAAAAAAGAATATCCTATTGCCCAATCTGAGAAATAGTAATTAGATAAACTAATAATCACTCATTCCATCATTTATTTCTTTTGGAGGGATTATAGATTTAAAGAGCCTCAACTTGTCAATTCTGGTGGCATGTGACCTAGGTAAAAGCAAAGTTGGGTTGGTGTAAGATATGGCAAAAATGACAACTGGATGGTGGTTAAGAAATTTTCCAAACTGCAGACAATCAATACACTAGCCCCATGGACTACCCAAGATGAAGAATATTCAAGTAGGGGATGTTCCATAATACCCCCTTCTGATTCCACCAAAGTCTACTGCACAGAATGTAGGAACCACAGAGTTTTGAATTCTGGAGTCGTGGCACTACATTCTGGCTTTAACTGGATCAGGACCATAGAAGCAGGTCCTGCCAGGTACATCACAGCAACAAGAAATGGTCTCTTGGAAAGTCAATATCAGGAAAACCTCACCAAGGAAGCCAGATCTCCCTCTGTTTCTCAGACAGGAAGCTGAGGTCCCCACTGGGAAGTGCTTCCCTCTTAGCCCAGTTTTAGAAGACCAACTGATAGTCATGTCATTTTCTACCAATTGAACTCCACCACACCAGCCACAAAACTGCCTCTGAGAAGATGAAGATCTTACTTAGCCATGGAAACCAATGTATTATGTCATGGAAACAAATGCATCAACTTTCTTTACTAAGTTGATGTATGGGATAGTTCATCATAATTATCAACTTTAGAAGCATCACAAAAATAAATCTTTGGTACGTTTGTAAAAGATTATCTTGATTAGGTTGGTTGAGGTAGGGAGATATACCTTGAATGTTTGTGATACCATTCCTTGAACTACACTCTGAGGATTAATAAAAAAAAAAATTCTGGAGCCGGGCGGTGGTGGGGCACGCCTTTAATCCCAGCACTCGGGAAGCAGAGGCAGGTGGATCTCTGTTTGTTCGAGACCAGCCTGGTCTACAAGAGCTAGCTCCAGGGCAGGCTCTAAAGCTGCAGAGAAACCCTGTCTCGAAAAACCAAAAAAAAAAAAAATTCTGTTCCTAACTGGGTACAGTATGACCTGCTGCCT
Organism: Arvicola amphibius; assembly: GCF_903992535.2. Classification (NCBI taxonomy): domain Eukaryota; kingdom Metazoa; phylum Chordata; class Mammalia; order Rodentia; family Cricetidae; genus Arvicola; species Arvicola amphibius. The sequence goes on from NC_052048.2 coordinate 89,600,496, forward strand.
CCTGAGCCTGCCACCATAACCACCCTGTCATGATGTACTGCATCTACTTCCTGTATGGACTTCCTTCCTTAAGGTGCTTTTATCAAGTGTTTTATGGCAACCAGACAAGTCCCTAATAGAATGATACTGTTCACACTCTTCTCAAGCCCTTGCTTGGACCACAAAGTGGTCTTCACTGCTACCACTTAAAGATCAGCTTCATGATTCTTAGAGATCTAGAATGGGCCAGGAGTTGTTGCTGTGTAGCTTTTAAACAAAGAACAAAATAAGGCTCCTGATTCATGGAGCTCTAGAATGAGCCAGCATTCCAGAGCATGATCTAAAGGATCTAAAGGATACACAGCTATGTGTCCTTTCAATGAAGAGCAAGATAGGAGTCATGGTTCATAGAGATCTAAAATGACCCAGGAGTCACAACTATGTATCCTTTGTATGAAGAACAGGAGTCAATAAAGACCAACTGTAAATCCTAGGTCAATCACCAGTATTCTACATGATGCAAATGACTGCCATTAGAGTCACCTACTGAAAACTACAATCTGAGGAGATAGACCAGTCTTAATGTGCCGGAAGCCTAATAAAGCAGATTTTCAGTTACCTAATTCTGAACTGATGTGGAATGAAGCACCACCATTTTCTATGAAATAAATTTCACCAGGCATGGAATTCTCCTCTCCAGTTCTACTGAAAATAATACAACCTTTCTTTCATGAATCGTGATCACCAAGTTAGATTTCTTTTTAAATGAGTCTTGAGCTAATACAGGAGAAAGGTTGAAAGGTGAAAGATTGTTTCCCATGCTACAAATAGCCCCAGATTGCTACTCTCCTTCAGTCCTTATGCACGCATTTGATGGTCTTCTGGTCTCTCTTTTGCACCCTGGCTTTTGGCTGCCACTTCCTGATGTTCTTTACCTTCCTTGCCTATGTATCCCATGGACCCAAACCCATAGAGAGTAAGAGAACATCTCATTTGCACATTTAAGAGATAATAGAGCTGTCCAAATGATACAACTACTAAGATAATTTGCATGGATCAAAGCAGCATCACTCCTCATCACAGGAGGATTTGGGCTAGTGGTCCAGAGTGACCCTACATTGCAGTAGGAGGCAAAGCTCATGAAATCATGGCTTTAGCTCCATTCGGCATAGAGAAAGCCTGCCCTGGAGAAGAGAGAACCATGGAATTTTGCTTGTTTTGTTTTGCATTTCAAGGTACAAACTGAATTGATTTTTCACTCTTAATAGATACCTGCTGAACAAACTTTTTTCCTGGTATAACCAGTATTCTTGATTAATATACAGCATATCATCAACACGGTATCACAGCTTGATATGGTGGCAATATATCAACTTTCTGGATACACTGATTATCAAAAACAGAGTTTTAAATATAAGTCAGAAGAAGGCTACTGGGAGCTGAGTTAGGAAAGACCTAAGCAGTTCATTATATCTATCAAGCAACTTACATAAGTAAATAAAGTCATTAGTGTACCACGACACTTATCAAGCTTCAACTAAATACCTTCACAGAAGATGCTGCCATCTATAAGGGACCAAAATGAATCCCAGAGTGACAATAATTAAATAATAATGTAGAAGAGTTATGTATCATTTCTAGGTTCTGTGCAAAGCATGTGTTGTCTGCTAATTCTATCTATTTCTACCATTCTCCAAACTACCCCATGGGTAGATTTCTGTTTCTACCTTCCCTAACAAAGAAATTAATGAAAGGTGTGATTGTGGAGCTTAAGCTACTAAGTGGAGGATAGAGGTCTGTAGCCACAACTTGTAATAGGTTAAGTCTCTGTCTGCAGTGCTCATGAGAGTCGTATGGGGGAACTTGTTAAAAATAAAGGTTTCTGGTCTTCCCTTTAGGCTACTGATTGTACCTAAAATCCAAGAATTCTGAGATCCTAGAATCTGCATGTTCATACAGCACATTGACTATTTAGCTTAAGTTTTTCTGCTCTTGACCCTTCAACAATGGAATAACTGGACCATGGATGACTATGGCAGGAACACCATGGAAAGGGGTGAGTGGAAACGCTCTCCATGTGTTCTTTTGCTTTACCCCCATGCTGCTTATTGCTGGGTAAATGAAATATTTGTTGAATAAATGAACTTGTCCTGAGGGCCCCAAAGAGTGTAAAAAGAAGTTTACTTTTAATGCAGTTCAAAACCGCTCCATAATCTAAAAACTGACTCCCGCTATTGAACAACTTCAGCAAATCTTCCACGCTACCTGCCAAGGTCATAGTTTCAATCTCACCTTCAATTATTGATAGATAGCCTGATAACTTGAGAAGAGAGAAACAGACTTTTTCAAGATTTGGAAAAAGAAAATCCTTTTAATAAGAGATCCCATCCTGATTACACAGCTCTTATCAGGAAATCCCTTGAAAGCTGAATTCCAGAAGGCAACTATTAAAAATGTCATTGAAAAATTGGAAATTATCTGCTTACACAGCTTAGAACAGACCCAGGAGGGATTGTGAATTTGGTGCAGAACAAGAAGTAAAGATTGTTCTTAAAGCCAGAACTGGACTGGGGATTTTGGACTACCTTTGCCCCCACAACTGAACAGTTTGAAATACCTTGGCTTTGGCTTCCCTGGGTTATGTGTGTTATCATACATAACTCCCCAGTATGTATGATCCCTGTAATGAATTCAGATGAGACACAAAGCATAGGGTAGACAGGCAGAGTTTTGGACAGAATCATGGGACATGTGCTATTAAGGATGAGAATGGGTAGGGACCATTGCAAAGTAAAGACTCTTGACCCAAGACAGTGCACTGTAGCCAGAGAGACCACTGTGTTGGTCAACATATTTCAATAGGCCTTGTACTATTTCTTCAGTTTTGGGAAGACGCAGTCTTCCAAGGGTTTGTGTTTTCCAGTGTGGATAATTGGCAGGCTCGTTCAATTAACTCTTAAATGAAAGAATACCACCTCCACCATTGGTCTATCTTTCTTCCTTACCTGAAAAACCTCTGTGTGGTGGTGATCTTGTGTTCTTTTGTACAGTTTAGAATGTCATGTCTCCACCCAGGGTAAGAGATTCAAATAAAAAAAAAAACATTTAATGGAGATTTTAAAGAATAGAGGAAGAAGTTAAAAGCTAAATCTATAGAAATGGCCATGGTTTAAGAGGAAGAAATGCCATCCATTAATGAGCCTCCACAAAGCCTTGCTAAAACTTCACTTCCCTCCTTTCTGTGTTGCCTTTGTTTATCCTGTCACATGGTGCTGCAGTCTAAGGAGAGGCATTGTGACACATCACTGTATTTCACATGAGGCATCACGGTTACCAGGGACACAGGTATTGTGGCTCAAAGCTGATAATGAAGGAGGACTCCATTCTTTGTGACCTTCAAGTCTGCTAATTTCCAATTAGCTACCTAATAGAACATTCCACACTATATTTCTAAATTGCTTTCCCACTGCTGTGATAAAACATCAACCAAAACTAACTCAGAAAAGAAAGTGTTTATTTCAGCTTACACTTCCAGGTCACGATCTACCCTTGAGGGATGTCAGGGCAGAAATTCAATCAGGAACTGAGCCCGAAATGGAGAAACACTGCTTACCTGCTTACTCTCTCCACTCATGCTTCGCCCAGAAACATCTCTCTAGAGATGCACTCTCCAGAGAGGTCTGGGCTCTCCTACATCAATCAGCCATCAAGAAAATGTCCCAAAGATGTGCTCATAGGCAGGCATGGTCTAGGGAACTCTTCAGATGAAATTCCCCCTTCCTAGGGGACTCTAGCTTGTGTCCAGTTGGAAATAGAAATGACCCAATATAGATCTCAGCATGCCAGATTAGTGCTATCAGCCTTGGCTTTGGAAGGACACTTTACTTAGAACGGGAAGTTGTTACTGGATTCCTGTTGAAACTGCTGAGAATAAGTGACAGTATTGTTCACAGCAATCCAATGCTCAGAAAAGGAGCATCCACCTACCCCGTCTTCTAATCTCAAGGAACATGACAGACAAACGGAACAGGATGAAGCTGGAAGATGGTAAGTAAAAGGGATATTAGAACCGGATCGGGGTTGTTAGAGTCAAGTGATGTCCTTTGCGCATGGGCATGAACCATCTCTCATCACAGAGCAGTGACAACCATGGCCCCATGCAACGAAACAGTCAGAGTATGCAGTGACACTTAGGGGAGCAGTGACATGTGATTATATTATCATTCTCTAATTAGAAGAGAGAGTACTAAGGATGTCCACCTGGGATTCCGCCCGTTATATTTTCCTACCCCACAGCTGCACGTGACCTGTAAGGTATGTGAGTATACTGAAGGTGGTCTCAACATAGAGTATCCATGATGGATGGGATTTTTCAGTGATACAGATGTTTCTGAGTCACCCATGCTTCTGTATGTAACCCTGATCCATGGCCCCATAAGTCAGTCCAACAATAAGTTATTAGTTATTACACAGATACACACAAAGAGAGGAAGCAAGGAAAGAGGATGTCATCTAAAATTGTCAATAAATTATTCATGGTGTGTGTGAAAACCAAAGGCCAATAACAAAAGAAGTCCTCAAGTTTCTAATAATTGGGCTAGGATCACTTAAAACCTAGTACTAAGTGACTGATGATATCTTACAAAGATACCTGGACCCCAACTCCTAATTACCCAAGGAAGCTTATCCAGATGTTCATTCTCAAGCAAGACCACATAAGCTAGAAGGTATACTATTCACTAGGATTGTGAAATGCTTTGTCTATCCACACATAGGCCCAATGGAAAGGGTCCAGAAAAGACCAAGTAACTTCCCGTTTAACATCTATAGAAGACTTTGCAGTCCCTCTTGGCAGTATAGTCCCCTCTCTGGGAGCTCACCTATTGCTCTATTATAATGACTCTTCTGTCATTTTGTGACCTTGCCCTTCATATGCCACATCACATGCCAGTGTGAATGAAAAATACTAGTGTACCTCTTCCTAGTGTACCGCTGCTCAGCACTGGTCAATTAGTTTGGATGTAGCTCAAGCAATAGTTTGGGTTAGCACTGATTCAGCTTCTTCAGTTAACTCTGAACTAAAATGCCTTAGGGAGGCCTTTCAAATGCAAGGGAAATTGTGCACATGGTGGGAAGTGAGGGGATGTTGGTCTTTGTTCTTCCATTTCTCCGCCCTCTGTCTATCCTTTATGGGGTATTAGATTTTATAGCCCTTGACCAACGCTACTGGTGGCATGATGGGTGGACGCTCCTCCGGGCTTTCAAGCTGGCCTTAGAAACTTACTATCTCCATAGGGTACATAAGAGACATGGACAGAACAAGCGAAGGTCAGTAGAAAAATGACCTTGTTGCTTTCTCTTATCTATCTGACTTGTTATTCAACCACTGCAATAGAGAAAGAGGACCCTAGGAGGATCCATTTGTCACTGAGTCATATTTGGTTCTTTCTGGTTCACCTTAGGACATTTTGATGACAGAAAATTGGCAAACAATTTGTCTAATATCTTTAACAAATAGTGAGATTAAGCCATAAGCCAGGAATTACCATAATCCCTTGTTTCTCATTGTTAAACACAGAAACTACAATTTTAATATCTTGTGGAAAGAACCTTTTAAGCTAAATATGAATATGGCTTTATCTGGGATTAATGAACTGAATATCATTAAGTCATCTTATCAGGAAAAAAAATGTTTGCCTTTGGGACACTGTAAAGGAATATACCCTCCCTTGTATCAACACCTGACTGAAAGAAAGTCCTATATAAAATACATACACCCTGATATTTTTCTTCCTACTGAAATATGTATTTATCATATATGTATTCATCAGCTCTCATGCCTACTGTCAGATCTGGAAAATTAGCTTTTGCATTTACTAACTCCTCTGTGGGAGAGAGGTCCCTCATGTGTTTAACAAAAGGGAGCTTTATTGTTTATGAGATTGAAAAATAAAGGTTGCCATGGCTTTAAGATCTGGTGATTGGTAATCAGTTTTTATAAATGACCATGAATCACTTTTGTGCTAGCCGGGCTTTGTTTGGGATATGAGATAGCTGCTCTGTCTTACAAGGAAGGAATTATTAATGTTCCCTCCCCGGAGGGTTTCAATTTCACCCGTACAAATAGCTGTATATCTACCAAGTGTATGTTCACCGTGCCTATCTATGAAATTTAAAATTATATGCTTTGTGTAAAACAGAATATATAATAGACTCTGAAATTGAATAAAACTTATTGGACTCATTTTTTATCCTTTGTGACATTTTTTTCTAGTAAGAGAGTTCACACAAAAGGCAGTGCCACCAAGGAGCCAGGAATGCAAAGTCCTGTCCAATTTAAATAATCACTCCTTTCTGTCATGCTTTACAAAGAAGTGTATTCAAACATGCTCTTTGAGCATTTCTATATTCTGCTCTTAGTTTTCACAAATATGAGCAGGCAAAGATCCCCTAGCCCTTTTGTAGGTTTTTGTTATTTGAAAAAAAATTTGTCTTGGCAATTGTCTTATTATAAAAATGAGAGGGCTTTCTTCTGAGATAAACAGGACAGAGGGTTGACTCTCATGAGGATGTAATTCAGCTCCAAACTTCACATCCTCCTCTTGTCAACAAATGTAGTAAAGAAGTAAAATCAAAGATAATAAGGGGTTCATGGCAAATCTGATCATGTCATTTGCTTTGTAGAACCTTCCGGTATCATCCATATTAGCATGCTCCAAACTTTTTAGCATGGCTCACAGACTGTGTAACCTATAGTCCTCCCAATTCCTAAACTGTATTTCTCTCTCTCTCTCTCTCTCTCTCTCTCTCTCTCTCTCTCTCTCTCTCTCTCTGTGTGTGTGTGTGTGTGTGTGTGTGTGTGTGTGTGTCTCTCATACACACACACACACTCACTCATTCACAAATATTTTCTCATTCTCTCTCACTCATTCAAACATTCTTTCTCTTCTTTCTTCTCTTCCTCCCCCTCTCTCTTTTTTCTCTCTCTCCTTCCCTCCTCTCTGTCTCTCTGTCTCTTCATCTGTCTTTCTTTCCTTACCTCCCTCCCTTCCTCTCCCTCCTCATTCCTTCTTCCCCTTGGGGTTGGACTTAATGCTATATAAAATCCTGAACATTGGTACAGACCGAAGCTCTGCTGACAGAAAGAACACACACATGCCAGTTATGTAAGTCTATTACTGTGAAAGTAAAATTAAGAGGCCTAGTGTTCTCTTAATCTGCCACCATGAAGTCACTTGATGTTTTCAAGAAATGGTACCATCAGGGTATTCTGCATTAGTCCATTGCTACAGACTAGGAAGTTGGCAGTAACGGTAGACACCTCCAGCTTCATAAGTCAAACCACATTGTTGAGACCACGGGCATCATCCAGTTCTGAATCTGCCACCGTGCCTCCTCTGTCATGCATCTATCACGCGAGAGCTGATGTCAGAGACTGACTGCCATCATCTAGATGAGCCATTTTTGTTATTTAGTACTCTTGTGGCGGACTCTAATAGTGCTAATAAGTATTGTAACATTTCCCGTGTCTCAAGTACTTTATATTTGTTTATCCATATGTGTGTAGGGCCTGCACTATGAGACCATACGTGATCCCGGAACTAGGTTGGAGATTTAAAAACACATGCACGCACAGAGACATGGGGACATGGGTCATCTTTGATACAAGAATGCCAACTTTATTGAGCTCCAGGGAAGCTTATATAGGGATCCTTAACTGATAGCCACGCCCCAGTTGTCAATTGATCTAGAGCAATGGTTCTCAACCTTCCTAGTACTGTGACCCATTAATACAGTTCCTAATGTTGTGGTGACTGCCAACCATAAAATTATTTCATTGCTATTTCATAACTGTGATTTTGCTACTGTTATGAATCATAATATAGATATCTGATATGCATCCCACAAAAGAGTCACTACTAATCGAGAACTGCTAATCTAAAGCGTCCAACTAGCATTGCTGTCCCTCCCTTTCCAAAACAGAAAACAGTGTGTGATAATTTCTCTTTCCTTTAAATAGATAGATACTGTGCCAAGCCTCTGGCAGCCAGGTTCCTAGAACTTAACTGACCATCACAGGCCCCAGTAGAGTTTCAGAATTTCCCTTGTACTTCCTGGAGCAAGTGGCTTACAAAAACACCCTGTATTTGAGCTATCTCTTCTTCATTTAGTTCAGTCGACAAAGATTCATTCATGTATTACGCAAATGTGATGCTGTGAAAAGGTTCCAGAAGATCTAGACCTGTGGTGCCCATTAGAGTAGCCTCACAAGCTAAATGTAGTTATTAGGGGTCAAGAGAAGAGCAAAACTGAGAAAAATAGTTTTAAATTGAATTAATTTTAATGAATTTAATTTGAAAGGATGAAGCTGGGTCAAATGAATTCTTGTTAAACTAAGCACTATTTTTTCTAGGATTACATGTCATTCAGAGACTATGATATTGCTCTGTTGTAGAGCATATGTCAAGAACATACACTATTCCTAAAGTTGTATATACATATTTCTCTTACTGAGTGGGTGCCAATGAACTACAGGTGAATCTTTGCAGATTTTTGTGTCACATTGTATACATGTGAATATTATAAAGATGCCCACATAAAATGTAATCCATAATTAAAACTGAAGTAGTCATTGAAATTATGATTTAATTTTTCTAATTGAAAGAATCATGCATTTTCTCAAATTAAAATTAAGGTAACTGAGGGATGCAATGTGGAGTGAACATACAAAAACTGGTACTGTAACTACAAAGGTAAAGTTGAAAACGGGCTGAGAGACAGCATACTACAAAATACATAATAACTGGTTTTGAAATTTGCAACAACAAACAAAATAAAAAGTTGTTGTATGCAAAAAAACTCAAATTAATAAGGTGAACTTCTGAGGCCTATTGAGACATTTTCAGCACATATATAATGAATATGATAAGCTAGTATATAGTAAACTGCTTCCCCTCTCAACAGGGGGAAAGCAATCAATAAAACTCACCTGACTGTAGAATTAAACAACCATCAATAATTTTGTTAATCTTAATAAGATTTGAGTGTTTGCCAAGGCCAGGATGCCTTGAACTAGTATACAAAATAGAAAACGATTTAGAGGTGTGGAGATGATTAAAGAAATCACTGTTTAAATCAATTATATCTACCTAATAAAATTATGTGAAAATACTTTTAAAAATCACTAAAAGGTGTCCAGTTAAGCAACATAACAGTTATCATCAGAATACCAAACATTTTTAACAGTATCAAAATATATTAGCATAAAATTCAAAATTTTCAATACTTTAGGTGAATCGTGCAGTATTAAAATATGTAACACACTTAATACTTTGGTATATTTTATCTCAATTTGACCTCCAAAATTCTGAACAAATCGCATGTTTGAAATCCATACACAACAGATTTGTATATGCCACAAGGCATAAATATTTTTAAAATTTCATTATACTTCTCAAAGATGATCTCATCTTGATGGGGAAAAATGAACCTTCATCACCATAGGTGGTGCACTAGCTATGTTAAGTAAAAATAGAACTTACTGCATCTTAAAACAAGTTTCGGTGTTTCCATCATTTAATTAATTTGTCTGGATATAATACATGCTCGTTTTTTATTTCTTTTAGCTTTTTGTTTGTTTAATGCACTGTGAAATAGAAACTGGTCCTGACCTCTGTATCCTCCTGCCTCTGCCACCAAAGCACTGACCTGATGGATGGGTATCATCCCTTTATGCTCTCATGGTCAAAATCAAACCAATACTACATCTTGCAGGTGACTATTGGCTTGGGTGGTGTGCTTTAGTTCCATTTGAGTGGTGAGTCTTGTTCTTACAAACACTGGGTAGAATTTGGAGGATACTGGATTACTGAAAGCTAACTGAGATAGTAACTCCAGCTTTGTCAGAGATGTTCATCACAACAGCTTTGAGTACATGGCCTACAGCCATTGGTATGGCAGTTGGCTCTGTTTTTACTATTGTTAAAAGAAGGCTCAGGCATCATTTACAAAGTGTAAGTTTATATACTCTTATATTGTTTTTAATCAGGGGCATATGCTAATATCCTGTCTTCTTACATAATACAGGTTGAGGAGGTCTGAACCAGTACAGGCAATAGAAGTAAGATACGTAACATTGTGCAGTATAGATAGTTTAAAATTTTCCAGCAGAAAATTAGTATTGAAAGGAAGCACTGCCGATTAATATTAAAAAGAAAGCACTGTTAATTTTAATAGCATAACATTTAATTGAATATTTCTAAAGTATTATTTCAACATGAAACAATTAAATGATCAGTGAGATACTTTTTCCATAACATCTTATGGACCTTTATGCTTTATATTTACAGATTATCTCATTTTAAGTGCTCAGTTTGCATCTGGATATACCTGATTTAAAAAATGACCATTGAAGTAGACCCACATTCCCAAGTTGTACCAAACATGCTTTAAAGATTATAGATACCTGAGTCAGTTACCAAAAATAATGTTTGTGTTAAAATGTGTCTCTATATGAACAAAACTGAGGTATCTTTTTAAAGAATTATATTAGCTTGGAAGCAAATGTGCTATCTACTTCAAGCTCAAGCCTATTTAAGTTTTTTATTTAACTCTTTTGTCAAGTGGTATCATTAAAATGGAATCCAAAGGAGCAGTGCAAAAATTGGAAAGCAAAATTTATCAATACGGAAAGTATTCCCCAGACTTTTCTCATACTTTTTAAAATCAATTTACATAATCCATAACCATAAAGGTTGCAGTTAAAATCCTTTCCACATTGATTCACATTGGGGACATACATAACATCATCATTATTATTAATTTGCATTATGGAAAAATTTCAATTCATACATGAATTTGTCCTCCTGTGAAACAAGTTTACAAACTTTACTTTCTTTAGCACTTCAAAGTTATTTTATATGCAGGAGGACAAGGCTGAGAAATTTTAAGCTGAATTCCCATGTTTGTCTTTGAAGACTGAATATTTGTTAAATACTTTCCTGTTTCAAAAACACTGCAGTCTATTAAAGCTAGAAAGTATCATTCAGGAAGCTTTTGAATAACTCTTCTATGACTCAGCAAATCAGGATATGATTGTTATGTCTATTATCTGGCATTTCATCCCAAAGATGCTCATCCCAGTGTTTCACACATTTTATATGTATACGAGTGTCATTTTTGCAACTATATTAGGTATACCCTAAGTGTAGGGGCAGGTCCTGTGCTTTACCTAGGTATAACTAATCTTATGAGCTAATGTATCGCTATTACATTTTGCCAAGATCAATTATATATTAAAGAAGTGGGAAATAACCAAGAGACATTTGTCAGGGTCCCATACATTCTCAGTCTAACAGGATAATTATGTAATTTAGATTGTTGCCTATCTGTAACAAATAAGATTTTCAATGTTCAATGACTCTGAGTGTATCCAGGTCTGACCTTTCTCCCAGCACAGTTATCCACCATTATATCTTTCTTGGTAAGGACTTAGGAAGTCATTACTGTGTGTATATGACCCACTGTCACAGTGTCCATCTTCACAGAAACTTACCTACCTCTTCAGAATGCTATTTGCTCTGGTCGTTAAGAATATGGTTATTGTACAAGGCTATGGGATTTATAATAATCTTTTCATCCAACAATGTCATATGCTTTGGGTTGGGGAGATGACTCCGCAGTCAAAGCATTTGCAGTTCAAGCAAGAATTCTCAAGTTCAGATCTGCAGAACCCATGTAGACATCAGATGGGTGTGGTGGCTCCCTGATAACTCCAGCCTTGAAATATGGAGATAGAGAATCCCTGGGAAAAACTAGCTAGTGAGACTAGCCAAATATTGACTGTAATCGACTAACAGACCTTGCTAAAAGATAGTAATGTGAAATAGTCATCAAGGAATATTCTCAATATTAACCTGTGTCCTCCACATGCATATTCACAGAGATATCTGCATAGATACACATGCATAAACACCCTACACAAATGCACACACACATACACACATACATTCACACACATGTACGCATTAGTATGCACACATCATGCACACATACATGCATGAGCACATGCATGCATACGCACATGCATGTACACACCATATACACATACACAGCATACACACCACATACACATGAAAAAGAAGAAAAAGGGAAGAGATAATCATGTTCTTTGCCTATATTCACTCCTGTTGCCTTTCCTTGTCCTTCCTCACTCTTTCAGCTCCACAAATAGCCCCCTTATACCATATGTTGGGGGGATGTGTTTGTGTGCGTGTGTGATGTGCATAAGTATATGAATTGAATCTCCAAATATAAGAGGTAATTTTTGATATTTGTCTTCGTGAGTCTGGCTTATTTCACTTAATATGATCATTTCCAATTTCACCCATTTGCCTACAAATGACATGACTTCATTCTTCTTAATGGCTGAATAAATTTCCCTCTGAGAACTGGAGAGATGGCTCCGTGTGTCAGGGCACTTTCTCTGCATGCATGAAGACTTGAGCTCAAATCCTCAGCATCCACACCCAGAGCTGCACTGCCCCTGGTACCAACTGGAGGTGGGATGGACATTGGCAGATTCCAAAATTTTGCTGTAGCCAGACTAGCTAGAATGACACACCTCTCTGTTTAGCAAGAAACTGCCTTAAAGCAATAAGACAGAGAGCAATTGATTAAGACACCCTAAGTCCTGCTCTAGCTCGCTCCTCAGGCCATGTGCCTGAACACTCAAAATCATCCACATATACACATGCACACACACTAAAACACAAACACACACCAACACAAACACATGTGTGCACACACATGTACACACAGACACACACACTAAACACATATACATGTATGTACCACACACAAGCACATATCAATCCTAAGGCTTCATGGATTTTTAAATGTGTGTGTGTGCTCACATGAGTGTTGGGGATATGTGTGCATGCATGTTGAGGAAAAGGAACAACTTCAAGTGTCATCCTCAGGAACACTCCCCCCTCCCTTGGCATGGAGCTTCTCATTGACTTGAAGCTTGCCTATTGGCTAGACTGACTGGCCATGAAGCCTCCTTCCATCTCTGACTCAGAACTGGGACAACAAATGTAAGCTACCACACCATGCGTTTTTACTTGAGTTCTGGGGAATCAAACTCAGATCTTCATACTTGAAAGCCCTTTACCCATTTAGGTGACCCCTGGCCCTCCTTGGATGTTTGAATGGAATAGGAAAAAATGATGTATTGAGACAATAATTGGCTTTATGGATAAGATTTATTTGATGATAAAGAGTAAAGATGGAAATTGGTTACACAGCAGAAGAAGCACAAGGCAGTACATTGGGGAACAGGAACTTCAGAGCAAAACCCACTCAGAGAGCAGTCAAGGGGAACAGAAGGCGCAATCAGCTGGGGAGGAGGAGAAGCCACACAGTGCCTTGAGGATGCTGGAGGGGAAGGATTTCATGCAGACGGCTTGTCAGCCAGATAAACCTAGCACAATTCCCACGAGCTAATTTGTGCAAGTACTACACTGATACTTAATTTTTCCCAATTAACATTTTTATGTTTTTCATTCATTATTTATGACAAATGTTGTTGCCAGATCTTTGATTCTGTCTTCCCTCAAGGTTGGAATTTATTTCTTTAAATACACAAAAAGGAAAAACAATAAAAAGGTTGGAAGATGTCTTTTCTGATGAAGTCTGTGAAAGAGACATGGTGGCAGAAATCGTTCGATGCTCTTCTGGTGACCATAACATCAAATCTGTGGCTCATGGTTACACACCGATTTAAAGGCTTGGTAATACAGCTAATGGCTTGTGCCCAGGACACGGATCCCTAGTGATGCCCTGTGTAGTTTTACATCCCTCAGCTGCAGTCAGCTATTAGGCCAACTGGCAGCATCACAGAGCTTTGGCTCCAGTCCCAAATACACAAAGTCCACTAAGGGGAACTGGTGGCTTATTATTTCCACATTGGAGAAGAGTATGCCCAGCTAATCCTCTCTAAGACCCTGAACAACCTGCTCCCTCCAGCAGGTTTGGAAACCTTAAAGCTATCAAAACTCACATAGGTCACCTTCAAGTTCATTTTAGCCACCCAATGCCCAATGTCTGTCTCGCGTTTCCCTTCCTCCATCTGGGTACTAAAGAACACCATCCCAGGTCTCACGAACTCTAGGTTTCCTTTCGAACGAGAACGTATTCCCTCCTTCTGGGCTGACCCAAACTGTGACTTCCTCCTGGGAAATTACTCTGATTCTCTTGCATTTGGAAACAGTTGGATCATTCTTGCACATTCTCTGACAGTTGTCCAGTAGTCTCTGCACTCTTTCTCCACTGCTTCTCTATAAAATCTATCTGCTCCTTCCTGACATTCTTTCTTTACTATTTTCTATTGTCATCATCATCACCATCATCACCATCACCATCATCATCATCTCTTCACTCTCATCAAAAAGGCTACAATGGTTGACCCACAACTCTCTTCTTTACACAGAGGACTGGAGGTTCCAACCCGCCTGCCCCCAGACACAATACACTCACTTAATCTATGTCTCCCTCATCTAGACCCCTTTTTCCTGTTTCTATTCTTAGTCTTCATTTCATAAAACTACTGCTTCCAATAAACACTCCGCTTCTAAAATAAAAACAGATTAGACATCGCCTTTGAGTACCACAGACTCTAGCAACAATCCCTCTTGTATCTGCCACAGCCAATCACCAAGCCCATGGAACCTTTGACTGTGATGTCTTCTACTGCTTTTGAGCTCAGTTATATCCTTACACTTTCCTTTATTGTGCTTAAATGGCACTCTCCTCCATTAAATCCTTCCCCAATAAATGGACTCAACTACCTTGCCAATATGTACCCCAGTTTAAGACTCCTTCACTCGGGTGGGCAGTGGTGGCACAACCCTTTAATCGCAGCACTCTGGAGGCAGAGGCAGGCAGCCATCTCCGAGGTCAAGGACAGCCTATTCTACAGAGAGAGCTCAGGACAGCCAGGGCTACACAAAGAAATCCTGTCTCAAAAACAAACAGAAAGATTCCTTCAGTCTTTTCTAAACTAATGAATCAACTGACTAATGAATTCCCTGGCTATCCATAGATTCTCCAGACCTGTAGAACTGCAAAAAACTAAACATTTAACCTCCCTGCTTTGAAATTTTCAAGAAGTACCCGTAGCCTGAGATTGAAGGCAAAACCTTGCTTTGATTTAGCCATCTCCCTCCTGCTCAGGGTTAATCTCCTCCAAGGCTCTCAACTGTCAATCTCAAATGTGTTCACTTCCAGTAATGTATCCTCTCTCATCCACTCTCCCCTCCATTCCTCTCCCTCACTTTCTCCTTCCCTCCTCTCCCTTCTCAACTCTTCTTTTCTTCCCCTTTCCCTTCCTTTTCTCCTCAGTCACTTTTGGGTTGTTCCCTGTAAGAGATCCCCTTGACCTGGAAGTGCCCTTCTCTCTGGATGTCACCTTTTGCTTATTTTTCCCTAAGACAAGCCTTGCAGAAGGCCTTTCCTGAACTCTGAGTCAAATGAACTCACTCAGGCAGTTCACACACATTTCTTTAACATCACAAAAAGTATTACTCTGTTATTCAGGATTTCTCTAATTAATTGGCATTGTACACAGGACGGTCTATTGTTTGTCCCCACTATCTGTCCATGCCCTTGGTTTTCTGGGTCCTTAGAAGACTGGGGTAAATCACCCTTCTCTTCTCATATTCCATTCTCTTACAAACTGGATTATTCAAATGAACTTACTCCTTCTTGACCATAACTCATCCTTTAATATCCCTCTGTACAGCAAGTTCTTTGATACTTTTATGTCCACATATTGTTTTGCATCTTAAGAAATCCTGTTCCTGCCTCCCTATCAGGAGACTTCTAACTCAACTTGGAGATATAGGGCAGATCACCAAGTCTCATCAAGTCCAGTTCTCATTTCTATGCATCCTTATCATTCAGCTCAAACTTCTTCTGAGCGCAGAGCACTGTAATTCTGTGTGTGTGTGTGTGTGTGTGTGTGTGTGTTTCTGTGAATGTGTGTGTGTGGTGTCCTACTGAGAAAATGCCTTCAAAGGCAGATCTATTTTATAGCTTCACATCCTTTGGGTTTTGTACACGGAGGACAATATTCAACAGTCACCAGACAAGTGTGCTATGGTTCAAAAACACTTCTTCAAGATTTCTATTATTTCCCCAGTTTTCGCTATCATTTTCTATGTCAATTGTCAGTGAATCGCCCATTAAAATGTATGCACCATATATTTTGCTTTAACCAGTCAGTATTTATAGACAGAACTGTCTAAACTGAATTGTTTATGTTTTCATGAGAAACAAGAAATTGCTAAAGGCAAAGTTAGTTGTTTTGACCATACGTTTCCCATTTTCTCCCATAGGAAGATGACGATGCTGTTCTATTTTAGAATGACACACGAGCCTAAGTAAGAATTTATTAGAAGAAATGTGCTGTTTTGTATATTCAATATTTCTTCTCATCCTACAAAACCTGCTACCATCTGAATGAAAGGTGTGAAAAACGGAAGAGAAACAATACGGAAAGGTTATTTTGGTTGTTACTCTAGAATGCGATTAATGACTAATTGTCTTGAACATAATGTTGTTTTGCTGGACTAGTACAAAGGCCTTTGGATTGTTATTTACAATATCTAAAAGGAAAGCATCTCTATATTTAGTTTGCTCTCTTTCACTGTCATTTAAGTAAACCTAGGTTCCAGGAATTGTATCTCATACTGCATGGTAGCCAAGTACATATTTGCCAGGGGTCTAACTTGACTCTCCACTCCCTGACACCTACATTAACAGTTTTTCCCCTATATTATAGAATAAAGGAAAATGTGTTGAATAAAGAAATGTGTGTTGAAGGCAATTCTGCCTTCCTTTTACTAAAATTAATGGTCAAATGTTGTAAAGTGTGTGTTTATAATCAGTATTTAGCAGGTATTTAAGATGTACAAAGAAGTTGGTACTTAAACTATTGGGATGTGGTAACAAAGAAGGGGACACCATTACTTCCTACCTAGAGCCTCTAGTCTACAAGTATAGTAGGACATTTAATAAAGGTTGCAGTTCATTATTATGAGTGCTATTCTAAGGGAAGTATAGGGGGTCATAAAAGCCCCCCTGAAGCAAGGGATCTACTGAGAAATACTCAACATCCTTAAAGCCATACAGAATTCTCCAATGTACTTGTCTGAGGCAGTTGATCCTAGAATGCAGTAGACGTCATCTAGCCTCACAGGGGCAACAATTCAGTTCAGCCTCGGTCTAACGCAGTGGTTCTCAACTTACTTATGTTGCAACCCTTTAATACAGTTTCTCGCGTCATCGTGACCCCCAACCATAAAACTATCTTTTGGCAACTTGATAAGCATAACTCTTTTACTGCTATAGATTGTAATGTAAATAGCTAATATGCAGGATTATCTCACATGCAACCCCTGTGAGAAGGTCATTTGAGCCCCCCCAAAGGGGTTACAGCCCGCAGGTTGAAAATTGCTCCTAGACTCTAATTGTTTGGGTTGTCACAGGTATCTAGGACACCATGACAGTTGTTAGACTAGAAAAAGATCTGATATCTAGAAAAACAGACATAGGAGACAGAATATCCTTTTGCTTTTAAACCATCAAATACAGATAAATATGGTTAAATTTCCCTTAAGAATAAATCAAGGAGATTCAATTTGGAAAGGAAGAAGTTAAACTTTCATTATTTGCAGATGATATGATAGTATACATAAGCGACCCCAAAAACTCCACCAAAGAACTCCTACAGCTGATAAACTCCTTCAGTAACGTGGCAGGATACAAGATCAACTCCAAAAAATCAGTCGCCCTCCTATACACAAAGGATAAGGAAGCAGAGAGGGAAATCAGAGAAGTATCACCTTTCACAATAGCCACAAATAGCATAAGATATCTGGGAGTATCGCTAACCAAGGAAGTGAAGGATTTATTTGACAAGAACTTTAAGTCTTTGAAGAAAGAAATTGAAGAGGATACCAGAAAATGGAAGGATCTCCCCTGCTCGTGGATTGGGAGGATCAACATAGTAAAAATGGCAATTCTACCAAAAGCAATCTATAGATTCAATGCAATCCCAATCAAGGTCCCATTAAAATTCTTCACAGAGATTGAGAGGACAATAATCAACTTTATATGGAAAAACAAGAAACCCAGGATAGCCAAAAAAATCTTATACAATAAAGGTACTTCTGGAGGCATTACCATCCCTGACTTCAAACTCTATTACAGAGCTACAGTATTGAAAACGGCTTGGTATTGGCATAAGAACAGAGAAGTTGACCAATGGAATCGTATAGAAGACCCGGATCTTAAACCACAAACCTATGAACACCTGATTTTTGATAAAGGAGCCAAAAGTACACAATGGAAGAAAGAGGGCATCTTCAACAAATGGTGCTGGCATAACTGGATGTCAACCTGTAGAAGAATGAAAGTAGATCCATATCTATCACCATGCACAAAACTCAAGTCCAAATGGATTAAAGACCTCAATATTAATTTGAACACATTGAGCTTGATAGAGGAGAAAGTGGGAAGTACTCTACAACAAATGGGCACAGGGAACCGTTTCCTATGCATAACCCCAGCTGCACAGACTTTAAGGGCAACATTGAATAAATGGGACCTCCTGAAGTTGAGCAGCTTCTGTAAAGCAAAGGACATTGTCACTAAGACACAAAGGCAGCCTACTGACTGGGAAAAGATCTTCACCAACCCTGCAACTGACAAAGGTCTGATCTCTAAAATATATAAGGAACTCAAGAGACTAGACGGTAAAATGCCAATTAACCCAATTAAAAAATGGGGTGCTGAACTGAACAGAGAATTCTCAACAGAAGAAGTTCGAATGGCCAAAAGACACTTAAGGTCATGCTCAACCTCCCTAGCTATCAGGGAAATGCAAATCAAAACAACTTTGAGATATCATCTTACACCTGTCAGATTGGCTAAAATCCAAAACACCAATAATAACCTTTGCTGGAGAGGTTGTGGGGTAAGGGGCACACTCATCCATTGCTGGTGGGAATGCAAACTTGTGCAACCACTTTGGAAAGTAGTGTGGCGGTTTCTCAGGAAATTCGGGATCAACCTACCCCAGGACCCAGCAATTCCACTATTGGGAATCTACCCAAGAGATGCCCAATCATACAACAAAAGCATATGCTCATCTATGTTCATAGCAGCATTATTTGTAATAGCCAGATCCTGGAGACAGCCTAGATGCCCTTCAGTGGAAGAATGGATGAAGAAACTGTGGAATATATACATGCTAGAATACTACTCAGCGGTAAAAAACAATGACATCTTGAATTTTGCAGGCAAATGGATGGAAATAGAAAACACTATTCTGAGTGAGGTAACCCAGACCCATAAAGATGAACATGGGATGTACTCACTCATATTCGGTTTCTAGCCATGATTAAAGGACATCGAGCCTATAAGTTTGGGATCCTTGAGAAGATAATAAGAAGGTGAACTCCCAAAAAAGATATAGTAATCCTCCTGGATATTGGAAGTAGACACGATCGCCAGGCAAAATTGGGAACTTGAGGGTTGGGCAAGACTGGGCCAAGGGAAGATGGGGAGAGAAAAGTGTGAAGGGGAGAGCGGGGGGAGCTCGGAGGAATGGGGTGCTTGGGATATAGGAAGGGTGGATATGAGAGCAGGGAAGCATATATCTTAATTTAAGGAGCTACCTGAGGGTTGTCAAGAGACTTGACCCTAGAGGGGTTCCCAGGTTTCCAGGGAGACGCCCCCAGTTAGTTCCTTGGGCAGCTGAGGAGAGGGAGCCTGAAAAGGCCAGTTCCTATAGCCATACTGATGAATTTCTTGCATATCACCATAGAACCTCCACCTGACGATAGATGAAGAAAATGACAGAGCCCGACCTTGGAGCACCGGACTGAGCTCCCAAGGTCCTGATGAGGAGCAGAAGGAGAGAGAACATGAGAAAGAAAGTCAGGACCGTGAGGGAACCTCCAGCTGGCGACAGATGGGGAAGGTGACTGAGCCCCACATTGGAGCACTGGACTGAGCTCCCAAGGTCCCGATGAGGAGCAGAAGGAGCGAGAACATGAGGGAGAAAGTCAGGAACGAGAGGGGTGCGTTCACTCATGGAGACGGTGGGACAGAACTAATGGGAGATCACCAACTCCAGTTGGAATGGGACTGATGGATCATGCGACCAAACCCGTCTCTCTGAGTGTGGCCAACAGCGGGGGCTGACTGAGAAGCAAAGGACAATGGCTCTGGGCTCTGATTGTTCTTCATGGACGGGCTCTGTGGGAGCCTTCTCAGCTTGGTCGATCACCTTCCTGGACCTGGGGGGAGTTGGGAGGACCTTGGTCTTAGCATAGAGTGGGGAACCCTGATGGCTCCTTGGCCTTGAGAGGGAGGGAGGGGAGGTATGGGTGGAGGGGAGGGGAGGGAAGGGGGAGAAGGAGGGGAGAGAAGGGGGAGAAGGAGGGGAGGGAGGGGGGAGGAGGAGGGAAGGAGATGGAAATTTTTAAATATAAAAAAAAATAAACCATGAGAAAAAAAACTGCATTAATTAAATCACTGCATAGCCCATTAAAAAAAAAAAAAGAATAAAAGTGAAAAAAAATGCATTTTTCAGATTCTTTACTGTCTGGCATTTAGTAAGTCCTCAAAGTATCTATTGGATAAACTAATGAATGAATTTATAGAGTCTGAGTCGAAGCTCTCAATCGTTTCCTTGGGTCATGGATAACAACACCTGGGACTGGACACAGTGCTGTATTATTATTTAGCCCAGAACCTACACCAAAGTCTTAAACATCAATCTTTTTTTAAAAACTATTTCATGTGCATATGTAGTGCCCCTATAGGCTAATATACTTGAATGTTTAGTCATCAAAGAACAATACTGCTTACAAAGAATTAGAAGGCATGACCTTGCAGAAATAGATGTAGCCTTTTTGGAGGAAGTGTATCTCTGGGGGTAATCTTTGAGGTTTCAAAAGCCAATGCCAGGCTCAGACTCTCTTGTCACTGCCTACAGATGTAGATGTAGAACTCTCGGCTGTTTCCCCAGCACCATATCTGCTTGTGTGCTGCCATGCTCCCTGCCACTAGGACAATGGACTAAACCTCTGAAATTATAAGCAAGTCCCAATTAAAGTTTTTATTTTATAAGAGTTGCCATGGTGTCCCTTTACAGCCAAAGAATGCTAATACTGCACACATGTGCATCCTTCTATGTCTGTGAACAACAGTGTCCACAGAGGCCAAAAGAATGTTATCAGTTTATCTGAAGCTGGAGTTGCAGGCATTTGTGAGCTACTTGGTGTGGATGCTAGGAACCAAACTCACTAGTCCCCTTCAGAAGCAGCAAACACTCTTCCACCAAGTCAGCTTTCTCTAATACCACCCTCTTTAGGTAAACTGAGGCCCTCTTAGATGAGAGGGAGAGATACAAATGGAAAGTCAATAAGTGTCTTGCCTTTTAAGCTTTCAAGTGGAGTTGATTCTGCCAGGTCTCTTAGAATTCTATAGCTTGTATGCAATACCTACTATGTTCACAAATAGGTTATGATCACAAAGAAGGCAAGCATGTATGGTTATATTTACTTTCTTTTTCACTAAAACTCATTTTCCCCCCCAAACGAAAAATGTCTTAGGAATTCTGAAAAGGACCTACTTTTTAATGCAAATATAGGGGAAAAAACTGTCAATGCTATGATACTTTTCAAATACCCAAATCAGCTTCTCCCTTGGTATAAAACTGTTCCGTTGAAAACTTGAGATGTGTCATTTTCAGTCTTTACTTGGCAAAAAGAATTGTGTTTTTGCCAAGCCATTTAACAAGTGTTCGCAGCACTTCAATCTGTCATGGGTTATGTTTAATAAGGTGTGTGATTCCACAGCCACCCCCCAGTAGACTGAGTAGAGTTTGTCACCTGCTGAGTGGTTACAATCACTCTTTCTAATAAGGAAGGATGGAGGGAGGCTCTGTCCCAACAATCAGGTGCCATTTGCAGTGGGAGCAAGAGAGACACAGCGAAGATGGCTTTCTGAGACTGAAGTCTGAGTTCAGTGAAACAGATACTTAACTGAATGGGTGGGGGAAGTAAGCCATACCCAAAATGCCAGCAGACCTCTCTCTTCTCAGGAGCAATGCAAATTAAAGGGCCAGTAGTTCAGAGACATTCAAAGGATTATCCTGAAGCTTCTGCAAAAAAAATTTTCATCTTCGGGATGAGGGGACTAAGGTAAAGGCAGGTTAGATGCATTGTCTAAAATGCAATCAAGGAAATGGTTGAATCTACAAATTAAGTCTCTTATCTAAAAAATGTCCTTCCTTTGAGCATTCACAGTCTCCTACCTAAAAGATCTTTAATTACAGAACAGGCTATACAATAGCTCCAAGGGGAGGGGCTATAACCCATAGCAGCTGGCCACAAGCATGAAATGTCTTTTAAACCACTGCCTGCAATTCTTTTAAGGTTTTGCAGATTTTGTATTCTACTCCGAGAAGCATCTGGTTGGTTTAATATCAAATCAATTTTCCTCAAAATTGCTAGTCAAAATTGATGCTTCACAGAGATGCCATATTTGTTCTATAGTTTTGCATATCCCAAAAGCTCTGGATACCCAAATTCAAGCAGCATGCCCTCTTGAGTGAGAATACAGCCCCAGGTTCTCTGGCTTTTTCCATTATATCCTAGAGGAATTTTGTCAAGAGCAATGTCATACAGACACCATTACTTCACCCAAGTCATCTGAAAGCAAGTCTTTCACAGTCATTGACAATAAAACAATACAAAATATAATACTCTCATTACACAATTCTTTATGAAATTTTATTTATTGGTATTGTGTATATGTGATGTATATGTGTTTATGTGTCTGTGTGTGAGTCTGTGTGTATGTGTCTGTGTGTCTGTGGGTGTGTCTCTCTGTGTGAGTGTTGTGTATGTGTGTATGCACAGCAAACACATAGAGATCAGAGGATAACTGCAGAATTAGTTCTCTCCTGCCACCCTTATGTGGGTTCTGAAAAATCAAATCAAGCTCAGGTCATCAAGCTGAGCCACCTTAACAGTCCCTATACAAGCCTCTAAACATCAACACTCCAACTAAAATGTTTGCTCTAGGTCGCATGTCATAAAACTTGTGTAACATCTGGTTAAGAATGAAGAAAGAATGGATTCCCTTAAGACTTCATCTATAAATACATTGGTTGCTCTCTTTTTGAATTTGTATGTAAGAAATGGAGAAAAATGATGGCCCAAGGTGACTATGCGTTGATCAAGGAACACAGAATCAGGTGACTGTTAAAGGTTCTGGTTCCATTTGATCACTCTAAGCCTGTTGCCTTAGGAAAAACAGTGTCTTGAAGAAGTAGGAGTCAAATGCCTTCCACTATTAATCCATCCATTTCGTTCAAGTAAATTGTATCACAATCGTTCCATGATATCTATAATTACTTTAGATACAAAATACTAGACACAAAAATGAACACTAAGTTTGATGTCATTTTGCATATGTTATGTTCAGTCCAAGAGTGGTTATTCTAAAGCTTTATATAAGTCATATTTACCACTTATCTACTCCTACAAAGTCAGGTAGGGACCCCACCTTCGCTGGAACACACTGAGATTATGATAGCTAATCTCATGGGTCAGTTTGACTGGCCCATGAAGTGTCTATACATGTGGTCCAATATTATCTTGGGGATGTGTCTATGAGGATGTTTCTGGATGAGAATAACACTTAGACTAAATGAGCAAAGCAGATGGTTTACTCCAATGTATGTGAGTCCTATCCAGAAAGTCAAGGCATGAATAAAACAAAAGCATTCTCCTAACTTGTGTGGGGGGGGGTTTGTTTGGGAAAAGCAAGAGCCCTCTCCCTCTCCCTCTCTCCCTCTCCCTCTCTCCCTCTCCCTCTCCCTCTCTCCCTCTCCCTCTCCCTCTCCCTCTCTCCCTCTCCCTCACCCTCTCCCTCTCTCTCTCTCTCTCTCTCTCTCTCTCTCTCTCTCTCTCTCTCTCTCTCTCATCAGACTCCTCCACATCTAGGAACTCAATCTCAAACTGACTCTTACATCATCATTTCTCTATTTCTCTCATATTTCACCCCAGACTGAAGCTGGACCATTGGCTCTTGTTGGTCTCCAGCTTACCAATTCCAGACTCTGAGCCTTCCCAGGATCCACAATTGTATAACCATATATATGGAGAGATCTTAAAGTGCTGGGAGATTACTTGGGACCAATGAATAAATCACTGTCAACTTTCCCAGTTGCAATTACATAGTAAATGTATTTATTCCTCCCATTTTGAAATGTTTACTTTAAAATAGAAGTGTTTACTTCATCTATGCTGACTTTTGTAGCTGTCCCACAGTTAAATTTTATGACATATCTATTACTAATATACTTGAGTCCCACGTAGGAATCTATGCATGTTTTTTACATTTAATAAAATATTACTCATATGCACTTTTATGTATTGGTAAGCTTGACATTGCATTGGCTTGATGTAGTTTATGCATTTTAATACATTTGCTATTTTAATACAGGCTTGACTCCCTGAGATTTCTACTAGCAATGGTGAAAGATATGGCGAAGAAGGCTTTTAGAAGTAAAAGTTGTTATTTAAGCCCTAGTATGATGCATAATTAAATGCATTGCAGTGGAAAATGGCATGGAACATTTCATAGATGAGGGCAATTACAGAGACAAATTTAAGAAAGAGACTTGGAATTCTGTTCTCAGTATTTGGCCTTAGAAGGTCAGTTAATGCTCCACCCTCAATTATATAACACCTGGGAGGCATATTATCTAAGAAAGGACTCGATGACTATGCTGTCAATTCTCTAACATTCCAATATTAAGAATAACATAATACACCCAAAGTGGTTAGACAGTGTAGGGCCCACAGGTCAAAAGCACCTACCAATATCCCCAATAGCTAAGAGGAGAGTTTCATCTGGCTTTCCTTCCATCAGTCGATTTCCTTTGTTTCATCTAGAAGATCTTTCTGCCATCAAGTTTATATCACCAGTCAAGCTTACTATAACAGGCTGGGTCCGCATATCCCATAGTTGTGACTCTCTGCTCTGTTTAGCACCAAAGACACAGAGGGAAATCCTCACATGCTCTGATACTTGCAGTCTGTAGCTCTGAATGTCATATTGTGTTCCCACAGAAAAGGGTCCTGGGATACTAAGCCCGATCTCACAATAGATGTCGCAATTATGTGCTGAGTACCTACTATCCCAGGCCCTGAGCAGGCACAAGGAGATAGAGGCTTGGTCTTGTGAAGGCAACCAATAATAACTGAATATTTTTGTTTGATTTTTCGAGACAGGGTTTCTCTGTGTAACAACCCTAGCTATCCCAGCACTAGCTCTTGTAGACTAGATTGGCCTTAAACTCACAGAGATCCGCCTGCTCTGCCTCCCAAGCACTGGGATTAAAGGTGAGTACCACCACTGCCTGGCTTCCACCTTGTTTTCTTTTCTTTTTTTTTTCTTTTTTTGTTTTTATTTTGTTTGTTTTGTCTTGCTATTATAACTGGATCATTTTTATGCAATGTCACTGATACTTGGAAGCATGTGGTTCTGAGAACTTACAAGGGAGTAGCTAACTCAGGGCTGGAGTTCAGCGATGATGCTCTAGAGAGAAGACTTGTACTAAGTGTGGAGAAAGCTGAGGATGTAAATGAGACACACTAAAGAATTCCTTAAACTCTCATCTGTGCCACCTTTAACTTAAAATTTACTTTTCTAAAAATAGTCCCATGATTTAAATGTGTGTGTGTGTGTGTGTGTGTGTGTGTGCATGCGCACATGTCCATGCATGTGTGTGCACTACCCTGTGACCCTGTGGCACCACCCAAGGAACCATCAGTCTGATGAAGCTGGCCTCTGTCCGCATGCCCCCAGTGTTTGCTCTGTGGCATCTCACAAGTTTCCTCAGGACTGTGAATGACAAATCTGACCAAGGAGTTCTCCTTTGCAGGAGGAGGAGAGAGTGGGAAAACCTCTAGCTATCTGAGAAGTTCCAGAAAGACAAAGAAAGTGATACCCAAATGCCTGGATGTGAAGGGTTGTTTGCTAAATATCCAGGAAATGGTCACTGAACCCAGCTTAGATTTTTCAATTCCATAGCCCATTCTGCATTGAAAGATCATCTCAGTTTCTAGGTTTATAAATATATTGAAAAACAGTATATTCTCATGAAAATTGTGGTACACAGTTAGGTCCTCATTAAATGTGATTGCTGCGTGTGTTACAGCTGCGATAATGATATATACCCTCAACTCCTTTAGCTATTTAAGAGAAAATGTAGACTCCAGCCAAAACCCCATAGCAAAGCATTAGGACCCCCCCTCCCTTTTTCCCCTTTTAGCAAACCAATTATGGTGCTGAAGCAGATGAAACATCCCAAGGAATCATTGAGAAGATCATATAGTAATTGGGTCAATTTATAGGAGGTAACTGAGAAATGCCTAAAATTGTCATTTCTCCTGGTTAGGGCTGAATAGGAAAGAATGTGATTAATAAATAGCTTAAGCAGCAAACAGAAGGTACCCACAATGCACGAATGCTCTGGGGAGATGAGGTATTGAGAAAATCATTACGATAAAGTACAGGCAGACGTTTTGCTTAAAGGAGCTGAAACAACTTTTCAAAACATCACATTAAGAGGATATTTGGGGTGGAATTGCTTATTAAGATTTTCCTTAAGTGGCCATTCAATTATAAGGTCAAATTCTAGGTGCATTAAGGTGAAATTCAATCAAGGAGAGTTTTGTGGATTTTTTTTTCTGGGTGTATGAAAATTCAAGGGCCCAGAGCCAGGCTGTTTTTGAGCTCTCCTACTCTTTTCTGTGCGGAAGATAGATAGGACTCAGCACCTTCTGCAAATCCATAATTCAAAGGGACATTATTTGGTATAGGGTAGACAGAGGCAAAATATGCCTTTCATTTATTATTAATCTGAGATAGAAACTATGGCATCTACTAGCCTTTTTTACACACGATGTTCGGGAAACACACCCCAGAGTGTATAGATGCCATCCTTCAGGCAGGTTAGTGAAAGCCTTGTGAAGGGCAGACATCTGGCACTGACAAAGTCTCTTCCGATGGCTTTGGCATAATTTAGAAATGTTAAGGATGAGTATCTTGACTTTGTTCCAGTCATTCTTGCTATTTCTTTCTCTTCCTCAAGTTCTGTAGGATTCAGCCATTGATTCTGATTGCCCAGCATCCTTACCCTCCTTTTCTAGGAGTAGCAATCATTCTCGGGAAATCTGCTCCTCTTCCACTCCACTTGGAGATGCTCTGAGGATTTCCAAAACACAACAGTGCCTTTCCATCCCAGCCTTTCCCACCGGCTGCAGTAAAACATCATACAACAAGCATTACCCAAGGCAGTGCCTCAATGCTTCCAGTCACAGCAACGGGCTCCGGAAGGGTGCTGCAAACCAAGCCACACTCAACAGAAGCTTTCCTTTAGCTGCTACAGTGGGTGCTTCTGATTAAAAGTGCAGATAATGGCAGTCGGGAGTTCCCTGCAGTCCCTCACTAAATAGATCTATCTGCAGTGAGAGTCCTGGCCACCAATTCCTCCTCCCTATCCCTTTCTTTCCCTCAGACCTTTGCTGTGCTTCCCTCCTAGTTAATCCCCACCACCACATACCTCGTTATGAGAACGCTCATTGTTGTAACTAGAGTCAGCGTGTCGTGTGCTAATACAAAAAAAAAAATTAGAAAAAGAAATACATCTAGAGCAGGGTGAAAATGGAAGTGAGTTTAAAAATCCTGAAACCTGGGGAATAGCTGCAGGTGTGGAGAACGTTCACCCTCAGATACAGATGGCTGTGATACATAGATGCTGAGGGCAAAGAGTTTATGCTGTTCTGTCCATATGTGTCAGGCTCAGAAAATAGAGCAAAAGCAGAACTAACAGTAAAAACAGATTTTAGGAGTCTGATTATTATAATATTGAAAGTTCACACACAAAATATAGGGTGTTTCCTGTTGATGGGAGCATTCAAGGATACACCAGATGTCAACAAGGGAATATTTGGAGAGATCTTAACACTGGGGTAAATGCTGATCCCAGATTCTGAAATTCTAGAAAGAATCTAAGAAACAGATTAATGTGTAACATGCCACTAAATAATGAAAAGCTTATGTTAGTGACCCAAGGCTGCTCCTGTTAGTAAGAATGGGGACCCACAATGGGTGCTTTATAAGCGAGCCTGTTTGGAGAGAATAGTGGAGGCTTCCAGAAGTCTATCTCTATATTGTCATTCCTGCTCAAAATGCTGGGCTAGACATTCTGGGCTACAAGTAGCTCAGGCTGAAGAAAATCGGAAAGAGTAGATCAGTTCCTAGATGTCATTTTCATATTAACTTGTTAATGTGTTCCCTCGACTTCTGCTTTCAAATCTACTCCCCATATTGTTCCCAGTGATGTGGGATTTCCCTCTGAATGCTGTGAATACCATCGGTTAATAAAGAAACTGTCTTGGGCCTGTGCAGGGAGTAGAGGTAGGCAGGGAAAACTAAACTGAATGCTGAGAGAAAGAAAGGCAGAGTTAGAGGGAAGCCATGTAGCCTTGCCAGAGACAGATACCATAACTTTAGCTAGTAAGCTACAGCCACGTGTCAATACAC
Organism: Arvicola amphibius; assembly: GCF_903992535.2. Lineage (NCBI taxonomy): Eukaryota > Metazoa > Chordata > Mammalia > Rodentia > Cricetidae > Arvicola > Arvicola amphibius. The sequence goes on from NC_052048.2 coordinate 89,629,173, forward strand.
AGATTAATAGAAATGGATTAAATTAATATGTAAGAGCTAGCTAGCAATACACTTAAGTAATTGGCCATGCAGTGATTTAATTGTTACAGTTTCTGTGTGATTACTTCGGGGCTGAGTGGCGGGGAACTTACTAGCGCCCTCCTTCAATATCCCAGAAAGAGTGATCTTTCAAAATTGAAGACATGATCAATTTATTCACCATTGCATAAAATTTCCCAATGTTCCTTCACTGACATCAAACTATTGCCTATAAATTTTAAACCCACTAGAAATTTCTCAGGCATTTAAAATTCAACCTTTACCTTTAATTCTAGTCACTGTGGCCCCACACTTCTGAAATTCATGGAATTTTCGGTGTACTCCTTGTTATTCCTCATTCTCTGTGTCTTAGCTTGAATTACTTGTTTCTACTCCAGTAGCTTTGTTGTGTGAGTTGAGTTAGTGATTCTTACTTACTGTTAAAAGATCAGTAAACCATCATAATTTAGGAGTGTTTCTTACCTTTACTTGTCTTTTTTCTTTTCTAGGTCCAGTAACATCAAGTGCACAAACTGGCACAGGTTCTGATAAAATTTTATTCATAATATGACGGAGTATTGGCATTGTGTAATGGGTACATGATACGTCCCTTATATTTAACTCTTTCCAATGATGTGGCTACAAACTAAGCCAATTAGTGGCAGGACCCTGCAGGGGTCATGCCAACTAGAAGGTCAATAGAAACATGACTTTTAGCAAAGAGGCTGAGCTGAGAATGTAAGGCTCCCTTGTTCTCCACTACAGAGGCATTGGCTGTCATGGAGAGAGTCAGATGCTCTGAAACCCAAGGCCAAGGCGTAGTTCACACTGAAATGCTGTTCTCACTGCCACTCAGTCTAGCAGATCTGCCTCCAGCTTCATGAGCTTTGCACATCCATAGCAACAGCCTAGACAGAATGGCTCCAAATAAACAAGAGCATCATAGCTGATCCTCATCCGAATCGGTCTTGGATAGACACTGTGAATCAACGGGTTATAAGGCCAAGACATTTTTAAGGAATAAAAATATTTTTCTCTTTTCACAAAAACTGCTGAACATCTGATGGCTTGGTGGTTTGGTTGAAAGTCATGTACAAATATTATACCTATTACCATCCCCTCTCATTAAAAGTCAACAATGGAGGTAGAGATAGCATTGTTCTCATGACTTTCATTTGACTTCACAAGACCAGGGGTCCATGTGACCCAAGTCCTACTCTTTTTGTTGTTTGGAGTTTAGTTTTTTGTTTCTTTTTTTGTTTATCAGTGTCATATTGTGTAGCCCTGGCTGGAACTTGCTGTGTACACCAGGCTGACTTCAAACATCAGTAATCTTAGCTGGGCGATGGTGATACACACCTTTAATCCCAGCACTGGGGAAGCAGAGGCAGGCAGATCTCCATGAGTTCAAGGACAGCCTGGTCCAAAAGAGCTAGTTCTCAGTACTGAGTGGTACAATTGTGCTGCTGCAGCTCTTTAACTACATCTTTTTTGTGAATGAGTGCTAGCTTCAAAGAAAGAGATACGGGGTGTGATGAGATACAGGGTGTTAACCTGTAGCACGAATAATAAAAACCCAGAGCCAGATATTGGGGTGACCCAGAAAAGCAAAGCAGCCAAACTACTAGAGAAGTCTTACCTCTACCAAGACTGAGTGACTGCAGACTAAGCAGGCAGAGCAGACTCAGCTGACTAAGCAAACAGACTAAGCAGACAAAGCCTCTCTTTCCTCCCATTTTATTTTCTCTCTAGTGTAGGGACAAAAGGTGTGTCTTTCTAGTACCAGGATTAAAGGTGTGAGCCATACCACCTGGATTTGTTTCTGCATTGGTCTTGTGTGGCCCAGGGTGGCCTTGAACTCACAGAGATCCATCTGCTTCTATTTCCCAAATTCTTGGATTAAAGGTGTGTGCCACCACTGCCTGGTTTCTATCAGCTTAGCTTTGTCCTTCTGATCTTTACACAAGTTTTATTTATTAAAACGTAAATAAAATATCATTATATGAGCCAGGCAGGCCGAGTTCTCTAGAGTTACAGGACTACATAAAGCAGCTAATACATACTCTCAAACTTTTGGTAATGTAACATGAGGTTGTCTTCTACAAAGTTCATGCTCAAGAAATGCTCAGTTGAGTTAAAAAACTCATAATTCAAATTACTGGTTACATATATATGTAGGAGTCTTCTATTTACATCTACAACACGAATCCCAGGGATTGAATTCAAGACATCAGCCTTGATAGTACATACCTTCATTAGCTGTGCTATCTCACCAATCTATCATAGCATCTAAAATAAATTTACTATTTGGAGTTCAGTGCGTTCAAAGCTATTTTTGTACACATGCAGCCTGCAGCCTGTGGGATGCATGTTAAACATAACTACCCAGGAATGTGGGATTCAAAAACAGATAAAGGAAGCAGGTGAAGAAAATGGGTTATATGAGTTCCAACTAAGCTCTATTAAGATTCGTGTCCAGTTGGAGAGATGAATAACACACAGACAATAATCCCAAAGAAAAGGGGAAAGGAAGGCAACCACTGCTTTGCTAAAATCTCAAGGTCATTTTGTTTTATAGAGAAAAAGAAAAATACATCAAGACTATTTTTAAGCAACAGCCTCCTTTTTGTAAAAACATGGATGAATGACAGTTCAATTAGAGAACATACAATGAACAGTATTAGTCTTAACATTGCTACAGAAACATCATTAAAGAAAAATGTAATAGTCACTGTTCATGGAAACAAATCTCATATATAGCGAAATATTTTGGTTGCCATAGTACAGTGCTGTCTTCAGCTTATGTACTCACTTTACACATGCAAACCAGGATCTATGCATACCTTCCACAGGTTATGGGAGCCAGAAACCTGGGTATAGAAGGTAGGCCCATTATTTGAGCAATTTTTATTATGCTTTAACTGTATACATTTAAGCCAGGCCTTCCATAAAATTCAATAAATGTAATGTTAAAAAATGAAAAGCCTTCAAATAATGAACTCAGGTTAAATCAGGTTCTGAGAATCATTACAATCACTGTCATAAGGATGAATTAGGAAGGTTGTCTCTTCTCCGATTTAATAACACTTCTGACTGCATTGTAAATTGTGTGATATATGTTCATTTGGCATCCAGTATTTGATTGGCTTGCTCCTCCAACCCTTTCTCATAAATTAATGTCATCATGAACATAGACAGGTTCTTTCCTCCTTTTTAAATAGCTATTAACCCTTACTCGCCCTCAAGACACTATTAATCTAACCAAATAGGCAATTAAAAGACTCAAAAAAATCTCTAGTAATCAGTACGCTAGTTGCAAACTTTTCAGAAAACTAGACATACCTATTTTCTTCTCAAATAACCCCAAAGAATGATACTTAAAAAACCTTCCATGTACTAGGCTCTGCTGTGATTCATAGTTACATGAGACAAGACTGAGCTTCATGAAGGCTCATAACTAGTCCAATAATCAAATACTTTTCAGGAAAAAATGCCACAGACACCCAGGCTTTAAAGACTACACTTTAGCCACTGTGAGGCAGACAGAACATTCAAACAGCAAGATTAACATGGTGGTGGACTAAGAAAACAAAGGGTACTATGGAAAGGAATTAGGAAGCACCGACTCCAGTCGTGAGACCAAAATCTAAACTAACACAAAAGAAGAGACACCAGAGTAAAGTATAAGGGTTGAATCAGGAGCAAGTTGTGTACTCATGGGCGTTAAGCATCTAAGGAAAGGATGAGGTTCCGAATGACTATAGCAAAAAGAAAATGAAGATATTGCAAAAGATGCTGCAGGTGAGGAATGAAACAGTCACAAAAGGAAAACCATGAACTGTTTGTTAGATTTTATCATAGGAGCATTTTCTGAGCGGGAAAGTTTTCGGACCATGTCTAGATTTCCATATTTTTTTAAAGCTTGCTTTAACTGGAGTACTTAAGAAGTTGTTTGAGTAAAAATGGCAATTCTACCAAAGGCAATCTATAAATTCAATGCAATCCCCATTAAAATCCGAACAAAATTCTTCACAGACCTTGAGAGAACAATAATCAACTTTATATGGAAAAACAAAAAACTCAGGATAGCTAAAACAATCCTATATAATAAAGGAACTTCTGGAGGTATTACCATCCCTGACTTCAAACTCTATTACAGAGCTACAGTATTGAAAACAGCTTGGTATTGGCATAAAAACAGAGAAGTCGACAAATGGAATTGAATAGAAGACCCAGATATTAACCCACAAACTTATGAACACTTGATTTTCGACAAAGGAGCTAAAAGTATACAATGGAAGAAAGAAAGCATCTTCAATAAATGGTGCTGGCATAACTGGATGTCAACCTGTAGAAGAATGAAATAGATCCATGTCTATCACTGTGCACAAAACTCAAGTCCAAATGGATTAAAGACCTCAATATAAATCTAAACACACTGAACCTGATAGAAGAGAAAGTGGAAAGAAGAATGCAACACATGGGCACAGGAGAGCACTTCCTACATATAAACCCAATAGCACAGACAATAAGAGCAACATTGAATAAATGGGACCTCCTAAAACTTAGAAGCTCTGTAAAGCAAAGGACACTATCATTAAGACAAAAAGGCATCCTACTGAATAGAAGATCTTAACCAACCCTGAATTAGACAAAGGTCTGATCTCCAAAATATATAAAGAACTCAAGAAACTAGACTTTAAAATTCTAATTGACCCAATTAAAAAGTGGGGCACTGAACTGAACAGAGAATTCCAAATAGAAGTTCAAATGGCCAAGAAACACTTAAGGTCATGTTCAACTTCCTTAGCAATCAGGGAACATCTTAGATCTGTCAGAATGGCTAAAATCAAAAACACCAATGATAGCCTTTGCTGGAGAGGATGTGGAGTAAGGGTAACACTCATCCATTGCTGGTGGGAATGCAAACTTGTGCAACCACTTTGGAAATCAGTCTGGCAGTTTCTTAGGAAATTCTGGATCAACCTATTTCAGGATCCAGCAATACCACTCTTGGGAATATACCCAAGAGATGCCCAATCATACTACAAAAGCATTTGTTCAACTATGTTCATAGAAGCATTATTTGTAATAGCCAGAACCTGGAAACAACCTAGATGCCCCTCAATGGAAGAATGGATAAAGAAACTGTGAAATATATATGCATTAGAGTACTACTAAGCGGTAAAAAACAATGACATCTTGAATTTTGCATGCAAATGGATGGAAATAGAAAACACTATCCTGAGAGAGATAACCCAAACACAAAAAGATGAATATGGTATGTACTCACTTATTTGTGGACTCTAGCCATAAACCAAGGTCATTAAGCCCAGAGAAGCCAAATAACAAGGTGAACCCAAAGAAAATTATTTATAGATCCTCCTGGAAATTGGGAGCAAACAAGATTGCAGGGCAAAAGTTGTGAGCATGGGGGTGGGAGCAGGGGTGGGGCTGAGGTTAGGGGAAAGGGAAGAGGGGGAGAGGGAAGGGAGAAGGGAAGGACTGGCAACAGCTTGAGGGGTGGGAGGGTAGAGATGGAGGAAGGGCTGATATAGGAGCAGGGAAAAAGATACCTACATTAAGGGATCCATTTTAGGGATGGCAAGAGACTTGGCTCTAGAGGGGATCCCAAGTGTCCACAGAGATATCCCCAGCTAGGTCCTTGGACAGCAGAGGAGAGCGTACCTGAACGGTCCTTGCCCTACTATCACGCTGATGATTATCTCAAATATCACCATAGAATCTCATCAGAGGAATGGATTGAGCTCCCAAGGTCCAGTTGAAAGACAGAACCTTTCAGGAGGGAGAAGATGAGCAAAGAAGTCAGGACTGTGAGGGGTTGGTCCACCAACTGAGGCAGTGTGCCTGTTCTAATGGCAGCTCACCAAATCCAGCTGGACCAGGTCTGAATGAACATATGATCAAACGGGACTCTCTGATTGTGGCTGACAATGGAGGCTGACTGAGAAGCCATTGATAAAGGCACTGGGTCTTGTTTTATGGCATGGTCTGGCTTTTTGGGACCCTAGTCTATATGGATGCACAGCTCCCTAGGCCTGGATGTAAGGGGGAGGGCTTTGAACTTCCCACAGGGCAGGGTTCCCTGCCCTCTCTCAAGCAGGGTGTAAGAGGGAGGAGGGGATGTTAGGGAGTGGGAGGGAGTTGGCAGGAGGGAAAGGAGTGTAAATAATTGAATGGAAAAATAAAAAAATAAAAAAAAATTTAAAAAAGAAGTTGTTTGACAGGCTAGAGAGATGGCTCCGTAATTAAGAACACTGGCTGTTCTTCCAGAGGACCCATGTTAGAATCCCAGAACCCACATGGTGACTCACAACCATCCGTAACAGTGTTCCTGAGGGTTATGATGCCTTCCTCTGAACTGCATGGGTACCAGGTCACCAGGCCTTCACATGGTACACAGACAAAAAGGCATTCAAATGATTCATACACATAAAAGTGGGTATTTAAAAGAAAAGTTTTTCTGGGGTTGGGGGTGGAAAAGCATTGAAATTTGGTAAGTCAGTTAAGTTGAAGATAGAACATAAATAACAAATTATGATTATGTGGCATTAGTAAATTACAAGATAAGTCAAGATAATTGTTCAGATTTGAGAAGTTTGCTGGTTAGGTTTCTATCACCATAAAAAATACCTCAGGAAGAAAACAAGCAGAACAGCTTATTTGGATCCTGGCTTCAGAGGTGTCAGTCCATAGTAACTATTGACTTTTGATCTATAGTAAGGCAAAACAGTACACAATCCCAGAGAACCTAGACAACGACGAGGACCCTAAGAGAGATAGATATACATGGCTCTACACAGGAAGGAGAAAAAAACAAGATCTCCTGAATAAATTTGGAGCATGGGGGTCACAGAAGAGAGAAAAATGGGAGAGGGGAGGAAGGAAAGGGAGCAAAGAAAAATGTATAGCTCAATGGAAACAATAAAAAAAGAACAAAGGGGTCTTGTTCCAGTGACTAAGGGAGACTGGTAAGGCTTACTGTTGTTCACAGATGCCATTCTGAAGGTGCCTTTATTGAATAAATCTCTATAATGAGTCCTTAGTGACTGTGTCATGATAAGTAGGTCAAACCTTAGAGAGAGAGAGAGAGAGAGAAAGAGAGAGAGAGAGAGAGAGAGAGAGAGAGAGAGAGAGAGGATTTAGCTTTTTTTTTTAAATCCTTTTCAGAGGTCTCCCTGGTTTTGTAATGTTGAAATCAGAATATTCCAGCCCGAGGAAGAAACTTCTGTTAATTCTCAAAGAGTTTGCAATCTGCCACATAAATCAGAGTAATGTGGTGAATTGTGATAAGCAGAGCCACACGTGTGCAGTTCCATTAAGTCCTTTGTCCTCCCAGTGAGAGGCGGAAAGGCGGCTTTATGTCATCTCGCAATATCAAATTATCTGCTATTTTTTAATATTGCACATCTTCAAGTCGTATCTAGGGTTGTTTTGTGAAAAGTGAGCCGATGAATAATTTAGAATGGTATCTTTACACCTTTCCCTGCATATAAAAAATGTAATCTGACTTAATTGTATGTTGCAATGATAACATTAAGGGAGTCCCCAAGGGATAACTGGGACATGCCCGGTTTAATGAAAAGTCAAAGGACATTACTTGAATTTATATGCACTCAGTTCTCATGCCCATGCTGCATAATTTCTAGGCCCTGGTGCTGTCCTCCCTCTCCAGGGAGCATGGAGGACCTCATGGTGTCTGTGGTGTCTTGCCTTTGCTCAAGCAGCTAATTAACTGCTTATCATAAATTTCTCATTTGGAAATCAAGAGGCTTATAGAAATCTGTTGAAACCACAAGTTGGGATCCATGCAACTTCATTACTCATTGAAGTCAGAATCTTTTTGATAGTGACAGTTTTGGTTTTGTTTTCAGTTTCAGTGTGTGTGTGTACGTGTGTGTGTGTGTGTGTGTGTGTGTGTGTGTGTGTGTATGTATGTGTGTGTGTGTGTGTGTGTGTGTGTGTGTGCTCCTAAGGTATCCATAGCATTGAAAGCCATCCCAGGCACTGAAACTATGAGCTACACAACAACAGAATAAGCACCTAGAGGAAAACAATTCAGCAGAAGCAAGAATTACCAAGGCAAAATGTGTGTATTTATGCAATGAAAAGCTTCACTTAGGGCTGGCAGACTCAGACAGAGGAGGTTGCCATTGTCATTTGTAGACAGGAGCTAGAACTGTAGAAGACAATCAGAGTCAACAGTCTAGGCATACACTGGACTAGGGTCAGCCAGTTTGTGTTATGAGAGTTCAATGAAAAAGGGAAAGGCTGAGGGTGCACATTCAACATGTCAAGAGATCTGCTTGAGGAGAATTTAAGCAATGGAAGCCTCCTGCACTTCCACAGCTCCAAAACTAACCCCAAGAGTGTATGGTTTTGTTCCCAGGATATGTATACTTCATGAAGCATTCCCCCACTTTCTCCAGCAATGAGACCTGGGCACTTATTGACATGGCATTAAATTTGAAGGCTGTTTATCTTAACTTCATTGCTTTCTCTCACTTTATCCTCCCTTTCAAAACACATCTGCCTCACACACAAGTCTCTTCTCTCTGGTCCCAACTATAGCCATGTCCAGGCTTTGTCCTCTCGTCCTCTAGTCCCTCTACTTCCCAATGCCTTCTTCTTCTCTGTGTACCCCAAATCTGCCTGTTCACTGAGCACAACTCAGTTGCTAGCTCCGCTAGAATGTTTACAGCAATTTCTGATTGCCTTTCACTCTACAAGAATTATTTTTTCCTTCATCTTTGTTCTCATGAATTTTTCTCAACACTTGTATTATAATATCTATAATGTTTTTCACTCTGTGTTTAAGCATTCACATTAACTTCTCTCCCTAGATCACCAGGTTAAAGTCTTTGAGCATAAGACCCATCTTTTATTTCTTCTTTTGATAAGGCTGAAGATCATGCCCTAAACTTACCATACAACTCATCCTCATAAAACTATGCTAAAAGTAATGTCTGAGAAATTCAAATATCAAGCTCTTGAGAGACAGGTTCCTCATAAGGTGTGAGAAACTGATAGGAGCCTTTGTTATAGGACACAACTCATCACCCAACACTTCATAGTGAGAAGAGTTCATACCATGATACAGATTGACACATTTGTACAATATAAATATATATACATGTGTGTGCATATGTATATATACTCCAATATTGTGTGTCTGTCTGTCTGTCTGTCTGTCTGTCACAGTGTTGATTTTCACTTGAGCTCTACCTTGTGCTTAAGACATGTAAATATCTCATCTTCTTCAGGTGGCAGTCCCATCTTAGAGTCCACAAATGATGGGACAATGTCTTAGGTTAGACAAATGAATAAACAAAACACTAAGGTGAGGGGCATCATGCCACCCAAGTGCACAAAAGACCCAAACCTGGACCCAAAGTCTGATTTCCCTGGAGCATCTGGTTGGCTGAGTCTCTGACTCTTCTAAGTGCACTTTGTAAAAGTGGCACAGGGAGAAGACAGTGTATTGGATTCAGAAGACTGAAGTTGTCCCCATGAGTCTTGGGTTTCCATCTGAGAATCTCTGATATCAATAGCCTAATTGAGGTAAGATGACCAGTGTGCACTCAAGATGGACTTGGTTTGCTTTGAGGGAGGGAAACTATCAGTTTGCCCCAATAATGGTATAAAGGGGTGTTCATTTCCAGAGAGGAGGGAGGAAAAGAGAGTTTAGATGGACAGCTGGGAAACCCTAAGTCAAGTTTTATTTTCTTTAGAAATTGTGAAGATCTCGGTATCCGAGAAGGCAGCAATCAGTTCTGCAGGTAGTAAAGGGTGAAGACAAATTGTAGAGATAAAAGTGTGAACAGCTATCACAGATTAGGAAATGAAAAGAAATAAGGAAGAGATGTCAACCCCTAGGAACAGTGTCACCATATGCAATGTGACGCCCTTAAGAAGGGTGGGCTTTTAAACATTTTTTCTTATGTATTTACTTACATGCAAATTTATGTATTGATCACCCATGTAAACACATACATATACCTTCCATGGCATGCAGGCAGAGGTCAGATGACAAAGTCAGTTCTCTCCAGCCAACCATGTGGGTCCCAGGAATCTAACTTAAACCTTCTAGCTTAGCAGTAAGTAGGAAGACACTTCATCTAAAGCTGAGTCACCTCACCAGCCCAAAGGCCAAACTTTTCAATGATACCAGGTGTTAAAATTCAGGAGGAAACTTTCATATTGATTTTGATAGTAGGGTTGGACTCGAGGTTAAGAAATGGGAGTTGGGAATAGAGTCTGAAGTCAGGGTATATTGGGAGAGTTTGGGTAAGATGCAGTCTAGGAAGAAGCAGGTACCGTCCTTTCCCTAGGGGCCAGCAGGAAGGAAGATGACTGGCTGAGAAGATAGAATGAATTTGAATGGTACCATCTGAGTGGGAGAGAAACAAGACAAACATATCCCTGAGACTCTATAAAACAGAGAAATAATGAACTGGTTCTCTGAAGTCAGTGTGTCCCACAAGAACCAATTTCCATCCAGAGCCTTAAGCAAAAGCCACAGCATGCAAATGAGGGGTAGTACAGGCTGCTGATTTTCCATACAAGCTATGAGATGACAAGCCACCAGGAGCCACTGTTAATTATATCCTGACTAAAGACAAGGCACTTCATTGCTAGGCCAATGGCCTCAAGGAAAATCCAGTACAGTGGTCCAGCCCTCAAGCACCATTGGATTTCCAATAATTATACATTAGGATCACTACAAATCTGAAATGTTCTGACTCTCCTTGGGTGAATGCCTTTGGACAACCCTAGCTATGATGAAACTTCACAGGTCACTGTCCACTGTGGACACCTGCTCAAGAATATTTCGTTGGCCACTCAGTTCCAGAGAAAATTGAGATCAATATGGAGCCTTTGTGGTCGATGTTCTTTGTGACAAAGAAGTGAACTTCCAACTTCTTTTCCTTGAATATGAAGGAGCCTAGTTTGATTTTGAAATGAAATACCCTCTAGGGTATATGTTTAAATACTAATACTTGGTACCTAGTTGGTGGTGCTGTTCAGGAAGGGTATGGAAACCTTAGGGAGTGGAGCCTGACTGGAGAAAGTGGGTCACTAGGGGTGGGTCTTGAGGTTTTACTTCCTGTTCATTCTTACTTCCTGTTTCTTCTCCACTCACTGACTGCACATGTAATATGACCAGCTGTCTCGCATTCCTGTTATGACTCCCCACTATGATGGATCCTAGCACCTCAGACTGAAGGCCAGCCCTCCTCTCTTAGGTAGCTTTTTGTCAGATGTTTGATCATAGCATTGAGAAAAGTAACTTTTCTAATTAGGATTCTCTTGCACAAGTGACAGCCTGAGCCATCTCTCTCCTCCTGTCTCCTCTGGTGACATTAGTGGAAACAGCAATGAAGAACATGGGTCTTAGGGGAGGTCTCCATGTGGAAACTCCAGGTCTCAAATTTTGGTTTCTATCTACCCTCATGGATGAGTTCCTTTGTTGACTAATTTCTCTCCAGCTCCAGCTAATTATGCTACAGAGATGTCCCTGAAGCTTAATAAAGACAGATCTTTCCTCAGACCTTCCTATTGAGAGCTATTCTCACTACTGTCTGTCGTTCATTCAAAAATAATTAGCATTGCATCTTTAAAAACTTATGCCCATTTACTTCTGTACTCATGCCTCCATTTTCTCTCTGCTTCTAAACAATTGTAGTAATAGCGGTCTCATTATTGCACACATGCACGCTTGCTCACACATGCACACATGCAAACCATAAGTACTATACCTCTTTGCCCAAATAAGGATAACAAAGGGGAGAGTGGAACAAATATCAAAATTGAGAAAATGAAATTCCTAAAGGATCTGAGTCCACGGCAAGACTAACTTCCCCACAAAGTCTCACTGTTTTAACAGGGAGCTCTCCACTTAGGTTGTGAAAAATGGAAGAATCGGGGACCTTGCATGACAAGGCCTAATGAATTTGAGATGACAGAGAAAAAAAGCAGCACTATCTGGAGCCCACGCAGTCTCCGTTGCTTCCTGGCACTGCAAATCAGACATGAATGTGGCTTCTGAGAACTAGCGATAGCAGAGCTGACTGCATTGAGGGACACACTACTGTCTATTCATGTTCACTCAACAAGCCCATAGACTAGATAGCATAATTCTTCTCATTTTCAGGATGAGGAACTGGGCTTATGGGGATGAGGCAGCTTTTGCAGATTTTCACAGCAGTGAAAGGTCCATCCTACACTAGAAATCGCACCTCTGATTTCTGGAGTCTGCTGTCCCTCCCAGATGCAATCCTCTCTCTAATTAGTAACCTTCAACTAAAAGTCAAATCCTGCAGCATAATAATTGCCAGCAACCACTCGACTTCTAAGCAGGGCTGGTGTCTGCTGGTAAGGCAAGCACATCTAGTGGCAGGTCCTTTCCATAGATCTTTGTGGATTTGTTTTTGTTCTGTTATTTAATTATGAAAGCTTGGCCTTGGCTTAGGCTTTTTCCCAACTCACACTTGTCACTCAAATTAACCTGTTTCTATTAATCTATGCTCTGCCACATGGCTTGGTTACCTCTCCTCTGTCCCACTTATTCTGTCTTGCTGGCCCCCCCACATACACAATCACCGCCCACCTTTCTTCTTCCCAGAGTTTTCTCTCTTCCAGAAAGTCCCGCCTATTTTCTCCAGCCTACCTATTGGCCATTCAGCTCTTTATTAAACCAACCACAGTGACACATCTTCACACAGTGGAAACAAGTATTCCATAAAAGATGAATGTTAAGGATCTTTGTATTTGAAAAGCATTCACAGTATCAGCAGGAAGGCTAAGAACACAATTCATATTCTAAGCAATAACCCAAACCAGGATCCTCTGCTGTCCAGAAAATGTTTGTTATTATGGAAATAAAATGTTTATTTCAGTTACTCTTCATGTAGATATGGACCTGGGAGCAAACAGAGCCACGCTTAGAGGAAGTCTGTGAAAGTGGAACTTAGCTGGAAGCACTACAGAAGGTAACAAAGCAAAGGTAAAGAGTTCTGCAATGTTCTGAAGTTCCATGTGTTACAGGGATGGTACCAAGCCCATGGCATACCAGGAGACAGTCCGATTTTAGGAGGTAGAGCTGAATGGGAGCTTTAGGACATTCGTGGCAGCCCATCAGGGTATGAAATCCAGGCCAAAGCCACATGGAAAGAGGAGTCCAGAGCTCCATTGCTTCATCAAGGGTGTGCCATTTATAAAGAGAAAAGGTTTATTTTGGTCCTTGACTCCATTATGAAATGGGTTCATAAATGGGTGGTCTCAGTCATTTGTTACCACAATGGAGTGCTGACTAACACATCTACTTTATTGTTACAAAATTACACCAAATTCCTTAATCAGGAATTGCACAGAGTGTAGTATCTCTCTACCTGTATTCTTTTATCAGTGAACAGATGAGGGTGGCACCTACTTCTCAGGGAGACCCTCAAGATTAAAATAAGATAACATGTTTAATATTCTGGTTACATATTGGGCTTTAATAAATATTAGTGTCCTTTACATTTGTACTTTTTCCAACACAAATTTAAACTAAATAGTTGTTTCATGAATAAGTTAATGTAATATTAAAATTAGCTTCAAATAACTTATGTTTGATTCAGTGTGATACACCAAAGCAAAATAATAATCCATAGACATCAAATGCCCTCCATTAATGTCTATATTTTAAGATATGGTCTCATGTATTCCAAGCTAGTGGCAAACATTATGCAGTAGAAGAGAACTTGAGACTTTTTATGTGCCTACTTTGCTAATACGTTACAAAGTTGGGGACTATAGGATTGTATCACTATGCTCAGTATGTCCAGTGCTGGGGATAAAACACCAGACTTCATACATGCTAAGCAAGCACTCTGCCAGTGGAACTATATCTCCAGGCCTGTTCTTTCTTTTAAAAGAATATTTTCCAGGTATTCAAAGACTGAAAAACCTGGAATACAAGGCCACACGAAATAGATCCACATGTAGTAAGATAACTTTGAAACCAAGCTCCAAGGAATTCTCTTTTATACCCAATACCAGGTTCTAGAATGGATGACTAAAAAGAATAAGATGGATATTAATTACAATAGAGTAAAGCATTATCTATAATAAAATTTCATAAAATATATACTTTTTTTAAAAAGATCCCTGGGTATCCCTACCCAGAAATATTATTGCTTTGCAATGTGATTCATTTCCATGAATGTATGTATGTATAGATAGCCATGCCCATATCTGTTTTACACTGAGTCCCAGTCAAATGTAATTCATGCCATCAATTTTAATATTATTCCTAAGCTCCAGATTCAAGTCTCTCTCAAAAAACAGAATGTTCCACAATTTTTTTAGGATGGTTCAGAAGAAGCTCCTGATAACACTTTTCATAGTTAGTTGTTTGGCCATGAGACTCAAGTTCAGCTTATTACCCATGATGCTCTCACCTCTCATCTGAGCCCTACTGACAGATCCAGTCCATCCAGAGATGAAGGTCTCTCTGGTGGCCAAATTGGAAGAAAAGGAGCTGTCAAAGCATGGATGGTTTAATCCCTTGTGCTTGCCCCATTTTTCAGGAACTTGGTCATGATTCCACCCAAACTTGTCCTTCCAAGGGCTTCAAATTAACAGCCAAGGCTGAGGAAAGAAGAGGCAAGGAGGGTATCTTAGAAGTAAATCCTGTTTGTTTATCTTTTTCAGATAACTTGCTTGATTGATTCAAGCAGTGGCCTTTCTTCTTAAACACATTTCCAGTCCTTTGGATAAAAGAACTACTTGTTGGGTTATATTTTTATTCCTGGATATTCACAAATATCTTGTTTCCTTTAGCCCTTGTTCATACTCTCCTGCTACCTCTCCCTACAAAATCTGGTATGAAAAAATATATGTGTGTTTTATTCTCAATTTTGTCCTTGTAGTAATATATATGCATATGTTGTTTTTCCTTAACGGGTGTGTGTATTTCCTGGCCTCAGTCTAACCTGACTGGTTGTTGTAACAGTTATAGGGAGAAGGTCGAAGAGAGACTATCAAATCAGATAGACAGCATGCTAGAATAATCAAGGCTTCTAAGAAAAAACAATTTTGACACATTGGAGATTGTATCTCTGTGTGGACACTGCCTATACTGTCAAGTCCTCTTCTCACAGTGACAGCAGCCTCCCTCAGACCTCACGGATGCCCTGTCTTCCTGTCACATTGTGCAAAGCCAGCCTAGAGCTGTATTTTGGTCTTTCTTTTGGAGAAGACTTAAAAGAAGAAGGGAGACACCCCGTATGAGTTACCAACACTCTTGATGATGCTTCTGGGTGTTACCACCGAGGTGCCATTTCACACAGACGGAAACTGAGGTGTGGGGAGAGTGTCAGCTTTGCCAACCCCCTTCTGAGGAACAACCCTGTGATCTTCATGGGAATATTGGTAATGTTTTTGTGACCCAAATTTGTCTCAATTTAGAAAACCTACTCTCTTTATATTAGCTTGAGACGGGAAATAAGCAAGGAGTAAATTCTCTCTGTGCGAGCAGGGAAGCTAACTCCAGAGCCAGTGAAGATGTGGGAAGGCAAATCCATTTAGCCTTTCTTCTGTGCATTAGGGACCCTTGTGAGAAACTTGCAAGCAACCCAGAGAGAAAGAGAGCAAGCAGACAGCAGGGAGTGAACAAAGCAGATACCTAGTGCATATAGATAATATCCAACTCTAGTATCAGGGAGTGTGTGGCCAGGGAGGGCATCTCCTAGGAAACCATCAGATTATACCGGGAGAGACAGGCTTTAACATAAAAAGAGCTACAGGGGAAACAACGTGCTTCAGCTAGGAACAAACTGTGTTCCACAACGCTCCAGTCATTTCTTGTACAACAAATAGGTCTGCATTGCTCATGTGGGTACAGCTGCACCCAGGGCGGGGACTCTGGTGCTCCAAGTTATCTACAATGGTAATATCTCCACCAACTAGGTGAAGCACGAGAAGTGGAGGACTAACCACTCACCTTGCCAGCTCACCTTAGGGTTGTGCCAGTATCTGTAATTATGCCACTACGGGAAAAGCAGGAAGCATAGGAGGAGTTTTCTTGGAGGTTGGGCTGTTGGGAGCATATGGGGTTCTGGTAGTCAGTGACAGACACAAATACTCCTGGGGATGGAAGAACTGACTGATCAGTAGTCAAAAGCACTTGCTACTCTTCCAGAGGACTAGGATTTGGTTCCTAGCACACACCTTAGGCAACCCACACTGTAACTCATCCTCGAGATAATAGACACCCTCTCCTAGCACCCTCAGTACCCCCAAACATACATATATACACACATGAATAAAAATAAATCTTAAAAAGTAAAACCTGCCCTACATTCCCTCATTGGCTTTCCTTCCTCACTTCCTTGAACACACAAACACACACATACATACTCATACAAAACATACATATATGGACACAAATATACACACATGTACAACACACACACAAACATACACACACATACACAGAACACACACAACACACACATATGCAGAACAAATAGACAACACATAAACACACATACTTGCAACACACATATACATACCCAGTGGTGATAGGGAGGACCTGTTCTATTCTTCTTTATAAAGTTACTTCCGGAATTTATTGGAGGATTGGCTTTAAAAAGTAAAATAAAATAGAATTAGGGGCTAGAGAGGAGACTCATGGGTTAATAGCACTAGCTATACTTCCAGAGAACCTGGATTTATTTCCCAGCATCCACATGGCGGCTCATAACCATCTGTAACTCCAGTTCCAAGGGATTTGATACCCTCTTCTGGCCTTTGCAGACACCAGGCATGCATGTAGTACACAGATAGATAGATAGATAGATAGATAGATAGATAGATAGATAGATAGATAGATGATAGATAGATGATATAGATAGATGATAGATAGATAGATAGATAGATAGATGATAGAGATAGAGAGATAGAGATAGATAGAGATAGATAGATAGATGATAGATAGATAGATAGATAGATAGATAGATAGATAGATAGATAGATAGATAGATTGATTGATAGATGATAGAGAGATAGAGAGAGAGAGAGAGAGAGAGAGAGAGAGAGAGATAAGTAGGTAGGTAGGTAGACAGACAGACAGACAGACAGATGATAGATAGATGATAGATAGATAGATAGATAGATAGATAGATAGATAGATAGATAGACAGACAGACCGACAGACAGACAGACAGACAGACAGATAGATGATAGATAGATAGATAGATAGATACATAGATACATAGATAGATGCAAAGTATCCATACAGCAAAATTTAAAAATAAATAAAAACAAAGTTCCATTTAGGATATTCCTTCATTTTTTCCATCTGCCTGCATGGCCAGGAAGGCCTGGACAGAAGAATCTGTCATTTCTAAGCAGTGGCCCACTGGGAATGAGACCCTATGCATAGCACCAAGTCCCACACTGATGGCCATGGATCATACAGAGAACCTAAAATGTTAGTACTCTCACTGATAACAGGAAACTCTTGGTTGCCTGGCAACAGATAGGGATAGCACAATCATAAATAAATATACTTCAGAATAATTTTCTGAATCTTGTCATTTAGCCATTTAACAAATAAAAGCTTCCCGGAATAATGAGATTCCAAGGTTGTTTCAATGTTGTCCCTTCCTGAACATGTTGCTTCTATCTGATTAGGGACATATTTCATCCCAATGTTTCTCTTGCCTAAAAGTGTCCCTAGAGAATGTTCATTCCGTCCTCCACTG
The DNA here is from genome assembly GCF_903992535.2 of Arvicola amphibius. Lineage (NCBI taxonomy): Eukaryota > Metazoa > Chordata > Mammalia > Rodentia > Cricetidae > Arvicola > Arvicola amphibius. The sequence continues at coordinate 89,646,965 of NC_052048.2, forward strand.
GGAACAGAACACAGCAAGATGTGCTAGCTGTGAGAACTACACAGGTTTTGGATCCAGAGCTGGCCTGTGTTCGGGTGAACAGAACTCTCTGGATTCACACGATCCCCCTTCTTATCAAGAGATGATTTTGCTAAGTGTGGGGAGGGAATTAAAAAGGCAAATCCTTGCCGTGTAGGTACAAGGAGCGTTAAGGAATGTGACTGGTTTTGGTTGGGTGGGCGAAGTGCCTGTTGTGCAAGTTTGGGGAGCTGAATTGAGCTTCCAGAAGCCACAGAAAAGCAGCAGGGCACAGAGTAGCATACATGTTTCCAGCGTGTCCACTGGGGGATGGGAGGCAGAGTTAGGAAAGTCCTTGGAAGCTTGCCTGTCACCTAGTGTCACCTAGTTTACAACATGCAGTTGTGAATGAGACCCTGTCTCAAGTAAGGTGGAAGGCAGACTACCTGTGATCTCTACATGTGCACTGTGGTATATGCACAGTACACTCTCATATGCATGCTTGTATGTGTGTGTGCACACACACACACACACACACACACACACACACACACCAGAGCTGCAGCAGACAGACAGACAGACAGACAGACAGACAGACAGACAGATGGGGGCACACAGACAGACAGAGACAGGGAGATTTTTAAAAACGAAATGCAATTTTCTTAAATGAAAAGGCTAGACTCAAATGGACAAAGCATCTTCTGATGAGAAGAATGTACTTGTTTCAGGTCATTCATTTTACTCACTACAAGAGTTAGAAGAGTTTAAACTTAAGATAGAGACAGATCTAGCCAAGTCTTAGAGTAGTGGCCTAGCATCTGATAGTCATTCAAAACTAAAAGATTATTCTAAAACCTGTTGCTTCAAGCTATTGCCAGGAACATGCAAGCTAAGCAATGGGGTGTGTGTCCATGAAGGGCCACAATAGGGGCTTAATAAGTAGGTTCTCCACTGCCCTGCAATCCACTAGACAGAAAAACCCTTGGTTGGGTTCCAGAGAAAGCAGCTTTAAGTGCTTTAAGTTCTCTCTCTGTCTTTGTCTCTGTCTCTCTGTCTCTCTCTCTCTCTGTCTCTCTCTCTCTCTCTCTCTCTCTCTCTCTCTCTCTGTCTGTCTTCTATTCCCACTCTATCTCTCTGTACCTCTCCTCCCTCTCTCTTCCTTTCCCTCAGTCTGGTTGTTGATGCTACTTTTGACTCAAAACCCCTTCCCTCATGTATTCTCCGCCCCACCGGCTCACTCCCCGACTTGTCCACTGTCTGTTATCCTGCTTCCACCTTCAGCCCTCACCCCCAGACATCTGACCTCCCCTTCCCCTCCTTTGGCTAAATTTAGAGGAGAGCTGTCTCCCTGGTGTGAGAGGTTGGGGGCTGTGGCAGCAGGGTACTGAGCTCATCTTGAGTTGGCTGTCTGCAGTGAGGGAAGGACAAATGTCAGGAAGACCTGCTGGCTGGTCTCCCTCCCTCCCCCTCTCCCCCATCAGTTCCTCAACAGAGTCTCTTGACAGGCAGGGTAAGAGGAAGAGGGCACGAGGGCCTTTGAAGTTTGGCTGCCTGTCACCAGAGCTCAAAGAGACCGAGGGCTTGTCAGAACACAAGTCACTAGGGCTCTTCCCCTTTCCCAATTAATTCAGTTGGCTCCAGAAGGGAAAGATTGTGATCTGCCCAGAGCTGAGGCTCCGGTTCAGCTCACTGGTGCGACACGGGAGCATCTTAAATCCTCAAGTGCTGGACCACAGCCATGGCACAAAGGCTTATTCAGCCCTCTTAGGGCAACTCCCCCATGAACATCAGCCCCCCAAAAGAAGTGTGGAAAGATTCCCATCTCTTGGTTTGATTCTTGGTCTATGTGCTTGCTGGTCAAAAATAAATAAAAATAAATTAAATCAGGAATCCTGGCCCTAGATCTTTTTCCTTTTTTGGGTTTCCTTTTCCCCATCCTCCAAGGCTACCTGGAATCTATATGCCAGCCATTTATAATAGGGGGCTCAGTCTCATGCCACTTCTTGAAGATATGTGGGAAGGAAAAGCATCATTCCTCTGAAGGCTGGGTTGGAGAAGCCCAGAGCAGAATGAACATGAGCAAAGTACCATGTGTGCATTTGAAAATGCCATCAAGGACTTCATTGCTTTGTGTGCTGTCCTCATTGCTTTTCTCCTTGAGGCCACAGAATACGTGACAAGGGTAACTTAAGGAAGACCGGGCTTGTTCTGGCTCACAGTTGGAGGCTCTCACATATTTGTCAGGGAAGCCATGGCTGCAGGAACCTGAAGCAAGTGTTCATGCTGCATCTACAGTTAAACAGAGGCAGGTGAGTGGCACGGTTCAGTTCACGCTCTCCTTGTCATTCAGTCAGTTCAGGGCTCCAGATCATGGAATGGTACCACTCGAACTCAGTTTCGGTCTTTCCCTCTCGGTTAGCCCAATCCAGAGACTTCCTCAGAGACGCGGGCAAAGGTTTGCTTCTCTACTGATTCAAATTCTTTCAGGTTGAAAATCAAGATCAACCATCACAGACGCCCGATGAAAACAGCACTGGTACAGTTTTCAGAAGGACGGGGACCCTAAAGCAAATGCCAACACCATTTTGCCCATTCTTCACCTTGATAACTGTTTTGATTCATGGGCTAAACTGATGTTAATTTTGTGCCTCCGCTCTCTGGTCCAGGTCATACTCACGTTCATCAGTGTCTGGCCTACCCTCTGCCACCCCTGTTACAGCTGCCTCAGTTTACCCACAAGCCCCTAATGGCTTAGCTTGCACCTTTTCAGAGCCTTCTCAATGAACATACAGCAAAATTAAATGGGGCTGTTGTGGGATGGGTAATAAGGAAGAACTCTGTTCTTGATGCAGGAATGGTACCAAGTTGGCATGCAGAACTGGGCGAGAGGTCAGAAGGAGAATATGCCATGATAAAACCAATCATGCCTTCAGAAACATGAAAGGAAGATTCATGGAAAAGACATAAGGCAGAGCATCTGTGGGAAGAACATGGCATTTCTGCTCAACAAGAATGTTATCATTTTAAGGATAACAGCATGCTGGGCCAGGCTGGACAGATGGTACTGATGTAGGATTCAGGAGTCTTGAGTTCTGCTGTGTGCTCTAGCGCCAGTCAGCTGGATGGTTCTTAGTAAGTCCCTTTCCTCTTAGAGCCCTGGTCTCTCAATCTGTAAAAACAAAGGGTCATGCATACCAAGTGCATCTCACAGGGATGATATGGGGACCAAATTCAGTGGCAGACAGAGAGCTTGTAAGGTGTGACTTGGGAGCTGTGGCTGTATAAAGTGTATTAGCAAGACAACACAAGGCCACACAGAAATATTCTGGAGGAGAATCAAGTCCTTAATGCTATAGGCTGAAAGGCAATGTGAAGTCAAGGAGCCAGGTATGGTTTGGGTGGATGATTTAGGATGTGTGATGCTTTCATGGGATGCCTATACCTAGCCAACTGGCCACATCCAGAGTCTAGTCTGGTGTCACTAGTATTATTTCATTTGAACTTAGAATGGTCTAGTAGAAGACGACTTGTTTGTGCACTGTGTGTGCCCAACTCCTCTAAAGAAGCACAATGTATACAGGAAATTCTAGAAGCCGTGAATTGCTGAGAAATGATACACAGCACATATCAACATGCTATAGATGCAAATCTAAGGCCCATTCTCAACCGTGACTACCCTTTGTTAGTTTGACCTCAAATGAGCTGTGCAGCAATGTCATTCTAAGAGAATCGTATGTTGAGTTATAATATGATAAGCTAAAAGTTTCTTTTAGGTTTCCCCCTAGAGCCACAGGTCCTGATAGTGTATCCGACCCTTGCCCATGAATAGTGGCTATGCATGCACCTGAAATGATTTGAATGGACTGACAAATTTATAATATGTCCGGGTACCGGGGCATTCCATGGGATAAACAAGGGTACATTTACCCAATAGAGCCACTACCCCCCTGAAGACAATGGGCTCACAGAGGGTATTCAGTTGACGGTGCAGCTCAGTCACCTGTGCCAGGACCAAATGAAGGACTAAGAATCTTGGTCACTCCTCTAAATCAAAGGTCTCACCTCTAGATAGAGAGCCAGGCTAGGAGCTGGCCAAGTAATAATAGGTAACTTTGTTCTTCTTCCTGTCCTCATAGCCTCCTTATTTGGTCTTCCAAACATATATTTTATTTTAACCTGGTGTTGATTATGTGTAAAAGCCAGACTGAAAAACCAGTGCTTACATGGAAGAACCATTCACTGGTTTATTCTGGCTGAACACATAGCATGTTTCAGACAGAACAAGACACAGGGTTATGAGGAAAGGCATGCAAGCTTTATTCAGTAAGGAAAGTGACTTCTGCCCACAGCAACATATGCAAAATCCATCAATCAGGTCTGAGAGGAGAAGAAAAAAGAGTACCAAGAGATGACCTCAGCAGAGGGCACTGGCGGGTTCCACTGTGTTACCCTCAGTGGGGGAGAAGGCCAACAGTTTTGGCCTAGAGTTATTGTTACACTGTCATGAAGGGGTGGAGACTGTCCTTAACACTCAGACTGTAGGGATCTGCACCCTCCAGGACATGTGGAAGCACGCTCTGACTTTATGTCCTCATGGAGTGCAATGGAAATGAATATTTAAAGGTATGGTGTCATAAAACTGTGGGATATGAGAGAAACACACGCCTTTGGGGCCTGCTTGCTACTCATTGCACCAGAATATGTGCGTTTACTGCTCCCCAACTGCCTTTTAACTCATTCACAGAAATGCCACGCCCACACGCTGGCACTGCGCCCTTCACCCTTCAAGTTTAAAAGTCACAGGATCTCTAATGGGTAGAAATGAGTGAGGCAAAGGCTTAGTCGGCCACAACTGCTGGACCAGAGGGAGTCCCGAGGAACCAGCACGACCCAGCTGCCTGAAGCTGCAATGGAGCATGCGCCCTGGGAACAGGAAAGGATCAGGCCAGTCAGTGGACAAGGACTAGGCACAGGGACATTGTTGACTGTTCCCTTCTCTTATTTAAGTTAATTCTCAGTGTGGTACTTGCCAAAATACTGACAGCTAGCATTATAGAGTTGTATATGTAGTGCTCAGGATCTACTTCTAGATTTATATATGAAACTAACTCGAATAGTTGACGGTACATGGATATACACACACATGTGTATACTCTGTTGACACTTGGACACCTGCTATGTTTGCTTCTATATACATATATAAAAATATATGATAGATAAATAGATAGATAGAAAGATAAATATATGATTGATTGATTGATAGATAGATAGATAGATAGATAGATAGATAGATAGATAGATGATAGATAGAGAGATAGAGATAGATAGATGATAGATAGATAGATAGATAGATAGATAGATAGATAGATAGATAGATGATAGATAGATAGATGATAGATAGATAGATAGATAGATAGATAGATAGATAGATAGATAGATAGATAGATAGATCATGTGTATGTGTTTGTGAAGCTTTTGCTTTGTCCTAAATCTGGCTATGCCATTTGAACCATCACAACCGTGATGTTTTAGTAGGACAAAGTTCCTAGAGTAGAGTCAAGTCTTGTCTCCTGCAACCTTCCCAAGCCCATAGTCTTGTTAGGAAAACCAGTGACACCCTCCATCCTGGTCACTTCTGCTGTGAGTCAATGGCCAAGGTAGTCTCTGACTACTGAAACATAAATCAGGAGGACACCCCCATAATCTAGGTTTAGACCACCCTTATGAGCAAATAAATCTCACAGACATATGGAATAAAACTGAGAATTTGAAATCTCTTCCCCCTCAGCAGCCATGGAGGACAGAGAGCCTTATCCTTGACACTGGAGTAGAAAGGCAATTCTCCAGCCAATGTGGAGCTTGTCACTCCCTGGTGGCAAGATCAAGGATGGCCCAAAGGCAGAAAGGAAAACCAGGAGAATTAACCCAAAAGTCTTGCTCAGGGAAACCATGAACATCAGTGAGTATGGATTCCAAGATGCTTGGAAGGGGGACAGTGGTCATCTCAGAGCAGGTGCTACGCCCTTTGTTCAAATCAGCTAAAGCAGGCTGGGACCCATTGAACAATCAAGCCCACTCTACTCCCTGGATTATATTTCCTCCTTGTGAAGCTTACAGTGCAGGGGGCAGACATGCAGACCAGAAGATGGAGAACAGAGGTATTAAAGTTCCAAAATGCATAGCAAGGCAGAAAGTTAACTCATCTTCAAGATGACAATTCTAACCTTGATGCACATGGTCCTCAACTCCGGAGAATTCTCACAACACAACTACGCTAACGAAAGGAGAGCAGTAAACTTTGCCCTTCTTTTGAGTTGTATGTCCTTACTCACTGGCAAGTCACAACCCATGACCTTCTATGAGGATAGGAGTGTTACCCGGAAGTGATGGCAATAGCCATCCTCTTCAGAACTGCAAACTTCCTATGTCAGAAAAACTATATTGCCACAACCACAGAAGCGAAAACCTCCGTGGTGCCGATGAAGCAGCAGTTAGAGGAAGATCTAGAGAGATGGGGCTTTCTTTTCTAAACCCTCCAGAGCCTCTCCCAGTAGCATGTGCCTCTTGTCTTGAGGGAAGACGTAAGTGAGCGGATGTGCAGGTAGATGGGAGAAGCACCAACTTTCTTACCTTCCGGGGGTCGTCACAGATGTCTCTGCCTGGATGTGAATCTGCTGGTTTCCCACTCTGTGGCTGAAGAAGGACCACATCCCTTAGCAGGATGCAGTCAGGTAGCTGGAGTCCTTTCATGTCACAGGGGCACACATGCTCTCCCCTTCCCCCATGGCTACAGAACTCTCAGGGGCCATTCACCTTCTTTGCTTTTCTCCCCAAGCCAAGAGTCCCATGTCCTGTTGTCTACAACTATACCAAATGCAAGCAAAACAACTGGCTTCTCAGTCACTGTCCTAATCAAACTGTGTGTGCTGGGCTCTGAGATCGTCCCTCATCATCTTCTTCCTCCCTCCTGCTTTTCTGTCATCAAAACTCTCACTAATGCTCCTTCAAAAGTGTGTTCTACAGCTACCCACCCAACGATTGTAGAACAGCTGAGTGTGCTTGGGCTACACACCTGTCAAACATCCATAGAGGATGTCTGCAGAAATGCAGACAGGGAGAAAAAACCTTGAGAGCAGACAGGCACACACCAAGCCTTGGAGGCCCAGGCTTCTGCGAACAGTCATTGTCCTCTGCCACCCTTCAGCGTCCCTGTCCTTTCTCTGCCCTGCTCGGTGCACAGGCCCAGAAAGGAGAGCTGTCAGAGTAGACAGGCCTGGATAGCGAAGAGGCAGCGGGGAAACCATCTCCTTGCTACTGACGTCTTAATAATCGTCAAGTTTTCAAAGAAACTTCCAACCACAAGGAAACTTCCAGACAAAATTGACTTACAGTGAAAAGCATTTACTTGGCAGTTCTCTTCCATGGGTGCCTCATGACAGCGTTGTGAGCCTGCTGCCTTGAGTTGAAACCTTGTCAGCTTGTAAAGCAGGATGGAAGAGTTACAGCTAAGGGGAAAAAAATAATGTCAGTCAGCCTTCTAATTACCTCAGAACTTGCTAAAGAGTTACACAGATCTTAGCCTGAATCCTAGAAATGCCTAGTAGTTCCCTTGATCTCTCAAAACGGCCAAGCGGGGGCCTCTCTACAGCCGGAGCATTGTCTACAGAGTTCTGAGCTTGTCAGTGGCGCCACTGACCCCATGAGGGTATAGGTCTTCCATGATCATAGTCCACTCAGGATCTGGAAGGAGCTTGTCTATGGTTATTTATACTTGAGCAAGAAGAGGGCCAGGTTTTGGTGTGAGGACAGTTGGGGACTGCTTCCTCAGCTCACTGGCAATAGCAAGAGAACTGCTCTTCATGGGGGTACTGAGGAAAACAGCTATGCCTACTGGCCTTAGGACCTCTTTAACCACAGCCTTCTACCGACGCCTTTTCGGAATCTGTCCCTCAATGCCAAACCTTACAGGCTTCTCAGTGTTTTGTGCATAGCTGCCATCACCTGGTAAATGACCCAGCTTCTCCCAGATACCTATGACCTCTTTTTTTCCTGAATTGAATTTTGAGGCTCAAGTTCTTGCCCAGGAAGGCCTTTGGGCAGAAAATGCTCTTAGTCCTAGCCTGTCTCCCTGCTCCACCAGCTGACTGACCAGAGGGGTCACGCACAAACACAGAGGCGGACCTGTGCTTCAGACCTGCTCAGTACAGAGGAGACATGGCTTGTATTATTATTGTTAAAGACCTCCCTCTGCCCAAGGCTTGCTCAGCACTGCCCCCCTAGAGACTGGTGCTATTGTGACAGCCTCATCTCCTGAACTGCTAGTTCTTAAAGTGCACAGTTTGCTGGCAGTGACAGAGCCAAGAGCATGGTCATGCAAATACCTAGAAGTCATGCAAAGCCAGGCACATGAATGTGTTCTATACTCCAGGCATTCCTACAGAGAGACAGGAGGCAGAAACAGAGAACCTGGGAAGTTCACTAGTCAGCACCCTTGACTTACACAGTACTAAACAACAGCACGGAGAACCTTTGTCAAACAAAGTAGGAGGGTGGAGACCAACAGCCAAGGTTGTTATCTGGCCTCTGCTATGGTACGTGCATATCTGCACTCTTACGTGTGTGCACACATGTACACACGCACTCAACTCTCCAACTCTGACCACTCTGCTGAGGGCAGAAAAACATGCCACTGAGCTCAGCCCTGTGCTTAAGGGGGTTCAAGATCATGACTCATGATGGAGAAACCCACAGAGACAGCTGACCTGAGCTCATTGGAGCTCATGGACTCTAGATTGACAGTTAGGGATCCTGCAGGAGACTGACCTATGCCCTCTACAAGTGGGTGAGAGTTGTGTAGCTTGGTCTGTTTGTGGGCACCCTACCAGAGGGACCAGAATCTGTCCCTGGTATATGAACTGGCTTTTTGGAACCTCTTCCTTATGGGGAGGGGATGCTTCTTTCAGCCTTGATGCAAGGGGGAAGAGCTTGGTCCTGCCTCCACTTGATATGCCTGGCTTTGTTAGCTCCCCATGGGAGGCCTTACCCTTTCTGAGAGGTGGGGTGAGGGAAAGGGAGGAGAGGAGGGAAGGGAAGCTGTGGTTGATATGTAATATAAATAAATAAGACTTAAAAAAAGAAAAAAAAACTTGATACTGAGTGTGCTGCGAGATCTAGCAGCTCTTGCACTCCCATGATGTCTCATCTTAGGAACCTGGGGCATTTGCCCTAGACACAGGACTCATATTGGGGTTAATTCTGAAGCTAAGATTAATGCTGGTCTATGAGAAAATTGAAGAGCGGGTTCTAGCCACCAAAGTCAGAGCGCTGGAATCAGTATGTAGCTCTGGCCACAAACTGGGTCTGGGCAGAGTGCAGGCCCCAGGTGAACTGAGTAGCATCTCTCTGTCTTTGTCTTTTGTCTAGACACCCATCAGGAGAAAACATCGGCTGGAAACAAAACAACAATATCTTGAGATTTAATACAAATAGATGGAACTAGAAAAAAACATCCTGAGTGAAGTAACACAGACCCAGAAAGACTAGAGCAGTAAGAACTCACTCATAAGTGGATATTAGACATTAGCTTTTGTTTTACACCTAATATCCACAACACCAGGGAAGCTAGGCAACAAGAAGAACCATAAAAGAAACATACACAGATCCCCTTGGGTAGGGGAAATAGAAAAGACCTCCTGAGAAAATCGGGAGCATGGGGGCTGGGGGAGAAGGAGGGGAGAAGAGAATGGGGGAGGAGAAGAACTTGAGGGAATGAGATAGTTGAGATGGGGGAAGGACAGAGAGGGAGAGCAAGGAAAGAGATATCTTGATTGAGGGAGCCATTATGGGGCTAACAAGAAACCTGGCACTAGAGAAATTCCCAGGAATCCACAAGGATGACCCCAGCTAAGACCCTAATCAACTGTGGAGAGGATGCCTGAACTGGCCTTCCCCTGTAGTCAGATTGATGACTATCTTAAATGTCCCCACAGACCCTTCATTCACCAACTAATGGAAGTGCATACAGAGTTCCACAGAGAAGAACGGGGCTGAGCTCCCAAAGTCCAGTTAAAGAGAAGGAGGAACGATAATATAAGCAAAGGGGTCAAGACCATGATGGGGATACCTACTGAAGCAGCTTACCAATGCTAACAGGAGCTCACCAACTCTGGCCTGACAGTGGGGGAACCAGCATAGGACCAAACTAGGTCCTCTAAATGTGGGTGACAGTTGTATGGCTGGGGCAGTGAGGCCACTGGCAGTGAGACCAGGATTTATCCCTATTGCTTGTACTGGCTTTTTGGAGCCCATTCTCTTTGGAGGGATATCTTATTCAGACTATATATAACAGAAAGAGCCTTGGTCCTACCTCAAAGCAATGTGCTAAACTTTGATGACTTCCTATGGGAAGCCTTACCCTCTATGATGGAGGCAGGGTGGAATAGGTGGGATGGTGGAGGGGGTAGGAGGAGGGGAAGGAGTAGGAACTGGGATTGGTATATAAAATAAGAAAAGATAGTTTTGTAAAAATTAATTAATTAACTAATTAATTAAAAATAAAAGAACAATGTCTAGATATGGGATAGGTTTAAGGGGCTGTCACAGCCTGGATACCCCAACTCAGATCATAAAGCATCACAGAGTTGGAAGCTCAGGGGTAACAAATGAAGGGGAGGGGACTGGGCAGGACAACTACCAAGTGGCAGAGGGGAAAGCTACCCAATAGACTAAACACATGGGAGTATTGAATCATAATTGAGGTGCAGGAAGCATTACAGAGCAGAGAACCCTTGAGATCATGGTGGGGTAAGGATAGATCCAGTTGTGTGTTATCTTTTCCCAACCATGGATTCAGTGACTTTGTGGAGCGAGACCACCACAGACCTGTGTGCAGGGGGAACCATGCAGTGTTCAGCCCACGGACAACTGAAAAATAACTGGCCTTCTTTTCCAGGAGCAAGCCGCTGAAGGTTCACAGCTGCCTGAGAGCATAAGGAAAGGCCAGGGCCCTTCTATGAACATGGTCTACAGCCAAACTCTGATGCACAACTGTTTCCCCCATGCAGTGATGCTGGAGAGGAGAATGGTGAGGGGTAGAGATGTTTGTGTGATAAGGGTGGAACCATCATGAGTGGATTAATGCTTTACTTTTGTGGGAATGGGTTGCAAGTTCTCCCCTAGGGATGCCTCCTTCTTCCCTTTGCTTCCTGCCTGAGGCCTTCACCAGAGACCCAATAGACAACAGTGCCATGTTCTTAAACTTCCAAAACCATGAGGCACAATTAACTTTCTATTTATAAACTCCTCAGTCTCAGGAGTCCAATTACAACAACAACACTGGAGAAACAGGGAGTAAAAGAAAGAAAACAATATATGTTAGCTTCAAAGCTGCAAGGCTGGAGAGATAGTTTAGCTGGTAAACATTTGCCTGACCAGCTGAGTTTAGATTCCTGGGACCTATTTTTAAAAGCTGAGCATGGCAGGCGGTGCATGTTATTATCCCAGACATAGTAAGTTAGGAAGTGAAGATGGGCAGCTCATGGGTTCACTTGGATCAGCTATCCCAGCTTGCCTGGCAATGTTACAGAGCCTGTCTGAAACAAAAAGGCAAAAGACACCTATATTAGCTACTTTCACTGTGATAAAACACTGTGGTGACAGCAACCATAGAAGAAGGGGTTTCTTTCGGCGTAAGAGTTACAGAGAGTTAAGAGGCCGTCATGGCAGGGAGCCTGGCAGCAAGCAGCAGTCATGGCATGTAGAGGGGAGCAGCGTGCTGTGTTCCCACAGCCCTGATTCCCGCCACCCGGCCAGCTTAGGCCCCGAAATAACAACAAACAAATTGTATTTTTTTAAACACTGCCTGCCCCATTAGTTCCACTTCTTATTGTCTAATTCTCACATCTTGATTAACCCATTTCTAGTAATCTATGTAGCACCATGAGGGGTGGCTTACCAGGAAGATTCTAGCCTGCATCCATCTCAGAGAGGAGAGTCATGGCGACTGCTTGAGGTGGTTACCTCACTTCCCTTTTTCCCAGCATTCTGTTCTGTCTACTCCACCTATCTAAATCCTGCCCTATCTAAAAGCCAAGGCAGTTTCTTTATTAACCAATGAGAGTCCTCCATCAATGGCAGCCAAAGCAATAAACTGGGGTCTCATATCTTGAGCTTTATTTGTGAAACAGAGAGACCAAATCAGGAGTAGCTTGAGTCTTTAAGCTCTCAAGACCACTCCCAGTGACATACTTCCTCCAGAAGGTGACACCTTCTCAACCTCTCCCAAGGCACCACCAACTAGGGGCCAAGTATATAAACACCCACGGTTATGGGGGACACCTGATTCAAACACCACAGCACCTAAGGATCAACCTCTGAGGTTGCCTGCCCTCTGTTGATAAAAATGGTCCTCAAAGCCTCATATATTTGAATGCTCTGTACACAGCAGGTGGAACTGTTTGGAAAGGCTTAAGAGATGTACCCTTGCTGGAGGAGCTGAGTCATTGGGTGTAGACTTTGAGGATTCCTAGGCCATTTCTAGTCTCTCTCTCTCTCTCTCTCTCTCTCTCTCTCTCTCTCTCTCTCTCTCTCTCTCTCTCTGTGTGTGTGTGTGTGTGTGTGTATCTGTCTCTGTCTATCTCTCTTTCTCTCTACTTAATCCTCATGGAGCAGATATAAGCTCTCAGCTACTGTTCCAGTCATGTGTCTACCTGCCTGATGCCATGCCCCCCATGATTGCCATGAATTCACCCTCTGAAACTGAAAGTAAAGCCCCAATTAAAAGATTTATTTTACAAGTTTTTTATAATTTGCTTTGGCATCTGTATTAGCCAGGATTCTCTAGAAGAACAGAATGAGTGTGTGTGTGTGTGTGTGTGTGTGTGTGTGTTCATATATGGTTTTATTAGAATGATTTATAGGCCATTGTCTATCTAGTCCAACAATGGCTGTCTACCATTCAGTAGTCCAGGAATCCAGTAGTTGTTCAGTCCACAAGGCTGGATATCTCAGCTAGTCTTCAGTATATGTCCCAAAGAAGCAGACTTTAATGCTTATGAAGGAATGGACTTGCCAGCAAGAGAGAGCAAACAAGCAGAAAGAACAAGCTTTCTTCTTCCAAATCTTTGTGTATGCTGCAGGTAGAAGGTATGGCCTGGATTAAAGGTAAATCCTCCCACGTCAAAAGATCTAAATTAAAAGTCTTCTCACTTCAAATTATTTTTTTTAAAAAAAATCCTCCACAGGTGTGTGGGAACTGCATGCCAGAAGGACTTGAGTTTTTAAACTCTCAAGACCACCCCCAGCAACAGTACCCAGTTGCTTGGGTTTTAGTTAATTCCCAATGGAGCTGGACAAGCAAGTCATCATGGTGTCTACTTAACAGCAATAGCAAAGTTACCAGGCGTTCTCTGACCTCCACGTGTGCACCAGGCATACACACAACTGCACCCACTTGTTTATCCATCCCTATAGGAACTCACAAATTCCCAACATGGAAGAGTCGAACCAAGAAGGAGATAAAGCAGGAAAGATGGCTCAGGTGGAAGACTCTTGGAAACACGTGTTACATTTGACTGAGACAAGTACAATCTTTTACTAATGTACTCTGATTTCAGTCACATGCTTCCTGGACAGCCAGCTGGCTACATGCTGGGTACAGCGGGTGACCTCGGTGAGTATATCTATGTCTACACACCCTAGTCAGACAACACCCCTAGCTTTGGAGTTGTGTGCCCTACAGACATTCTGCTGTCGGTGTCTCTAATCTTCTAGTTCTTCAGGAAAACAAAAGCATAACCCCAAAGCTATTTTCTTGAGTAATAAATTCTCAGTAGGGTATCCTTGAGCCAGACATGGAAGAAAAACCCCACCCTCCTGACACACAGAGTGAAGGCCTTGTTTCTGGCCAGAGTTTACCCAGACTCCCTCAGACATCCACCACCCCTGGCTGGAATCTCTTGTGATGCTACGAACCTTCTAGACTCTTCCCTGAGCATGAGGCTCATTCTCTGCAAAACCCTGGCAGGCAGCAGCTACATTATGTATCTGTTCAGCGTTCAGGCAAGAAACCATTATGTTCACGGATCGTTATTGACATCCTGACATTTGTCACCTCCTTTCATAGCAGTTAAATCTTGCTTTATCTGTAAATGTCACCATGTCATTTATTCATGAAAGGGGTCACATTCCTGAAATAGCATGCTTCAGTTTAAAAGGGGAGCTTGGCTTTATTCTCAGCAGGTAATCCTCAAACAAACTTTACTGCTGATAAATGCGTTTTTATTGGAGTTTTGTTGGCCTTAAATGACATCTTCAAATGTAGAATGCAGCTCTGTGTTTGTGGAAATAAAATCTGAATGTTGAACAAGAGAGAAAACTGTTGAGACTAGGAAACATGGAGCTTTTGGGTGGCCATATGTACTGGGGTGGATATAAGCAGATTTGAACATGTTGAGACCAAGCCATGATTTTAATAAAATCGTTACGCTTCTGGAAACATGGCCTTTTTGAATCATTTATGTCACCAAAACTTCAATGAGATCAGGGGTTTTAGCCTCCCTGAGTGGATCCCTTCATTAGGAACCTTCAAGAAGAGAACACTGCAATTTCAAGGAGCTTTTCCCTCTTGCCCTCAGATTCCAAGGGAACTGGGTAGGAGAGGCAAATCACTCACTCCAAAGCTTAAGTATGAGGTGGGGGCAGCATTGCTCCCCTTTGCAGGGATTGCCCAAAGCTTATGTCCCAGCAGGCTAACTCCATAATTTCTAGTTCCAAGCATATGCTTTTCTGAAGCAGGTGGGGGAAGAGGCGTTAAAGGTAATTAGCGGGTATTAATTGACCCACATCTACCAGGAAACTACACGAAACAGGACATGTTGCCACCCAAACTTCTAAGACTGTGTCAGCTGCATCGTTGAAGAGCTTCACCTTGACCAGCAGCTAATTAAGAATTACCTGGAAAAGGCTTTTCTCTGTGTGCCCCGTGGGGGCTGCTTCAGCTTTCGGGCTGGGCTTCCTTTTTCTAACCCTGTAGTTCTAAAAGGGAGACCATGAGCTGAACTGGCCTGAAGAAGGTTGTTAAAAATGTAAGTACTCCCTCCCTACTTTGGATCCTGGAGTCAGAATTGGGTACCTGCATTTTAATAAACCTCCCAGGTGCTTTTTATACACATGCTGAAATTTTAGAGCCAACAGCTGCGGTCCAAATCTTTTGTTCTCTCTAGCTACCTACCTGCCTGTTCTGGTCACACTGGTAGGACATTGTGGGTGGGTAAATTCTGATCCCTCTGCTTAAAAATGTAACTTGACGAGGGGGTGTGAGCCGAAAATAGGTTCTTCATCAGGCACAAACACAGAGACCCTGACACTTCCAGCATTATCTTACCACCACCCCCACCATGAACCACGCGCTTCGCCATTTCACACCTCCTAGGAGCGGTCTACACATGCAAGTATGTAGTACAAATGGAGTGCGTGGAAGAAAATGGTAGGATGACATCAAGGTCCATGCAAAAGGTGATCAAATGCAATTAAAACTGCTCATTCTTAGGAGAGGAAAGAGCTGGGAGGAAGATTTCCCCAGGTGCTAATGAGATCCATTGTGAGTGTGATAGAGGTGGCAGCTTCAAATGTCACAGACCACAGCAAAACCTGAACCCCCCCCCCCCCCCCGTTTGTAAGCACAGGACAGGGCCATGGTCCTATGGCTAGCACCAGCTCAGACAATGCCTTCATTAGTGTTAAGGGGTTTGTAATGCCCTCTCTGGCAACAGTGGAATGACTTCATATTATGGACTAAGAGAGACTGGATTATTGACAAGCAAAATACAAGCCTTATGCACCCCTTATCCTCTATTCCAGGAATCCAAATTAGCTACATGATGTATATAATATGCACATATATTACATAATACAACTTATATTATATACACCATGAACATATATAATGCATATGTACATCTACACATATATAATAATCTGGATGAATTCCTTTACCTCACTAAGCCTGTTTCTTAATAAATGAAGAGGATATTGAGCTACCCAACTCACCATAAAATTAATAACAATATGTGCATCAAGCACTACGCACGCTGGTACCAGCACACAGTAGGCATGCGTATGAATAACCTTTCTTCAGCTGTGGTCTTCTGTTCCTCCCACCCCCCAGGGAAGAGGATTTTCCTAACTGCAAATTGGCACATCCACCGTTGTGCTCCGAGCTCAGGAGAGAGTAGATTAACCTCTGACTGCCTCAGGTTCCCCATCTGTGGACAGTAATTGCTGTCCCTCCAGCTACCTAGCTCCAGTTATCATGAAGAGCAAAGCACACAGCACGTTTCAGGATGTCTGGGAGCTGGTCGGAAGACAGTTTCTTGAGAGGTTCAGGGTGGGGGTACTATTATGGCCACAGGATTGAAAAGACAGCTCTATTTTCTACTCTGTCTTTCTATTAAATTGAACTTCAGCCCTGGAAATTAATATCCCTGCTGCATTTTAGTGAGGTGGCTCTATTTTTACAAGCACCACAGACTCAAGCCTTAATCTGTTATGCTGTGGCCCTTTCCCTGGGCCTGTGCATCAGGGAATCATAATTCAGGGCCATCCTCAGCTATGGAAACCTCCATAGGCCTTTTATGACATGAGTGCTATTGAATATTCTATAAAGTCTCCTTGGAAAACTGGCCCACATTTCTTTATAATCTCCCCAGACTGTTTCTGAAGTCTCTCTATAGATTTTTTCACTCTGAAAATCCATAGTGTTTCTTAATAAGGATTCGGGGATCTTGGAGAGGCTAAGGCTGGATTGGGTCTCCAGGGGAGGTTGAGGTGGGGCAGCCAAAGCTATTCTGTTACTGCTAAGCCCATGGATGAGGAGCCTGAGCCCAGGAGCCTGTCAGCAGGATGCAGTCACTTCCAGCCAGTGGAGATGAAAGGAGGAATTTACAAGCTGAGTGGCACCCGCCCCTTCTCACCACTGGATTCCAAGTCTCCTAACCTTGAGAAAGAAAAGGCCAGTATTTAGGACATGAAACCTGCTGCCTTTTCAAACACCTTTAATTCTAACTTTGTCTCTTTCTCTTGGTTGGGACCCTCCCCAATACCCACATTCCTACATCAAATCTAAGTTTGCAGGAAGCACAGCACCACGGGGCACAGAATCTGCCCCTTTGAATAGTATTATGGACTAGGATTTCTCCCACAGCGTGTAACCTTGTTGAAAAATGGCAGCGAACTCAGCAAATAAAGACTTGCCTTTCTCCCTAGCATGGAGAGAAAATGCTTCAAGGTCTGGTATACTTCCTTGCTAATATTCCCAAGAAGCTCAATGTGCCAAGCGTCTCTTCATGCTGAGGTTCCTTCTTGTCTGTATAATATAAGCTCAGCATAAACCTTTGACCAGCAGAATTGCAGAAAGCACTGTGCCAGTTTGTGTCTTTCCTTGCCTGGCTTCCTTCTTCCTGCCTCTACCTCCATGAGCATGGACTTACATCTTCTAATTAAAATGGTGATGCTTCTGTTTCACCTTAACCACAAGAACTTTCCAAAGGAGGTTCTTGAACCTGTTGGTTTGCCAAAGACAATGATTAGTTAAATTAGTAATAGATGTGTCAGAAGCATAGATGACTCAGCAATCGAGTCCTGTAGGCTTTATTTCTGTGATACCACCCACCTATACACCACAGAGGTTGGTGTACTATAGGGATTATGTGTGGAGCAGCAATCTACCACACCAAATTGAGTGTATTACAACCAGAAATGAACCTGCAACTACTTTTCCATCCTTACCTCCCAAAACCAGTTGTCATTTTCTCTTCCATTGAGTGATCTGAGAGCTTTTGCCAGCACCATCTCCTAGAGTAACTATATTTTAAAGAAGCCCTATAACTGGTCAAGCATCATATAGCATCCTTCAAACTTCTACAATTTCAAAACTCTTACACGGGCTGTACTTCAGATGTTCCTCATAATAAGTCTCCAGAGAAAGAAAGTAGACAGGATTTCGTTGCTGTGGATGTTTAATACATAGGGTCTTGACCAAACTCACACACAAAGTCTGTTCTTTGACTGTGGCACTTTCTCAGCTAAAACAGTCAAGGTTTCTAGCCAGGAACTCAATGGCACAAAAGAAAGTTAGGTGTTAACTATTTAGTAAAGAAACTGTTCTTAACTAGCTGATATATGCCTCCTATACATACCACAGGTAGTAGCCAAAGTCCAATATTATCAATGAGTCACTTTTCTGGGAATGAAGGACCTGTGGTCATGCCTGAGATAAAAAGATGAGACAAGTTTTTTTTTTTTTTAATTATAAACTGGTTGGCCTATTAGCTCAGGCTTTTTATTAAGGCTTATTATTATTATTATTATTATTATTATTAGCTCCTACATCTTAAATTAACCCATAATTCTTGTTTGTGTTAGTCACATGGCTTGGTACCTTTTATCAGTGAGACATTCTCATCTTGTTTCCTCCAGGTCTGGGTAACAACTACAGACTGAGCCTTTTCTGACAAGACAGTTTTGTAACAGTCACAATGGGTGCCTTGGTTGTCTATCTTCAGGTGAGTTTATGGGGGTCTCCCTGATTCCAGCTCCATAGACTGGTAGCTGTAACCAAAAAAGCCACCAAGGCAGGAAACAGAAAGGATGGACGAATCGCACGTCTCCTCCAGAAAAAAAAAAAAGCTGTAGAGGTGGGGGAATCACAGATGCTTCCACCAGGAGACACTGCAGAAGAGAGACTAAGATCTGCGCTATGGGAAAGAAATCAGTGGTGGGGTGGTCCTCACTTGCTGTTGTCCACATCATGACAGGCCATCCTACACATCTGTGAGTAGCGTGCATCCTCATGTCACAAAATATCTAACACTGCAGCCAATCAAGCCCTGAGGCTATCTCTAAACGCAGCAGGGACTATGAGTCCTTCCTTGGAGTTTTCTCCTCCTTTACTATTTGGGGAGGAGGATGGAGTCAGTCAAAGGAGAACAGAGGAAAAAAGGCTAGAGGAGAAGACAGCAAGGCAGACTGAAAGAGGTAAAAATCTGAGATTCCCTTCCCTACCCAACCACAGGCCAAAATGGGGGAGCAGATTCAGAAACATTCTCGAAAGTACTTTGAACCACAGCCTATCTCCTCCCATCATCACCAAGTTCATGTCTGTCCTTAAAGGGCCAGCAAGGTTCCAAGCATTGTCCTTTTCTCCAATGCTTATCAATGGCAAAGGAAGGGTGACAGCACAAGGCACAGATTAAACCTGTCCTCTTCCAATATGCCACAGATTTGTTTTCAAGAATGTGTCCAAGGAAAAGGGGGAGGCATTGGCATCTCTCTTACATGCTCTCTGCTGCTCTTCTTCAGTGTTCAATTGCACTTAGAGTTTCCATGTGTATTTTAGTGTCCTTCACAAAGCATGTAACTCCTCTTCCTACATTTTGTTCCTGTGTCTTTCCCCGTTTCTAGGGGCCTTTGTCATAGTCTCATGAGAACAGAGGCATGAGTAGGCCTCTGGAAGGCCATGTGACAATAAAAGCAAGAGCAGTCACTTGGAAGAGAGCAACTAACTCTACCTGGAAGACTTGGGCTAAGTCTTATGGAGGAGTCAGCATAGGAAAGACAGAAATTTGCCAAAGCCAAAAAAGACTGTCCAAGGGCAGTATTCATACGAATGCACACAAGTAGGAAGAACCAGGATGCAAGGTGGCAGCTAGAAATTCCGACAACAGGATGAGGGTAGTGAGAATCATAGTCTAATGTGAGGTCAGGATGCCAGGCTGAGGGGCAGAACTCCCACTATGAGCTTTATAACTCCACACCTCTAGGGGATATTATCTAGCTAACCTAGAAATGATGTCTATTCTCTCTCTCTCTCTCTCTCTCTCTCTCTCTCTCTCTCTCTCTCTCTCATCACTTGAATTTTTTAAAGAATTAAATGTCTCAGGAGACTTTGGGTTAAAAATATCAAGATTCATCAATAAAAAGACCCACCACCCCTGCAGGAGTCAATCTCTGCATAAGTGAGTCTTGGCAGAGGGTCGTGAGCAAGCTTCTACCAAGCTTGCTAACATATACGCATGACCTATGTGCTTCCATTAGCTTCCAAGGCCGTTTTCCATGCCTAATCAAGAAAAGAAGTGGCTGAGTACCTTCAATTCCTGTCTGGGTCTGGAATAGGGACAGAAAAAGACAGACAGACTGACTGACTGAGAGATAGACCAACCACAAAGATAAAAGAAAGAGGACCAGGAGACATAGAGAGAGAGCAAGAAGAAGCAAGAAGGGAAGATGGCCAAAGACTGGTCATCCAAGAGACAGACAAGGAAATGGAGAAATGACCAGAGTTTCTCTTCATTTTTAATTGATTTTTAGACTTCATTTAGCATACAAAATAATGAGTTCAACATTCTCACACATATATCTTAGTACCTTGCTCTGATTCACCCCACGAGTGCCCTTCCCTGCCTGTCCTTTTCCTCATTTAATATGCCTTCTCTTTCACTCAAAATGGTCCCCCTTTCCCTCCTTCCTCCCTCCCTCTCTCTCTCTGTCTCTGTCTCTCTCTCGCTCGCTCTCTCTCACACACACACAGAGACAGAGAGAGAGACAGAGAGGGAGAGAAAGAGAGTTAAATTTAGAGCCTCTATGTAAGGGGAAGCACACAATACTTCCTCTTTGTTCTTCAATTATCTCCCTTAGTCCCCTCCCTGACTTTAGACCTTTTCCTCTCCATCATAGCCCCCTACTTCCATGTCACATATATGATAAATATATCAGAATATATACCATATGCATACCCGAGAATTACTGAAAACTATAAGGAAGCACAGTCCAACAAGATGGAAATGTTTGAATATTTTAGCTGATGAACAAGCACAGGAATGAAAGAAAGATTAGGGAAAAGAGGACTGTTGTAAACAAAAGTTTTGACAAACAAAGAAGAAAATACAAAATGAGTGTAAGGAAGATGCTGTTGAGCTAAGTGACCCAGCCCCTCTATCCAGTATCCCCCTTCTCTCCTGGGCACAAAGCAGGGCAGGCTCTGAAGTCAATGACTTGCCAAGCCTGCTCTCCTCCAAGATTGCTCAATACTCCCAGGAAGCCTTGAGAGAATCCTGGTAGTCCTCTTGGAAGGCTAGAGGGGAAAAGAACTTGTGTTCATGGAAGCCTCTCATTACCTTGAAAAACTGCACACTTGCACTTTTATCTGTCAGAAATTCCTGTCTCGCTTGCCAATGTGACAAGTTAGAACTTTTTCTTCACATACTCTTCTTAATGTTCTGTCTTCAAAGGCCTGAGCTCTCTGCAGCCCTAATGTCTTGGGGTTTATCCCCACACTTCCGCTACACCTGCAGGCACAGACCTCCAGGCCACATTCTGTCACATCAGTATCCTGTGGACAGGCCTTTCACCAAATGATCCTTGCACATGCCAGTGGCCCGCAACCCAGAGATCCTGAATGAACTGTCCTTTTTCTTCCCAGCAGGGCTTTTGAAAGACACAAGGATCAAAAGAAAGAAAAATAAACACAGTGGTGTGAGGACAGGAAAGGACAGAAGACCTAGTCTTTTCACTAACAAACACCTTGCTCCCCCAAACGGTAGATGTATATCCCACTTTTGCTTCTGTTTCCATGATAACATATCATGGCTGAAAGCAGCTCAGTAGAAGAAAGTGTTTACAGGGCTTGTATTTTCGTTTTAGGCCATCACTTCAACGAAGCCAAGGCAAGAACTCAAGTAGCTAGTCACAACACATCCAAAGGCAAGAACAGAGAAAAACAAATGGACCACTGCTGCCTGCTTACTGCTTCTTCTAGCTTTCTCCTGTCCTATGTAGTTCAGGCCCTTCTGCCTATGGGATGGTACCACCCTCTGTGGTCTGGGACTGCTTATTTAAGTTACCAGTCAAGACAATCTCCCCGTAGGTGTTCTTATAGGCCAGTTTGATCTAGGTTCTCTTTTCAGGTGATTTTAGGTGATGGCAATTTGACATTTAATCACCACAATATGTTTAGAACAATTGCCTTTCATTGTTTCAGTATGACTCATATACATGTGTGTATATACACATATATATGTGTATGTATATATCATATATGTATATATATCATATGTATATGTATGATGCTGGATTCCCCTTTCTATGCTGTGAATATCATTGGTTAATAAATAAAACTGTATTGGCATACAGCAGAGCAGAATTGAGTAAGGCGGGGAATTCCAAGCAGATAGAGGAGGAAAAAAGGTGGAGTCAAAGAGACGCCAGCTGCCAGAAGAGAAAGATGCCTATGCCCCAGTACCAGTAAACCATGAGCCTCATGGTAAAATATAAAACAATAGAAATGGGTTAATTTAAGATGTAAGAGGTAGCTACAAATACCCTTAGTCTATTGGTCAAACAGTATTGCAATTAATACAGTTTCTATGTGATTATTTCAGGTCTGGGTGGCCAGGAAACAAAGCAGTTTCCATCTACATATATACACACACACATATACATACACACAGACATATACATATATATCACAAACTTAAATCCAGAATCATGTAGGGACCATTGAAGCTAAAAATAGCAATCACTAAATCCTCACCCTATAAGTAAAGATGGGATCTTGTTGACTTTTCCTAAGGAGACATAAACAAACAGACATCTATTCAACCAAGCTAGGGCACTAACAACTGACCACAGAAACTACCCCTCCCCCCCCGCTTTAGCTTAGGAAACAGTAAGTTTTATTGGAATCCTTTAGAGAAGTATGGGTAAGGACCATGGTGACTCAAGGGCAGCTACAGCACTGGACAGTTTGTACCAGTCAGGAGCACAGCCCATGGGCACTGTATCCCGCCCAGCAGTGCACAGTGCTTGCAGGTAGATGGATCCACTGAAGAGTCTCCTCCCTCCAGCAACTGTCACTGCTAATAGAACCTTGGGGAGAGACCTTATGACTCTTGAAATGTTAAAGAGCTTCTTGGTTCTCATTAACTTTCCTGATTTTCTGGACCTTGATGTTTCATTTATTTCCAGAATTTAATTAATGAGTTTTGGTGTTTGGTTTGGAAGAAGAGTCTATCCAAAATACCTTCATGTTATTCCCATGGACTTACTATGGTATTTAAATTAAAGTCACACTGAATGTTTTCTCTGGCCCTACAGCTAATTATCAGTTCTAAATCCACAAACAAGAAGTAGCATATAAAGGAGCAACAGGAAGAAGGGGACCTGGCAGGGATGGTACAATGGTTTGAGTCAGAATGTTCCTGGTATTTCAATTCTTGGTCCCCAGTGAGTGGCACCATGGCACAGCTTGGATAGGTTTAAGAGATGTGGCCCTGCTGGAGAAACTATGCCACTAGGTATAGCCTCACCCTACTTCCACTTCACTAGATTCTCAGCTTGGTGCTTGTCACTGAGGATGTCAGCTCTCAGCTTCCTGTTCGAGCTGCTCCACTTACCTGCCACCATGTCTCCCCACCCTGATGAATTCCTATTGCTCTGGAATCATAAGCCAAAATAAACTTGTCCTCCTGTAAGTTTCCTTGGGGTATGGTATTATTTCACAGTAATGGAAAAGTAATTAATGGGGTCATATAGGGTAGAAGTTGGAGCATGTGGTTTCAGGATGAAAGGTCTCATTCTGAGAAAATGGGTACTACCCAAGACTGAAAGCTTCTGAAGCTAAGGAGGAGCCAAGCATAAGTTCTGTATTGCAGATAGGAATAGGAGAGCTCAAGGAAGCCATAAAATCAAGAATAGTGGCAAGCCTTGCAACCATCATCCGCATTGTTTATGCAAGCAGAGACACTTCAGCTAAAATGGTGTGCTGACTGCTCATTGGGAAGCAGAGCTGAGAATAATGCATATCTCTCCAAGAGTCCTAGAAAGTACGAGTGCCCAGAGACGGCTGTGCTCTGTTACTGGGGATACATCTCCTTCCCCCAAAGATATCAGAGAGGCAGGGTATCCTGGCACCAGTGGGAGAAAAGAATAGGCAAACAGCTGTGCAGGTGCCCCAGCCCTGCAAGATCCCCGCCTGCAGCCTCAGCTTCACCTGCCTAAGATCTGGCCTCCCATCTCTGGAGACCTAAAGAACTAAAACTCACGTATGGCCAGAGGCAGGGAAATCACCCAGCAAGCCTTGGGCATGCTACTGGATTTGGGCAGCTCCTCTACTGAATTTTAATGAAGTAATTAAAAGCTAGATAATAGCGGTGGGGCTCTGCTGAGCAACACTCGTGGACCTAACCTCTTTGATATGTTCCTGCATCAGGAAGCAACTCTGTCACAAGATGGCTTCATTAATATTCCAGCCAGCTCCTGGCTCTTAAAGTGATCTATGCCAAAGTTTGTTAGTCTTTTAAATTACCTGCTGAGGCCCCCTGGAACAGAGAATGAGGAAGAGAGACATTCCTGCAAAAGACAATGTCAAAGAGGGTGCGGGGGAAGACAGCTCCATTGTGCCTATGTACATTTCCTATCCAAAAATGAACCCCAAGTTATTTTTTTAAAAGCAATTTTTATAGGATCACTGATACAGAGACATGGACTTAGATAGAAACACCCATTGCATGGCAACCCACAAGAGCAAGATCCGCATGTTTTCAAGGATACTTCTTTCTAAGAATGGGTGCTTGGTGGATATTCTGTGACTGTGTAACTTAGTGGTTAATGCCTTGACTCACAATATATATTTAAAAAATCTGATACTTGGTCTCCATATAGCTCAAAGACTTTTGCTCCAAACCCTAATCTTAGCCCACAGAGGTTCACTTTGTCCTCAGGTACCCAAGAAGGGATGGCTCTTCTCATTGAACACCTGTCGTATTCACCGTTGTCCCCCATTGCTTCCATGTCCTCTGGGGCCTCTTTGAAATCTCGTCAGTTCCAGGGCTTCCTATCTGATCTCACACACTCAGAGTTGAAAGCATGGGATTTAACCTTACCCATCTTTTCCCCACTTTCAACATTATCATCTTGAAGAGTCTGTGATAGAGGGGATATGGCTTCTTCTTGAATGTTTCTAAAGACAATAAACGTTCTTCTACTGGGGGAGAATTCTATGCTTGAGCACTTAAATTCATTGAAAATTACTATTTGGCATGACTTTGAGAGGTGGTATGAGGGAGCATTATAACAACTGTCTAGCTGAAAATTTTCATTACGATAATTGCTATACGAAGCTGTGCATGGCTGTACATATAAATACACATACATGCACATACAAACACACATACATGCATGCAAACACACACATGCACACATACAAATACAAACACATACACACATATACACAGACACATGAACACACATAAACACCTACACACATGCATACAAACACATACATATATACATGTACAGATAAACACATGTACATATACACACACATAAGAACATGTATAACGTGATAAAATCTGAACAATCCTAGTGGGTGAACTAATGTCAATTTTCTTCTTCAGATACCGAACACTACTTAGGCCAAGTATTAACATACCTAGAGTTCAGATAAAGAAGTCATGGAGCCTCTCTATATCTTTCTATCCTGAAAAATCAGTGGCTATTTTAAAATAAGACCTTAAAATTTTAATATTCATCTCTTGGAAGATTAGCATGCGATTAGCATGTGCCACGAACCATTTCAACCCTTTTAAAGGTGTTAACTAAGTTAATCTGAATTGTCATGGAGAGTACACAGTAAAATCAAAGCAAGACAGACTATGTACCTGTCTCAGATCACACAACTAGCACGTAAAGGTGTTGAAACTAGCATCCAAGCTGTTTAGTATGAGAGCAGATAATAGCACCCTGCTTGGGTAATACTTTGCCTTATGATGCACTATCCAGCAGTAGGAGTATGAAGTAACTGTAACAATTCTCTTACTACTGTCTTTGCAGGACTCTGCCACCCTTTTCCCCATGCTACGTCTCCCTGTAGCTCCAAGACAATCCTGTGAAGGATTTACTTGTTACCGTTCCCAGAAGAGCATACTAGGAGTTTGCCCCCCCTCACACCCAAAATAGGAGGAAACCACAAATCATAGACTACTCACCCCTGATGTTCCAAGTACTTTGTGGTTATCCTAGATGCACCAGAAACTGTCCTAGCCATAAGGTGCTGAATCTTTGTTAATTCTAAAGGGCTTTTCCCTGAGGCTGAGATGAGCATCTATTTAAGAGGCTACCCAGAGGCAAACAGGTCCAGCTTCTTTAGTCATCAGCATAGGCTACACACAAGAGCAGCAGGAAACCATGTCCAGATCCCACCACCTAGAGAAACCCAGGGGACCTACTTACTTGGCTACCCAGAGGCAAACAGGTCCAGCTTCTTTAGTCATCAGCATAGGCTACACACAAGAGCAGCAGGAAACCATGTCCAGATCCCACCACCTAGAGAAACCCAGGGGACCTACTTACTTCTAACAGTGCATGTCAGCATGAGCAAGCTCTTGTACAAACACATATGCCCTAAGGCCCCCTGTAATGTTAAACAGAAGCAACTCACACTGTTTCTTGTTTGCCTCTATCTCTTCCCAAACAGAGAGTAGCAGGCAATGCATGCAGATGAGGAGGTCTCACCCTAATTTAGGAGGATTTGGGAAGTCTCCAAGGAGCCCTCCGAACTTCCCACCGGGCAATAGTGACAGCTTCACAGTGCTGATAGTCTATCATCAGACTTTCCTTTTGTTGCTGAGAGAAGATTTTTGTAATTCCCAGATTTTACTTTAAAAATACAAATGTCTAGCAGAAGGGTCATTTCTCGTGTCTTTCTGAAATCTGATAAATGGATCTGCTGATAACCAGGGTTGACCGGATGAAACATCCCAGTGGTCCTCCATTCTCAGGGTGGTGAAAAAGTGAATCACACATCAAAGGCAAGGAAGAGTGCATTTAATCACAGTCAGACTTGATTCTCAAAAGGATAATCCTATGAACTGAATGCTTGTGTCTTCCTAGCCCCACCAAATCCATGTGTTGAGACTGTGGCTGTTAATGTGATGATCTTTGTAGATGGGGCATTTGGAGGATAATGGGACAATGGGTGTGGAATCTTCCTTGTGGGATTAGTGTATAAGAAGGGACAAAAGAGAGTTTGCCTCTGTAATTGGAGTTTTTTGGGGCCACCAACCAGCTTGCTATTAATTATGAATGCTTGGCCTAGCTTAAACTTATCCCACTAGCTCATTTAATTTAATTTAACCTATTTCTAGTCATGTATATTTTACCTTGTTTTTTTTAATTTTTCTTTTATTCTGTATGTCTTACTTCCTCCAGGTTTGTCTGTCTGGCCCCTGTCATCTCCTTTTCTTCCTTTCTGGAGCCTTAATTCCTCCTACTACTTACTATCCCTGCCTGGAAGTTTTACCTATATCTCCTTGCTTGTCATTGGCCATTCAGCTTTTTTATCAGGCCAGTCAGGTGCCTTAGGCAGGCAAGGCAAAGCAGCAACAGAACTTTACGTAATTAAACAAATGCTTAGTTATGTAGTTAAACAATCGCAACACATCTTTGCATAGTTAAACAAATATTCTACAGTAGCCTCTGTGTGTTGTTCATGTACAGACACAAGACTAAGGCCACCTGCAAACCAAGAAGAGTCCCCACAATAACTAGTCATGCAAGCACCCTGATTTTAAATGTTCTTGTCTCACACTCCTGAGAAATATTTTTTCATTGTTGTTTAAGTCACCTGGACTATAATACTGTATTATAGCCACCTACACAGGTTAAGTCGGTGAATAATGTACTCCTAGATAAACAATCTAAGAACTATGTTGCTAAGTGTCAGAATGTCTATTCAATCCCTCTTTGAGTTGATCTTGCCCTGGGCTGGTCCAGACACACCCTTCTCATGGCTGCTTTTCTGCTCTGAATCTTCAATTCTCCTGGAAAAACTCCAGCATCTGGAAATAGGAGGTGAGTTATCTTCTATCTTTTCTTTGGAGGGTACTAACCCTATCAAGAGGTCCCCACCCCTGACATCTCATTATCTTTTATATTCAGCATACCTGCATTTTTTTATTTCAGTTCAACAAGATATGACATGCATTTATCAACTACCTACTCTGAGCAACTCACCAAATCTAGTGGGAAAAAGGAGTAAATCCAGAGCAGCCAGTGTTTTCTGAAGTCTCTTCTAGG
The DNA here is from genome assembly GCF_903992535.2 of Arvicola amphibius. Classification (NCBI taxonomy): domain Eukaryota; kingdom Metazoa; phylum Chordata; class Mammalia; order Rodentia; family Cricetidae; genus Arvicola; species Arvicola amphibius. The sequence continues at coordinate 89,675,090 of NC_052048.2, forward strand.
CAAATAGGTGAGTGTTTGGTTTACACTCATCCATATTGTCCTGCTAATTTCTTTTACTCTAAGGTATGTGTTGATGCACTAGTTATCCACTGCTTCTGGAGAATCCTACATAACAGCTAGTTTCCAAATCTCATTGGCTGAAAGATTTGTTTTTCCTCCCTCATAGGCTTGTAACTAGGTTGGATTCAGCAGATCTCACCCAAGCTTATCTGGGCTTGGGTCTAGATTAAGAACTGAGTTCCGACATGTCCCTTATGCATCCTGATTCTCCACAGTACTGGAGTTATCCAGGGTGTGTGACTAATGTGGAAAATGGAAGAAATACAAGAAACTGGGCCAAACAACTTAAGCACCTTCAAAGCTTGTTGTCAAGTCACATATCCTAACACTCCATTGTTTGAGTTCAGTAACATCAGTGAGCCCATACTCTATTGCAACAGGATATGGGAGCCAAGCCCAGAACCATTAGGTCATATGTTCTCTCATTATGGTAGATGATAACTAATCCAGCATCGATAGGGTATGTACTCTATTGAACAGGGATAAGGTAGCTATGTCCAGACCATTAGATGATATGCTCTCTTAATATGGTAGATGATAACCATGCCTCGCATCAGTAGGTCACATACTGTATCGATACAGGATATGACAGCCATGCCAGCATCAGTGGGATATATGCCCCTCCTCCAGTTGGAGCTATGCCACGTCAAACTGACCCGTAATTTTGTCTTAGAAAAAGAAAATAATTAAAAACAATTATCTGTCTGTCAGTCAGTAACAACTAATTTACTACTTGAGACAAGGCTCTGGAACCTTAGATGCCCCGACAGAGCAGGGCCAGAGTCTAGGAAATGAATGGGAAGCAATTGACCAATAAGCACCAGTTCTCTTCTATTGTGGTCTGACACAACAAAAGGCCATTGTGACTAGAAAGCAGCTGTGGACACAAAGGGAAGCATCCTTCATTGTGTCTTGCTGGCTGTCTTCCAGGACCCAGTGGAACACAGTGTAATCTGAGGCAGCCTTCACTGAGAACTAAGGTGAATCATCTTTGTGGTATGCCTGGCAGTAGGGTAGCTGGGACGACTACCATGGAGCCAATCCTCCCTATTCCTTCTCTCCGCTCCCCTCCAGCCATAGTTTTATGGCCTTTAGGAAAGGCTAGACTCACTTGGTCCTCATAGTCAAAGTCTTAAAGTCCTACCTACCATTTCCTTTTGGGTCATTTAATTTTTATTTCATGTGTATGCATGTTTTGACAGCTTGTCTTTGTGTGCACTATATGCCTGGTAGCTGCAGAGGCCATACCAGGGCATCTGAACCCCTGAAACTGGAGTGATAGACAGTTGTGAGCCACCGCATGGGTGCTCAGGACCAGACCCACATCCTCTGCAAGAGCCCCGTGTGCTTTAACCACTGAGCAATCTGACCAGCCCTGATACCTACATCTTTTCTGAAGGGCACCCTATGCTGCCAAGCACAATGCAAAATATTCTGGATTACCACACTCTCCTGAAGATCCTGTAGGAAGGGCATTCAGCTCCGGCCATTTTCTCAAACCTACACGGCCTATGATCTTGCAGGGGCCAGGAAATAAAGGTGATAAGTGGTTCTTTTGTTAATCTCCACACTGCTAAACCTAACACTAGGGTCTCGGATTCACCACCTGTAAGTACTTGACAGGACCACAGTGAAAACTGAGCAGAGCTGGGTTTTCTACACCCAGGGGAAGCACACATGAGACTGTGGCCTAAGATCCTGCACGTGTCTCTGATGACCTGCATTTGTAGCAGCATCTCTGAGCTACAGTGGGCTTCAGAGGCAAAACTCAAGTGTACATCATCTGATCCACAGGAAGAATTCACTATCCAGCCTGACAATGAGCTCCTTTGATGGTAGAAGTCAGTCTGACTTCCTCTGGCCCCTTTCCCCAAGAAGAATGGCATGGCCCCTCTGGTGATTGTATAAGATGCATGAGTGGCTACTGCAGTCACAATAGCATTAAGGAAAGAGGCTGGTTTGTTCCCCGCATACTACTGAGTATGTAATTCAGAGTCTGGGGAGCCAACTCCTTCAAGACTAGAGGGCTTAAAGGGGACGTGAGTGACAAGACCCTGGCCTCTTCTGATGGCCTGTCTTCTAGTCCTGACTTAACAAATGTCTGTAACTCCAGTTTCTGGGAACTGGAAGGAATCTCCTATCTAACCCCTTCACACTGGCAGTGTTCTGACAATCTTCAAGTTCTGCAGAACTGCAAAGCTGTCCTAAGGCACTCTTCTGCCCTCTGGTGTTAGTACTGATGATAGCACCATTTCAAAGGCGATGTTGGGGAATAGGACTGGTGGCTATAAGACAAGGTGGGAAGTGTCCAGAAAATACACAGCATCTCAGAAAGCTTGGAGAACAAAGGGAACTGGAGACCAGGTCAGGTCAAGGCTGTCTCTAGGGCGTTCCCTCTTCCTAGTTCATTCTAAATCCTGTGTGTCATTCAGCAGAGCATCCACACTGAGGCAAGAAGAATGATTTGGTGCTGCTAGGAAAAAGAAGGGTTTTTTTGGCAAATGACTACTTATCACATGTGTCCAGCATCCGTGGCACTGGGGAAACCATGGAGGGTTGCCTGGGATATATCTAATTTCCCTTTTACAAATGTTTTCTGCAGTATGAGATGAGTGACGCTAGAGGGAGCCACAGAAGTTTCCTTCCCCAGAAATTCCTCGCTTGAGGCTATTTCAAAATCTTACTTGGGGTGCAGGGGAACAAAGTAAGAAAGACCTAATGCAAACGTTCTGGCACTACGTACAGTTCTTCCCAACCTGCTCGCAGATTTGCTTTGTACTGCGTCGACATTGGAAAGTGTCTCGCTTTGTTTTCATGCATCTGCCTCTTCGCCTTCGGGAAACTACCTCTAGCTTTTCTCGGCATCTCTATTCCCACGGGAGAAGAGCATCTTCCATGTTTCCCAGAAAATCTGCTGGTGAATAAAGCTTTAGTGTACAAGCCTTCTCTGAGGCTGGGCGAGGTGTGTGTGTCCCTACTACCTCCTCCTGTGCCACAAAGGCTTCATTAGGTCTTGATCACTCACAGTCACTGAGACTGGATTCAAGATTTAGTCCTTTCAGAGAGAAATGTCAGCAACTCAAATGTAGATGTCCTTGAAGATGTCTGACACCCACCAAACAAACAAACAAACAAACAACAAAAACTTGATCCCTTCAACAGAGAGCCAGGAACTCTAGGCTCATGTTTAGCTCGCTGTTGTTCAACAGTGTCACACCATCTCCCAGGCTCACTGCAGACACCGACCACCAAAGCCAGGATCACCAGAATTAAGCCTTCCATTGTATGTCCTGCACAGAATCACAGTGCATGCGCTCCCTCGAGAACGCACCCTGAACGTCTCTCTGCAGATGGCCCAGGGTAAGCTATGAAAGAGAAAGTAAGGGGGTAGAGAAGGTAGAGAAGAAGAGGAGTGGGTGTGTCCAGGATCACTCAGCAGTGCTGTAAAGAAAGCTGCAACATCTTGAAAATGAGAGCCATCAACACACAGCCGCAGACAGCCACCCCCACTCTATGCTCCCAACCTCTCCATCTTCTTCTTCCCCCAAGACCCATATAATGTATTTCCTCATATATGAGCTATTGAACCCAGGAAAGACATCCTAGAAGACAATAATTGCCTCGAGGGAACTAGAGGGCCCCAAATAACCAAGAGGTATTTCTTGGGGCATTCAGTGACATTGGAAAGTGTTTAAATCAGGAGCCGAAAAATCTAGGCTCTTACACTCACCAGAGTTCCTCCCATGGGATCAATCAGTAGATATTCTAACAGGCAGTTTAAGCCATATGCCCTGCCTTCATAAAAAACCTGCTTTGAATGAAGTGGCAAGACTCACACTGAAGAATTAAGCCAAGAATGACATGCTGTCATAGGATAGACTGCAGGGTGCAAGCATTCATAGGAATTCCCACGAAGAAAGAACATCACCTGTGACCAGAGGCTTCAAAGCTAGCAAAGCCTCCAGAGACTCTTAAGTGAGACAAACATCCATTGGAGAAAAGGATTAGGAAAGGGTAAATGTGCAACACTACATATGGATGGGGACAGTGATCAGATCTGCAAGCCATACATGTGAAGCAACGGCAGAATGGGCCATTCAGTCCTCCTATGTGAAACAATGCTGTCTACTTAGGCTTGATATTAGCTTAAAATAAAATAAAACCATTTCCCGCTTGATTACAGTTAGCATCGGAGCAGGATTTTCAGTGTGACCCTCAGTAGTGTTTAAAATAGTGGAAAAGAGCAGGAAAGGCATTGCATAAAATAAATGTTTCCGATCTCAGTCCAGTTACTGCCGAACGCAGCAGCCGATTGGAAAGGTAGGGTCGCCCCTGGCATTCTCAGTCATAAGAAATTTAACGATGGATGAAAATGGATAGAATCAAGATGCTCTGATAGGAGTAGGAGACTTCAATATCTCAGAAAATTGGGATCCTCATAACAGGTTTTACACTGGCTGGATTATAGCTAAATAGGATTTTAAGTCTATTGTAAATGAAAGGCAATCTAATTTAACTGGGCCACATCATTTTTACTAAGATGCGATAAATGCTAATTTCCCTCCTTGGGCACCAGTGGCTTGGCTTGCGGTAACTGTTTGCGGGGTGCTCAAGTCTGACGGGTCTCAAATTGGCCTTTTCCAGTCCTAAGGCCAAGCAGGAATCCACATTTGCAGGATGAAGAAGACAATGAAGGGAAGCAAAGCCTGTCCCAGTTTGTCTGGAACTCATCTCAATAGGCCCAGAGGCATTTAGCCAAGGTTTAGATATGGTTTAGACACCAACTTTACCCCAACCAGAGCCACAAAATAGAATCCCAAGAGCCGTCTTCTAAGGTATCTCCCCACTCATGATGATGATGATGATGATGATGATGATGATGATGATTATACACATGTCTGCTATGTGCAAATGAAAATATCCAAAGGTGAATTTCAAATTCATAAATGTCAATAAATGGGAAGGGGCAGGAGAACATGGACAGTGCTCGCGCTACAGCAAGCGGTGAGAAAAGCGGGTACTCGTGCTGCCGTATAGAAAGCCACGCACCACTCCGTGTTTCTGAAATGCCCTCAAGCGCTCCAATTCTAGACTCGTTTCTTTCTTTCATTTAACATCCAAATAAAATAATTGGAGTCTCTATTTCATTACCCTCCCAAAGCACTTCCCCGGGAATGTAAGCATGTTGTGGTTTGCCTCTGATCCCCAGGGTACTTGTAAGCCACAAATGATGCTAGATTGTAGCAGTTGGCCAACTCTCCTGAACACTCCAGGCCATTTTAAGAAATTAGAAAACTTGATGCCTGTATATTCCCAAAATCTAATTCCTGCAAGTCATGTGTATGTATGGACACCAATCTCTTCTCTCCCTGGCCTTTTCTCTGAAACCTGCCTTGTCTTGCTTACTCGCTTACACCAGAATTCTTCCCACTGATTTAATTTGTCTTTACTGTTTCCCAAGTCTACAGTTCTTGTCCTCAATCCATCTACTAATAGCCTAAATGTGGTCTTAACTACAGCTAACATTTAGTGACCACTCCCACTGAATGGTGTTCTCCTTGCATATTTTAATTCTCCCAGTGGTCACATGGTATAAAAAGTATTGCTATAGCCACAAAACACAAAGAGCTCACATGAATGAATCTAGGCTTAAGAGACTGTTAAGCGGAGGAAAGATCCAAACCTGGGAGTCTGACCACAGAGATCATGGCCTTTACTGACCCTGTTAGAGTGAATTGGAATTAGTTATGTCAGCTTGGGTAGGCTCTGGTGCCCAGGGGGTTTTGTGTTGTTGTTTTGTTTTGTTTTTGTTTTTTGTCGTTCAACAGTTTGACTGGTTCTGTGAAAATAAATCAGAATATGGGCAAATCTGTTGAGTGACCACTCAGACAAATAGTTACTGGACATACCCGACAATGGCTGTCCGTCAAGTGGGTGGCCTCATCTAACTAGAGCAGCAGTTCTCAATCTGTGGACTCCAACTCCTCTGGGAGTCAAACACTCTTTTCACAGGCTTTGCATATTAGATATCCTGAGTATCAGATATTTACATTATGATTCATAACTAGCATAAAATGATTTTATGTTTAGGGGTCACCACAACATGAGGAACCGTATGAAAGGGTTGCAACGTTAGCAAGGTTGAGAAACACTGCACTAGATGAAGGCCTTAAAAGCAAAGACATAGCTCTCCTGAGGTGGAAGAAATCTCCATAAGGCAGCAGGACAGAAAGCCTGCCTGAGTTTTCTGCCTACTCCCTCACAGAACCTAAGCTCAAGGATGCTGTATCAGCTCCGACTTTCAACTTGCCAGCTTTCCCCAAAAATTGCAGGTTCTACAAGTTTGCATTCCGACCAGCAATGGAGGAGTGCTTCCCTTACACCACATCCTCTCCAGCATAAGCTGTCATCAGTGTCTTCAATCTTAGCCATTCTTGGTGTGGGAGGTCCTTCTGTTTGTGTTTTGCTTTCATTGGTTAATGAATAAAGAAATTGCCTTGGCCTAGTTGGTAGGGCAGAATTTAGGTAGGCAGAGAAAACATAACTGAATGCTGGGAGAAAGAAGCAGAGTCAGAGAAGAACCATGGATCCTCCACCTCAGAAGGACACCAGTTAGAAACTTGCAGGTAAGCCACAGCCATGTGGCAAAACATAGATTAATAGAAATTAATTAATGGGCTAAATCAAGAAGTAAGAGTTAACCAATAAGAAGTTAGAGCTAATGGGCCAGGCAGTGTTTAAATTAATACAGTTTCTGTATAGTTATTTCCGGTGTAAGCTAGCAGGTTGGCTGGGACAAACAAAGCTGCCTCTCCTTGCAACACATTCTAATAGCTGTAAGATGTTATCTAAGCGTCATTTTGATTTGCATTTCCCTAAGAGAAATTCCTTAAATGTCTTTTGACCATTTGAGTTTCTTCTTTGAGAATTCTTTGTTTAAATCTTTACTCCATTTTTTAAGTTGAATTATTTGGTAATTTGGTATCTAGTTTCTTGAGTTCTTTATATAGATTGGAGATTAGCCCTCTCTCAGATGTGGGCTTGGTGAAGATCTTTTCCAATTCTGTAGGCTGCCATGTTGTCAGTATGGAGGTTTCTCAAGAAACTGAGACTCAATCTACCTTAAGACCCAGCAATACCACTCTTGGGCATATACCCAAAGGAGGCACACTCACACCACAAATGCCATATAATTGACACTTTTTCAACCATGTTATAGCAGCATTATTTTTCAAAGCCGGAACCTGGAAATGACCTAGATGCCCATCAACTGAAGAATGGATAAAGAAAATGTGGACCATTTACACAATGAAGTATTACTTAGCAGTAAAAAACAATAACATCTTGAAATTTACAGGCAAATGGATGAAACTAGAATCCTGAGTGAGGTAACCCAGGCCCAGAAAGACAAACATGGTATGTATTCACTCATAAGTAGATATTAGATGTATAGCAAAGGATAACCAAGCTGTAACCCACAATCCCAGAAAAGCTAGGTAAAAAGGGGGACCCTAAGAGGGACACACATGGAAGGCCCCAGGAAGGAAAATAGTTAAGATTTCCTGGGTACACTGGGAGGTAGGGATAGAAGGCAGGGGATAGAGGATGGGAACAGGGAGGATCAAGAAGACAGAGTTAGAGGAGGGGTGAAAGGGAAGAGCAATGAAAGAGGTATCTTGATATCTGAGTGGCTGAGCTCCTGGAGCTTAGCTGAAGAGGGGGATGCGGGATCATATGAACAAGTGGAGTCAAGAACACGATGGGGAAAATCACAGACAGCTGACCAGAGCTAATGGGAGCTCACAGACTATAATGGACTGACAGCTGGGGAACCTGCATGGGACCAAACGAGACCCTCTGAATATGGGTGACAATTCTGTGACTTGATCTATTGGTGGGGGTAGGAAGGCTGCTTACTGGGATTAGTATCTATCCCAGGTGTATGAACTGGCTATTTTAAGCCCATTACTTAAGGAAGGATACCTTGCTCAGCCTTGATATGGGTTGGGGGAGGGGAGGGAAGGGGAAGGACTTAGTCCTACCTCAAGTTGGTATGCCAGAAGGACTTAGCCCTCTGAGGAGTGGATGGGGGATGGGAGGGAGGGGAAACTGGCGTTGGTTTGTAAAATAAAAAGTAATTTTTTTAAAATAAATACAAAACATAAAAAACTGGAGGCTCTCCATCACCCTTCATCAAAAAGCATCAGACTTCAAACTGTCTTTTCCTATATCTCTATACACACATATAAACACTTATGATACATAGATATATAGTGTACTTATAAAGACAACTATACCTATCTGTAGCATGTCTACAGTACAGATATAAATGTAATCTCTAATTTCCTATTCCAGATTATGTTACAAGCTCACATCTGGGACACCATTGTCCTGGGTTCTACATCATACAAATGGGCATGCCAGCTATTGAAACACCTGAAAATAAATATTACTTCTATTAGTCAACTACAAACACACAGGACCTTCATAGGATTAGTAAAGTGTTTTGACTTACTGTGTGTCCATGTGTGGTTAGAATCACATGTGTGTGATGGGATACACATGCATACATGTGTGCATACCTGTGCTGGGATACACATTCCTATCCCTGGGCAGGAATTGTCTCTCCATTAGTGCAGATGCTTGTTTTTTTTCTTTAATATTGTCTTAACTGTATTTAGCAAAGCACATCTATACTGTTCGTTGAATTAACTTCTGGGTATTTTCTGTATTTATAACTATTATCAAATCTTACTGTTTAATATTTTCTAGTTCATTGCTGATAAAGTAGAGGCACATGATTGGTTTTGTATTCAGAAAAGTGAATACTATATTCATGTGTGTTGTGTGGTAAAATTCACATATATGTGTATGGTGGGGTTCACAACTTACATATGCATGTATGTGCAGGCAAGAGGTGAGCTCAAAGGTGTCATTACTCAGAAGACATCCACTTTGCTTTGTGTGCTTGCTTTTTAATAGTGGAAAACAGAAAAAGGTGTATTCAATTGAACCACATTGAGAAGAGGGACAAAGATGTAGCAACCAGCCTAAATAGAGTGGGGAGGGCCTTGGTACTGCCTCAAAGCAATGTGCTATTCTTTTTTGACTCCTCATGGGAAGCCTTACCCTCTCTGAGAAGTGGATGGGGGTGGGATGGAGGAAGGTAGAAGGAGAAGGAGGAGGGGAAGGAGAAGAAACTGGGATTGGTACATAAAAAGAAAAGATATTTTAAAAAATTAAAAAGAGATATAGAAACTCCCACAAGTTCATTTTTGGAGGCCCTAAAGTGATATTGAAGTTTAAATGAGGATCACATATGCATATCTAAGCATCATGAATCAAGATGTAGTCCCACCCACTACTGAGTGGGCTTTATTTTCACCCTATAAGGTAATTTGACAAATATTTACAACTGTGTGAAATACGTTTCCAGATAAGCTCCCCCTCTGGCAGGCACTTTGTCTCCTTATATGAGTTTTCTTGAGGAATTCTCCATGTCTTTGGGGGCCACTGTTTTCATAGTCTAATAGTCAGATTGGGAAATACATGTCACTTTAGAATATCTCAGTTATAACAGCCAGGCCTCTTATAATTTCATATTTTCTCCCTTAGCAACTCAATCCTAAGGTAGAATATATTTATGCTTAAATAAATAAACAGAATGCAACTAGTAACCATGCCCTGGCTTCAGCTGATGATGTTGCACAGCCCTTCAATGCACAGCCCTGTGTACATCCTGGTCCATGTGTGAGGACACCTCTGCCACTCCCAGGGGCATCCAGGATGCTTCCTGCTACCTCTTGAACAGATGTTCCAGAGCCAGCCACAAGATCCTCTCTTTGTTTCTATATTTTCAAAAACCAAATCTCCCCATGCTTGCTGGTTCTCTCCACTTTGTGTCGCCTGGGAAAACCAGAAAAACTGAAATATTGTGTCTACATATAAAGACAAACACTTATGTGTGTTAATCATCCCCAGAATTGAATAAAGCTGACAGTTCCAAGAGAGCAAGATCATTCTCCGCTTTCCTCAGTATAGCTTGCTTATGATTTAGAAAAGTGAATACTGTATCCAATTAAACAAATGAAAGCATTCATTCTGACACGATTTGACATAGTGATTCGTAATTGTTTAACCCTAAAAAGTTAATCAGTATCTCTATGGCTACCTCATTATAATCCATCATTTGCCCATTGTTTGTTTGGCATTGCTTTTAGGATATACCAACATCTCACGTTTACATGCATCAGTTTATGACTTCCATATATATTCTATTCCTGTTGTAGGAGACTGCTTGTTTGTTCCTGGCTGCTCAGCCCTGAAATAATCACACAGAAACCATATTATTTGCAATACTGTTTGGCCAATAGTTTAAGCTTATTTCTGACTAACTCATATCTTAAATTAACCCATCTCCATTAATCTGTGTATCACCACGAGGCTGTGGCTTACTGGGTAAAGTTTTGGCACCTATCTTCGGTGGGGCTACATGGCTTCTCACTGACTCTGCCTTCTTTCTCCCAGCATTCAGTTTAATTTTCCCTGCCTAGCTCTACTCTGCCCTATCAGGCCAAGCCAGTTTCTTTATTCATTAACCAATAAAAGCAACACATAGACAAAAGGACCTCCCACATCATTTCCCATTTTATGTTTAAATAAAAAGGAAGGTTTTAACTTTAATGCAGAAAAATACATATAAAAAACAGGTATCAAGTAAAAATTATAGTTACAATACTTATATCTAATTTATCTCTTATCATAACTAAGGAAAACTATAACTATCTATTCTTCAACTCCATCGAAGACTCCAGAAGGATATAATATTGTTAAGTAAACAAGAAGTGCATTGTATGTGACTTCCAAAACTCAGGAAAGGACAGAGACATCTGGCTGCCTGGACAGTTACCCAAAGTTCTTCTATACCATTGGGGTATCCATCTTCAGCCTATAGGCCCATAGCATTCAGCAGACTTTTCCACAATGCAGGAAGTTTCAAAGACAGTTTCACCTATATTGGCAGTCCCTTTCTTCTGTGTCTTACAGGATGTCTAGCAGACTCTTTCATGAAAAAAAATCCAAAGGAACATCTCACATTTATGGAAATTTGGCAGTCATTTCTCTGTGGGTCTTACATGTCCAGTTCATACATCATAACATAAATCAGTCCAGGCAAGAGCAGTTTCTTGCCAAAATGACTAGCAAACTCCATAAGGAGCATCTTTGATGCTCATTTTCCTCTTGAACTAATTGGTGCTGCCAGAAACAGATGTGTCTCATTGTTATGAAAAGTCTTCAGTTCTTAAAACATTTTAAATGCCATATTCTGTAGTCTTTGAAAGATCTGAAGAATGCCTATCCATCTGAAATATATCTCTGTACATCTAGAAAACCTAGCTAATATGTCTATAAACTTGATTATTATAGATGATCCTCTATTGACCTATATTTCTTAATTATTACATTATAAATTTAAATAAGATGCACAAATGCAATACTTTTATCAAGAACAGAAATATACATATAACAAAATTGATCTTAAATTTTTATCAATAAACCAAGATCTGTACAAATGCGAAGTATCCATCTTTATAACATATCCCATTTTAAATATAAACAAACATGGATGTAGTTGTCTCCAAACTGCTTTTTGTTGGTCAAAGTAATTTTTGGTGTGTTCACAGCAACCTTTTGGAGTGTCTTGGTCCATCAAACCACATTAGTCTGGAGGGATGCCACAGGTTCTTATCCTCTGTGGAAACAAAAGAAGAACCTCTTTTCCAAAGCAACAAATCCTTAGACCCAAATTTGGAAGTCAAGAAAACTTCAGAACATAATTGGTGGTTTAGCTTAGCAGCTGTACAATGAAATGTGTCTCTGTACTTAGCTCATTCACAGTCAAAATATTCAAAGAAAACACAATGATATACATAATCCAGAATCTCTGTGTATATTCCATCTTTACATGGTTTATTTTTCTTTATTCCTTTTAATCAATGACTGTTTGTACTCTCTCTTTAAAGACTTTGTTTTATTTTTTAAAAAACATTTACTTCTTTTTATAATTCTCTATATTCTTTTTCTTCTCTCTCCCAAGCCTACATACATTTATCCATCACTGTGACCCATTTGGAGGTCATTTCTATCTTGATTTGTCTTTATTGCATATCTGTAATCCTTTTCTGACAAGGACTGCTTCTTAAAGTGCTAACCCTCTTTTAAAAGCCTAAGCATGGCATTGCTAGGGCAAATATAGCCCTGCCTGCTGGCTCTGCCCAGTCTGACATTGCAGAAGTCTGTTTACTGATCTGAGACTGCCAGGTGGGAGCCGTCCTCACCACCTCAACTCTGATAACCAGTTGTCCCATGCTGCCACCAAGTATCTTGCAGCATACTGCCCATATATCCCATTTAAATGCTCAGCCTCCTGAGAGAGCCAGAGTTTGGGCTGGCAGCATGGCCCAGAAAGCCACGGTTTCTAATCTGCACAGCTCTTTTCTGCTACCACTGAATCAGGAAAACCTCTCTTAAGGGAGCTTCTGCACACTGCTAGCAGACAGCAAAGTGCTGGCTACCAAGAGGCTGTGCTTAACTGTGTTTTTTGTGTCTAGAATTACTTTTTAAGCTCTCTCAGGTTTTACATGGATATAGCTAGCACATGTTGAAGCACCAATTTGTTGTAGGAGGCCGCTTGTTTGTTCCTGGCTGCTGAACCCTGAAATAATCACACAGAAACCATGTTATTTGCAATACTGTTTTGGCCAATAGCTTAAGTGTATTTCTGGCAAACTCATATCTTAAATTAACCCATCATATTCCCATTTCCTTCTGTTACTCATTATTGAAGTTGGCATATCCATAAGTGATCTAATATAACTTTTAGAAAGTTTGATAAAATTCAACAAATCCATCTCAAATATTTTCAGGCAGTTTATAGATGCATTTGGGGATATTTGACTTGGATGCAATGTTAACTCATTCTTAACCCTGGACATGAAACATCTCCCCATTAGTCCAGGTGTTTGTTCCCTATCTTGTTCTAACTTTTCATTAGAGCATTTCTATACTGTTCATTGGGTTACGTTCTGGATATTTTTATATGGCTATCATCAAATCGTACTGTCTAGTATTATTTCCTACTTTATTACTGGTAAAACAGAGGCACATTGTTAACTTATGCACTGTTCTTGTACCTAGAAACACTGCTCAGCTGTCTTACAAGTTTTAATATCAATCATGGAATAATTTAACAAATTTTTCATTTGGGGAAAAAAAGTAATCATACCCTGTGCACATGTTGACAGTTGACTTTTCCTCCTTCTGATTGTAGCCATGTCATTTATATTTCATTTTATGATTTTTAACCTTTCTTTTCAAAATCTAACACCTGAAGCGTGATTACAGGTCTGTTTGTGGGTTATAACTGGCATGCATAGTTCTCCAACTTCCCTCTGTGATTCTGATGTGTTTGCTCAGCTCTCTCCCACGATGGACCACTGCTCTATTTAGCACTGCCTGTGGGCTCAGCTAAGACAACAAAGAACTGGTGTAAGGCATGGGCTTTGCCTCTGAATCACTTACTGTCTCAGTGGGGAGACAAAACATATACTGGAAACCATCAGAATATTAAGTACTAAATTTTCTGGGAAATTATACACATGGAAGAACATTAAGATAAACGCTGTAGGAGACAGTGGGAAATAAAGAACAACTTGGTCATGTGTGAAGGGTTCCTTGTGATTGTAGATCTGATTTTTATAGAGGACAGTAAATTAAAAGGAGTTTGGCTTAGTGCCTTGGAAGTGGGTGGAAGTCGACAGGCACTTCCACTGAGCTTCAAGGTTGTATTTCAGTTAAGTGTCTGCAAATGAAAAAAATGAATCATGAGGATAGAGAAAGCAAAAACAGTGTAAGGGCTTCTAATTACAATAGATTATTCAAACTTAAGTGGCTCTGATATGATTTTCCAAATTAAAATATATGATTCATTCATTGATCCACACATACAAGTATGTATGTGTGTGTGTGCATTTATGTGTGTACGTGTGTGTATTTATGTGTGTATATGTGCAACTGTGTGTGTGTGTGTGTGTCTGTGTGTATGTATGTTCAGCTTCATGAAAGATGTTTTAGCACCAGACTCATTACCAGAAAGTCGTTTAGGGATTCTGTCCTGAACAGACATGGCAGAAAGGTTAGCAACTCCCTTCTTTGATGGATTTCAATAAAAACATAAGAACTTTCTAAACACCTCTAAAAAAACCAGCACTATAATCGTACTACATTTCTGTCTTAGACTCATTTTTGGTTCTGTATTTCTTTTCATTTTTAAAATTTCATACATATGCACTGTATTCACATTTCTTTCTCCTTTCTTCTTTTTGGAATATAGATATAATAGATAAATAGTGAAAGCGAGATAGATAATAGATAGATGATAGATAGATATAGATAGATAGATAGATAGATAGATAGATAGATAGATAGATAGACAGACAGATGACAGATGATAGATAGATAGATAGATAGATAGATGATAGATAGATAGATGATAGATAGATAGATAGATAGATGATAGATAGATAGATAGATAGATGATAGATAGATAGATAGATAGATAGATAGATAGATAGATAGATAGACAGACAGATGATAGATAAGTAGATAGGTAGATGATAGATAGATAGATGATAGATAGATAGATAGATAGATAGATAGATAGATGATAGATAGATAGATAGACAGACAGATGATAGATAGATAGATAGATAGATAGATAGATAGATAGATAGATAGATGATAGATAGATAGACAGACAGATGATAGATAAATAGATAGATAGATAGATAGACAGATGATAGATAGATAGATAGATGATAGATAGATAGATAGATAGACAGATAGATAGACAGATAGATAGATAGATGATAGATAGATGATAGATGGATATACAGATAGATAGACATATATATATATTTATTTATATATAAATACATACATAGAAACTGCTGAATTCATTTAGTTTTATTCACATACATATTTTCAGGGCTGGCCAGTTTTACTCTGCCTTCCAAAGCATATGGCTTTATTAAAATTAATAATTGGACAAGCCCAGAGAAAATGCATTAATTTCTAGGATCTCCTACTTTGTTCTCAGTGAGTGCTCTACTGAACAGTCACAGCAGAGACATCACCAGGCCCTAGATGCAGCAATGGTGCTAAGACGGTACCGACTTGGGTCAGATGATTTGAGCCATCTTTAGAGCATTTTGAGTAATTCGATTTGTCGTCTACTTCTGATGATGATACAGTGAGAAACCCCCTGTGGACCATCAAGCTATGTCAAAATGCCAGCTTTTAATTGAGACTGCTGGTGTTTGCTGGATTTATTTTCACCAGAAGTCACTGAGGCCACATTTTTAGAAATGCCACAGAGTGCCCATGTCTCCTGCTGGGGATGGTTATTGTCAGTTGACAGGACCAAGGGCTCCTAGGAGGAAACTGCTGGGCATGTCTGTAGAGGTTTCTAGACTGGGGTTAACTGAGGTAGGAAGATGCACTCTCGCTGGCTGTGGTATCATTTCATGAACTGTGTCCCAGACTGACTAAGAAGAAGTGAACTACGCTGTCATCATGTGTTCTCTGCCCGCTGACTGCAGATGCAACTTGATGACCTGCCCCATGTTCCCACCACCACGCCTTCCCTGCCATGATGGACATAGGCTTTCTTAAACTGTAAGTCAAATGTCTTTTCCTTATGTCAACTGCCTCAGCCAGGCATTCTTGTCACAAGTAGGAATATGTGTGTGTACGTATATGCATACATCTGTGTGTGTGTGTGTATTTCCCCAGCCAAATTTTGATAGCTAAAAAAGCTCACAATCCAGATCTGTAGTTTCCAACTTAATACCTAACCTCCCTTTACTATGTTAAAATGAAACTAAAATAGCATTAATGTGCATAATTTAAAATAATGAAATGTTCTAATGGCAATATGAAGAAATTTAAATGAATATAATTTGTAACAAAATGACATATATTTTAGTAAGTCACTGTTTGGGCAAACCTTCCCAGGGACACAGATTTAGATGCTGTCTGCAAGCAGAACCTTCATAAGTACACATTAATATAAATGGAACTTCCTGGCCATTCTCCTATATTGTCAGCTTTATGTCTGTCAATGATGGTATTTTCCAAAATGGAAAACATCATTTGGTAAAATCATAACCATAAAATTAATAAAAAAAAGTTTCTTGATTTACATAGTGTCCATATTCTTGAAAAACTCAACAAAAGTTAAAACGTAATGAAATATACTGTGAGTGAATATTATGAATGACGCTTGCTGCCAAACTCAATTAATTATAAAAATTCATTTTTATCTTTTTCAGTATCTTGTATATTATTCCAAAAATGCACAGGAACCACAGTTTTACTGATTTTTTTCAGAATACTTCATCTATTGAAGACTATTATATATAGTTCATGTCTAGTAAATACTGGTGACTCTTACCCAGTTACCTTGATAACCTAAACTTCTATATCCTAAGTTTCTAAGACAGCCCTTAAAATATAACAATGACTGTTCTTTGTTTGCCACTTACTAAATGACTCAAACCACGCATATGTTTCCATCACAGTATTGGCTAATGTATGGGATCACCCAGTCTACATTCTGCCAGGAGGCATGGGACACAAATGATCACCAGTAGACATTATTGTGTGTAAAGGATTCTACACATAAAGGGGATTTAAGCTACAAAAATTTGTAGGATGAACACACCACTTTGGTGAAGCATCAGAAAAGACATCCAAGAAAGTACACTTTTGGCAATGAGAGAAGAGATCATGTTTAAAGAGAATCAAAAATGCTTGAGGTCTGTTTGGGGAAAAATACAATTGTAATCTTGGGTTTCTCAGGCAAAGATCTATCTTTTATTCTTCTTGCCATTTTTAACTGTTTTTATTGTGCTATACATTTTTCTTTGCTCTTCTTCCTTCCTGCCCCTCCACTTCTACCTGCTCCTGTGAACCCCCATGCTCCCAATTTACTCAGGAGATCTTATCTTTTTCTCCTTCTTAGGTAGATCTATGTTTGCCTCTCTTAGGGTCCTCTTTGTTGTCTAGGTTCTCTGGGGTTGTGGACAGTAGGTTGACTTTTTTCTTTGCTTTATGTCTAGAAGCCACTTATAAGTGAGTACATATTATATTTGTCTGTCTGGGTCTGGGTTACTTCACTCAGTATGGTTTTCTCTATATTCCTCCATTTGCATACAAATTTCAAGAAGTCACTTTTTATTGCTGTGTAGTACTCCATTGTGTAAACGTACCACATTTTCTTTATCCATTCTTTATTTGACGGGCGTCTAGGCTGTTTCCAGGTTCTGGCCATTAATGGGAAAAGATCTTCACTAACCCCACATCGAACAGAGTAATAATCTCAAAAATATACAAAGAACTCAGGAAACTTGACATCAAAAGAACAGATAATCCAATAAAAAAATGGAGTACAAACCTCAACAGAGAACTTTCAAAAGACAAATCTCAAATGACTGAAAAACACTTAAGGAAATGCTCAACATTCTTAATCATCAGAGAAATGCAAATCAAAACAATTCTGAGATTCTATTGTATACCTGTAAGAACGGCCAAGATAAAAACCACTGATGACTGCTTATGCTGGAGAGGATGTGGGGCAAGGGGAGTGCTTCTCCATTGCTGGTGGGAACACAAACTTATACAGCCACTTTGGAAATCAGTATAGTGATTTTTCAGAAAATTAGGAAACAATCTATCTCAAGACCCAGCAATACTGCTCTTGATAGAGGTTTCTGTCTTGCCCAATCCCTCAGCCATTCAGCCCCAAAGAAACACACAGAGGTCTATATTAATTAGAAACTGGTTGACCTATTAACTCAAGTTTCTCATTAACTCTTACAGCCTATATTAATCCATAATTCTTGCCTGTGTTACCCATGTGGCTTGGTAACTTTTATTAGTGATGCATTCTCATCTTGCTTCCTCTGTGTCTAGATGACACCTACAGACTGAGTCTTTCGTCTTCCCAGAATTCTCCTATTCTTTTTGCTCCACCTATACTTCCCACCTGGCTACTGGCCAAACAGTGTTTTATTAAGGCAATACAAGTGACAGGGTACAAGATCATTGTCCCACAGCATACTGCTGTTGGGTATATACCCAAAGGATGCTCAATCATACCACAAGGACATGTGCTCAACTTTTTTTTAATTCCATGTTAAAGGTCCCTGAAACTCTATGGGCATTTCCTTTCTTATTATTATAGACAAGGAGACATTATAAATCTACCTATCATTCAGACCCTGATGATGTATGTTTCTCAGATTCTTTTATACAAAAGGTTTCCTAAGCAATCATGTTTTTAGGTACATTCTGATAATAAATGGACCTCAGATATGCCAAGGATGTAGACTTTTCATTCCAGGAACCAAAGGTCATCAGGGGCCTTTCTTCTTCATTCTCCTTATCAGTCCTGTTTAGTGGAATTTTATATACTTGACACACTGCTTCCTTTCACCTTTTTAACTATAACACAGTGGTTCTCAACCTCCTAATGCTACGACCCTTTAATACAGTCCCTCATGCTGTGGTGACTCCCCAACCATAGTTATTTTTGTTGCTGTTTCATAACTGTAATTTTACCACTGTTATGAATCATAATGCAAATATTTTTGGAGACTGACTTTTGTCAGAAGGGTCACAACCCAAAGGTTGAGAACCACTCTTCTAACAGGTTATAAGTTCCTTTCCTCTGAGTCTCCATAATCCTGCTCTTTACATTCCACACTGCATATGTATAAATAACTTTGCCCAGTCTCCCATAGGATATAGAGAGCCCATCAGGCAGGGACCATGTGCAATCATTTCTCTCTGGGTTCACACACTTGTTTTAAAACAGAGAAACTTTACCCACTAGTGTCAGAGGACTATTTTAGACAGGTCCAACCAATGTGGAAGTCTCTGCCTATCAAAGGAAGCAAGGCGAAAGTCACATCTGTTGATGAAGGACCATGACTAAAGAATGCCTGAGTCCAGGGTAAGTAAAGGTGAGATATAAAGCATGGGTCTGGGAATCAACAACTCCAGTGGTTTTCTAAAAAGCAAGGCTAGTCTGTTCCCATAAGGAAACTGATTCACAAAGAAACTATGCGTTTTACCAGCTAGTAGAATTGGTCTGTTACTACCCAGTACTTTCAGGGCAAATTTTTACTTCCTAAATGACAGGGGAGCCAAAAATGAATTTATAACTGAAATAGGAACTTTTAATTATGTGTGTGCATGTACGTGTGTGCATGTGTGTGTGTGTGTGCGTGTGTATGGGTATGTGTTTGTATGTGTACATTGCGAGAGTGTGTGTGCATGCTTGCATGTGTGTGTGCATGTACATGTGTGCATGTGTGTGTGTGTGAGTGTGTGTGTGTTTATGCTACAGCATGTTCATGGAAGTGAGAGGGAAACCTGCAGAGGGTGCTTCTCTCCTACTGTGTGAGTATTAGGGATTGAACTTGGGTTGTCAGTCTTGGTAATAACCACCTTTACCTGCTGACCCATCTTGCCAGCCCAGAAATAGGAACTCGGGGGGCTGGATAGATAGATCTTAAGGAAACAATAGATGGTCAGTGTATTCGGGGAACTACCAGGCAGCCTGTTGCTCCCTCAAGAAGACATGATTCTTCTTGTCCAAGGTGATCAAGGCAGGAAACAGAATGAACTCAAGAGCCACAACTATGTATCTTTTCATCATGAATTGTTTAGGATCACCTCAAATACATTTCCGAAAGATTGAATAGGGGCTATGCAGGAAAACTAACCAACTTCCATAAGCTAAAAGTTGCCCCTTGTTATACATGACAGTTAATCTTATTGACAACCTCATGGGATTTAAAGTGACCTACATGACAAAACTCAAGGTCTATCTGTGAAGTTTAAATAGGGTGGGAAGACCCATCCTGAAGCTGGGTTGCAAGATCCCATGAGCTGGGGACCATGACCAAATGAAAAACAGTCAGAACAGAGCACCAGCAGTCCTCTGTTTCTGGTTTCTGAACACAGACCCAATAATAAAACCATCTTCCTTATTAGCCTGCACCTAGCCTTCCCTGCTGTGAGGAACAATACCCTCAGCCTGTGAGTGCCCCACCCTGCCCCCTAAGCTGCTTTTCCCTGGTTTTCTTTTTTCAGCAGTAAGAAAAGTAACTAACACTCTATCAAGTGGAGTAGTTCCTGAGCTTTAACAAGCTTGTCCTAATTAATCACCTCTGTGACTCTTGGTGACTGTCCCTAAGGAAATATTCAGCAAGGTAAGGACTGGGAACTGAAAAAGAATTAATTTCTCAGTTCACAGTTAAAAAGCACTTATTGTTCTTCCAGAGGACAGATGATCAGCTCTCAGCATCCAGACAGGCCACAATAGGTGCTATAACTCCATATCTAGGGGATCAGATGCCCCTTCTGGTCTCTGCAGGCACCAGGCATGCAAGTGGTGCACAAACATACAGGCAGGCAAAACATGCATAATTATAAAATAAAAATATTTTAATTAAAAACATTGTTTTCATGCTTAGTGGCTAGAATATATTGTTGGACGTACAAAGCTAATGATATGCTATTGAGTACAGCGTTCATATACAAGTGGTTAATATGGATTTGTAACATCAGATTTACAAGGGAGAGTTTAAGATTAAAATCTTCATCCTATTATATTTTATTTTATTATTTTGTCATGTTTGGTTGTTATCTCTTAGAAGCCTGTTCTTTTCTAATGAGAGACAGGAAGGAAGTGGATCCAGAAGGGAGAGGAGGTAGAGAGGAACTGGGAGGACTAGCAGGAGAAGAAACTATAATCAGGATATATTGTATGAGAAAAAATCTATTTTCAATAAAACAAAATAAAATAAATGCTTAAAATTTCTTGAGCTAGATATCCTATACATAGCCATAGAAAATGAGTATAGAAGAGAATTGTGTCCCCCAAGCAAATTATGTTCTGAGACAGGATCTTGCTATATACTCCAATGTGGCCTTGAACTCATAATCCTCCTGCCTCAGCATCCTGAGTGCTAAAATTATAGGTGTGTACACCACCACACCTGCCTCTTAATGCTTTCATATCACATATATTCCATTACACTCTTTTTTCCCTCTCTCCTCCTGACTGACTCACTTCTTACTCTTACATTCTCTCTCTCTCTCTCTCTCTCTCTCTCTCTCTCTCTCTCTCTCTCTCTCTCTCTCTCTCTCTCTCTCTCTCCCTCTCCCTCACTGTATTAATTTAACCATGGATTCCTCATGATAAAAAAGCATACAGTATTTGTCTTGAGTCTGGCTTATTTTACTTAACATAATGACTCGGCTTGCCTTCATTTTCCTGAAAACTGTCACAATAGCACTTCTCTTGACATCTGAATAAAATCCCATTGCATATATGAACTATAGCATCTTCATCCATTTGCTTGTTGATGGACCTTAGCAATAGTAAATAGTCTCTCAATTCACACAGATGAGGAGGTCGTCTCTGTAGCATGCTAATATTCTGTTGGATCATGTGGTAATTTTATGGTTACGTTTTTAAATGTTGTTTGCTTTAAATTTGTTTATGTGATGGAAAGGAGAAACATACCCATACCATGCAGGTGTGTGAACGTGCAAGGACAATTTGTGCAAGAGTTGGTTCACCCCTTCCAGCGTATGGGTTCTGGTTACTGAGCTCAGCTCACCTGCTTTGGCACCAAACACCTTTATCTGCTGTGCCATTGTGTGAAGCCTGGTGTTTGTTAGTTTCTGCAAGAGCTTCCATATATTACATTCCCACTGGTAATATATGAGGGTTTCTATTTCCTCAAACTCACACCAGCATGTATTGTTTACTTCCTTAATAATAGCTGTTATGACAAATGAAATCTCAGAGTAGTTTTGAGTTTCATTTTATTTCATTTCAAAAGAGTGGGAAAATATTTGCTAGCTATGCATCTGATACAGGATTAATGTTTATAATCTATGAGAAACTCAAAATGCAAGGGAATCAGTAAACACAGTTCACATCTATAATGTCAGTACTTGGGAAGATGAGGTAGGGGAATTAACATTAGTCTGAGCCATGATGAGGCCAGTCTGAACTCCCCTGTGAGTTCCAGGTCAATCTGAGACACAGTATGAAACCTTGTCTCAATAATAATCATTATAATAATAATACAGTGACCATTGAAGTGTTGCAGGGAGACTTGGTGCATGTATGTATGTGTATGTGTATGTGTGTGTGTGCTCATGTAGGTGTGTATTCAAGTGTGTGCAGGTGGGTGGGCATGTATGTATTCATGCATGTAAAGCATAGAGGGAAGGAGTTGACATCAGGCATCTTCTATCCATCTGCACTTTACTTTCTTGAGCTAGTGTTTCTCATTAAACCTGAAGGTCACTCATTTGGCTAAACAATGAGTCCAGTGAGTTCCAACAATTCGCCAGTCTCTACCTCTCTAGCACTGTGCTTAAAGATGCATGCGGTCATGCCATCTACTATGTGGGCGATAGGAATCCAAACATTGGTCCTCATGCTTGCATAATAGAAATTTCCGCAAATAACCCATCTCTTCCCCACTCTGGACTAAGAACAACACACACTTTTCACTTCAATGAATCTAAAAGATAGCAACTTAAATAGACAAGTTCTCTGGAATCCTCTTCAGAGAGGAGTGGAATGAACTTGTTTTTACTAATATGCACTCACACACATATTTTTATATCTATATCATACATACAACATTATAATGAGGCTGCATCTACAACTACAAAGCTGCCTTTCTTAGTACAATGTATTATGGGCATATGTTCATGTAAGCACACAAATAATTAAATTGCTTTAGACAGTTTCATAGAATTTCATTCTGTTGATAAAACACAATTTTTGTAAGTACAAACACTGCTACAGATAAAAAGCTCTTGCATAAGCCTTTGAAACATATGCAACGATTTCTCTGAGGTTCATTTCTGGAAACAGAGCTGCTGGATGAAAAGTTAGGCATGTTTTAATTGTTAGTCTGCATTGCAAAATTGCTGTCACAAAACTGTACACTGTGTACTTTCCCAACAGAAGTCGAAACGACTCTTTGATCACACCATCATCCACAGAGACAGCTTCAAAATCTTGATCAGCACACTATGTGAAAGGTTATGATCACTGTTGCTTTAAGGTACATCTTTGATTTGTTTCATGTTATTGGCTTTTTTGTAGCAGGATAAATTGCCTTTACATATATTTTGCTCATTTTCTCTCTAGTTGTTCTTCGTTTTGCTATTGATTTGTAGGAATCCTTCACGTAGCACACATTAACAGGTGTGCCTCATGTGTGGTAGTAACACAGACAATACTAGTGAACAGAAAAACAATGACTAACTGCCTCAGTTTGCCACATGGAAATTTGTAACTGCTCAATCACACTTGTGTTCTTGTCCTTTGAGGTGTCTTGTTTCATATCCAGCAATGAAATGTTTTTGTCTACTGAGAAGATTAAATTAAAATGTTCATCTTATAATAATAGTTTTCAATTAATATTTAATCCATTTAAGCTTTATTAACATGTGAAATGAATTTCTTGCTAATTCAAGACAATTCTTATTCAATATATTTGACTAAATAATCAACATTTTCTCCATTGATTAGAAGTGATTAACTCAATCATACATGATACTCTACCATAAATTAGACTCTGCTCATCATTTTTCTTATCAATT